>NW_028327175.1:120190345-120523845 GCF_987537825.1 Furipterus horrens
ACATACCATGTGGTGTCCTGCTCCAGCTGTGGAACAAGTTTGGGATGGAGCAGAACTGGAGGCCGGCTTTGACTGTTGCCTGCGGGCATCCGGGAGGCTGTGGGGTTGTGGTCCAGATCTCCGCTGCTCTTGCACTTACCAGGAGATATCTCTGAGATGAAAACAGTCAAACTCAGGGGCCACTGCGGGGTGTCCAGCTGCTCAGCGCAGAGCAGCCCTGCAGGCGCTCAGAAGTGGTCGCTTTCATCATTAGCCAGATAAGTAGCATCATTAGCTATATATAGCATTAATTATGCGTAATATCATTAGTTAGCACCCATGCTAATTCACCTTTTGGCTTCTCAGGGAAGTTGGGACTAAAAGAATTGATACCATCACTTAAAGCAGAAATAGAGGCTAAATGGGTTGAGCATAGTCCTGCAAACTGAAAGATCACCGGTTCATTTCCCACTCAGGGCACATGCTGGGGTTGCTGGCCAGGCCCCCTGGTTGGGGGCATGCGGGAGGCAACCAATTGATGCTTCTCTCCCTCTTCCTCCCTCCTTTACCCTCTCTCTAAAAATAAATTAATTAAATTTAAAAAAGTAAATAAAGCAGAAATAGAGGACCAGTAGATCTGGCCAACAGGTAGCTTAGAAAGTTTTTGGGTCAGTAGAGGTTTCCCACAATAATCTGGATTTGCAGGGTTTTTCTTCCTGGCTACCTTGGTTTGTACTCCTGCCCGGCCGCTGTGGGCTGGGCTCGAGACCAGGACCTTCGTCAGCCTGGGAGGGCCTTTTACAGTTCAGTCCTCAAAGCTGCTTCACCCGTTTCCACCACCTGCCCGTCTCTTAGTTTGCAACCCAAATCTAGTCTAAATTTCCCATTTTCCAGATGAATAAACTGAGGCCCAGGGACAGGAGGTGCTTCATCCAAAATCACTTGGGGTTACTAACTCTAAACACATAAAAGATGGGCCACCAAATCTTTCTCAGTGGCTACAAAATCTTGCCCCATTTTATCTTCCTGGCTTTTTTTCTTTAAGTCAAACCATCTCCTCCTTTCAACGTGACTGTGACCTTCTTGGGACATTATAACATCTCCTGGAGCTCCATTTATGACTCGTTGGCGCTGAAGGGCAAACTTCAGTATGAGCTGCAATACAGGAAGTGGGGAGGCCCCTGGAGCCTGGTGAGACTGCAGAGAACCGGGGGCAGGGTGGTGGGCAGTGCAGAGCACCCAGGTTGGGGAGGGGAGCACCTGAGAGACGGGGGAACTTGTCGTCCACAGTCAGGAATGGAAGCCAAGGTCACACCAAGGGTGAACGCGCACCCTTACATTCTCTCAGTGGCGCTGCCCTCTTTTCATTTCTCCCTGGGGTAGGAAACCCCATAAAAACGTTTCCTCCCTGTCCCTATCCCGCCCCTATCAGCTTGCCGAAAAAGAAGGCATTGGCACTTCCTCAGGTACCACCTCGAGTCTAGTGGCAGTAGAAGAAGTTTCAGAAGTGGGGCCATTTGAGACCTTTAGTGTTAGATAGGACCATCGTTTCAAATGTGAAGGTTCTAGAGGTGCCCTTTGTTTATGTGTCGAGAGGTCCAGAATGATCCCTTCTTTAGAGAAGTTCTAGAATTACCTGCCTGTTGGACTGTCCCCAGTGGGAGATCTTTGCTGATGCCATTGTTTAGACTTTCCCCAGTGGAAGACTCTCAGAGGTACCCATTGCTGAGATGCCTGTAATTGAAGGCTTTCAAATGCCCACACTTGAGAACACCCACTGTTGAAGAATACTCAAAGTGTCCGCTATCCAGAATGCTTCCAAAGATTGCCAGGTGTGGCCATTGCTGCTCTGGAAGTCCCAGCCCCAGCAGGGTGGGTCCCCTCCTGTGGAGTCAGAGAGAAACAGAACAGAACTTTGTATCACAGGCAAGGCCGAGAGTGCCCATGGCTCTGCAGTGGCCAGAGCTCCAGCAGGGGCCTGGTTCTCAGGGGCTGAGTGGAGACCCTGCAGGAGAAATTTGGCCTCTTTCATGGGTGCTCGGAGAGGGTTCTGCTGTAGGCAGGACCGGCTCTGACCCAGAGCATCCTTCCCTTGTGCTGGCAGCGTCCCGAGAGAAAGCTGATCTCGGTGGATTCAAGAAGCGTTTCCCTCCTTCCCCTGGAGTTCCACAAAGGCTCCACCTATGAGCTGCAGATTCGAGCAGGACCCCAGCCTGGCTCCTACTTCCAGGGGACCTGGAGTGAGTGGAGTGACCCAGTCATCTTTCAAACCCAGCCAGAAGGTAGGTGCGAAGCTGGGGTGGACACCCTCGTCTGTGCCAAACTTTGTCCTGAGCCCTGAGATTGCCAGCCTGGTTGGAAAGTACCCAGTCAGCTGAGTATCTCCACTTGTAGCCATTTTGACATTTCTGGAGCCCCTATTTGCCAGGCCCGCATGGGCTGCTGGGTGCTTCTCCTGGCAGAGGGTGCGTACTCCTGATAGCTCTGAGGAGTAAGCGTCAGTACGCCCGTTTCACAGATAAGAAGATGGAGGCTCGTTGAGATAAAGCCACTTGCCTGGGGTGATGGTGGAAGCGGGATTTGAACCTTCATCCATCTTACTTCAAGGCACCAGTAGCCTTCCCACCCTCTTCCACTCCACTCCAGACCCACTGCCCACTGCAGCCACCCCATAGGGCCTCTAGTAGAGGCAGATCAATCTGACCCAGTATTTGCTTCTTTCCCAGAGATAAAGGGAGGCTTGCACACTGACCTGCTGTATCTCTTCCTGGTCATCACTGTCCCCATCCTTGTCTACATAGGTCTGAAGATCCGCCTGCCTTGGAGGTGAGGCCACGGAGTCAGGGAGGTGGGAGAGAGGTCAACCTGGGTCACAGCCTCTCTGTGACTCATCCAGAGCTGGGGACACACCTGTCATCATGACAGTGATAGTGACAGTGGTGGTGATAATGTTCTGGGCACTGTGCAGAGCGCTCAACCCCCACAGCAGCCCTATGAGCTTGATGCACAGCTATGACCTCCATTTGACACATTGGGAAACTGAGGCACAGAGTCATCAAGGAACTTGCCCCGAATTGCATGGCTATGGAATAAGAGGTGGGCTTTGAACTCTGTGCTCGTATCAGTGGCCTTGGCCGTGATTGTTTCTAGTGAATTTTAGGCCTTGAGTCCTGAGGGGCATGAGGGGTCACCAGGTGGGGTGAAGGGTGGGTGTGATAACCCACCCTCTATCTCTGCTTTTTATTTGTGTGTACATTGGCTTCCTCTGAACATGGTCATGGAGAGAAAGGGTGCTGCTGATTAAGAATAAACCATGAGCTCCCCTGGCCCCCGCGAGTGCTGCTGGCCATGGCTGGATGACAGCCGCCGTGTGCCCGGCCCTCACCAGGTAGCCGGCTCGCCCTGTTCATCTCTGTCCAGAGATGCAGGCAGAGAAGCTGGCGGGCACATGGCTCCCAGGACGCCCTTGGTGCTGGGCAAGGGGTGCACTCACGGGTTCTTGGCCCACCTGCTCCTACAGGGGAAAGTCGGGGCTCAGAGGGCAGCGTCTGCCCAGCACACAATAGGCAGCCAAGCCTTGGGACACTTGTTGCCCTCAGTTTACAAATGTGGACACTGAGGGCCAGGGCAGGCAGGCAGTTGGGAGGCAGGGTGGAAAGAAAGTACCTGGGTGCGTCTTTGGAGACACTAAGTCTCCTGCAGGACCAAGTTGGGGAGCACCTGAGTGGGAGGCCGGGCTGCCTCTGGGACATCTGGGGGGCTCACCTTATCTCTGCCCTCCCAGGCTGTGGAAGGTGTGGGTGCGGGTCCCCAGCCCAGAGTCCTTCTTCCAGCACCTGTATGTGGGCCACAGCGGAAACTTCAAGGTGAGAACCCCTGCCCGGTGTCAAGCCCCTTGAAGCTTCTTACCCTCTCTGGGAGCGCCAACCTGCAGGCCCAGCCAGGCCAGGGGCCAGACCTTGGTCTCGGCATCTGCCAAGTGCAAGAAGTCCTTGGAGGGGCAGAATTAAACCGCCTTTTCCAGCCCAAGGAACCAACTGGGGAGAGGGTGGGGCCTGGGGCCACGCATTGGCTTTCTGCCCTTAGATGCCCCCGATATGGGGGTGGAGAGGGAGCAGGTTCTGGGAAGGGTATGGACCTGCCTGCAAAATACACCACCCCCAGCCAAGCTTCAACCACAGCAGCCACCACGAGCGCCCACGGGTTCTCTGGGCCCATTTACGGCTAAACACCCACCAGCGGCAGCAGCGGGAGGGGCCCCCCCGCAGAGAGGATGTGGTGACTGGAAGTCAGGAAGTGTGGACCTGAGCATTGATTGAGCCTCTGCTGTCTGCCTGGAGCTGCACCGAGCACTCCATTACCCCCAGGGGGCCTGTGAGAGACCCAGGCTCAGATCAGAGACGTGGCTGTTGTGGGTCCAGGGAGGAGTGCGGGTGTCAGCCCGCATGGGATGGACCCTCTCCTCTTTTCTCTGCACCCTCCCAGAAGCTCAGCTATCGCAACTGATTTATATTCGTGTTACCAGCACTCACATAGTACTCGCTGTGTCCTGGGCACTCTGCTAGGAGGCTCCCCGATATTAACTCATGCAATCCGCACAACCCTGCGGCGTGGGTGTGGTCAGCAGGCCCGCTTTACAGAGCATAAGTGGCTCAAGGCCGCACACTGAGAAGTGACTTCAAATCAGTGCTGGTGGCTCCCTCAGGGTTCTAAGGTGAGCTTTTCTCACATCTGGGAGATGGCTGTTCTCAGGGATTTCTTCTGCTGATTGGATGGAGACCCTGTGTCAAGAGGGGGATCTCCTCAATGCTTAGGGACTGCTGCTTCAGTCCATCATGACCCCACAGCCCTTGCCCACCATGCACCTGCCATTGATATACTCTCCTCATTCGTTGAGTGAATAAACATTTATTGGCCACGTACTGTGTGCTGGGCACTGTGTGAGCCTCTGGGGATATATAGCTGTGGCCAGAAGAGCCGGGGCTTCTGTCCTGGCTGAGTGTCCACTGGAGCAGGACACAAACAAGAGAATGCTGGGCTTTAAGAAATGTCTGGAGGAAATAAAACAGGGGACCAGGTGGGGGCTCTATCACTCAGACCTCAGACCCCCCCACCCCCACCCCCACCCCATGCCACTAACTAGGGATTTCCGGCCCCTGCGCGCATACGGCCCACAGGCCAGCGAGCCACCTATAGTCTGAGTTTATACCCCACCTGGCCCCCATCCCATCATGACTCTCCCTTCCTGTTCTCTCTCACAGAAATGGGTGGGCACACCCTTCACTGCCTCTAGCCTGCAGCTGGGCCCCTGGAGCCCAGAGGTGCTCTCGACGCTGGAGACATACAGCTGCTGCCCTTCGATGAGCACAGCCCTGGGGCTGGTGACCACGGTGCTGCCAGAGCCTATGGATCTGCTGGAAAGTGACAGGGCGCCCAACCCGGACTCCTGGGGTCCCGGTGCCTCCACCGCAGGCATCCTGGGCAGCGCAGCTTACAGTCGGGAGGGGGACCGGCTGTATGGCCTGGTATCCATTGACACGGTGACTGTGGTGGGTGCCGAGGAGCCATGCACCTGTCCCTGTACCTGTGGGGGAGACGGCTATCCAGCCTTGAACCTGGACACAGGCCTGGAGCCTGGCCCGGACGCCGAGGACCCGCTCTTGTCCACAGAGGCCACAGTCCTGTCTTGTGGCTGTGTTGCAGCCGGTGGCCCTGCCAGGCCTGGGAGCCCCCTGGGCAGCCTCTTCGACAAACTTAAGCTGCCTTTTGAAAATGAGGCCAGTTGGGTGCCACGGCCACCTTGGGGTGGTGGGCTATCCCGAGGGGTATCGGACAGCGAGTCAGGGTCACCTTCCGCTGGCCTGGACATGGACACATTCGACAGTGGCTTTGCGGACTCTGACTGTGGCAGCCCGGTGGAGTGCGACTTTACCAGCTCCAGCGACGAGGCGCCCCCCAGGAGCTACGTCCGGCAGTGGGTGGTCATGGCCCCTCCGCCTGCGGGCTCCGGGCCCCAGGTCAGCTAGCGAGGCTGACCGGCTGTTCAGAGCTGGCTGTGCCCCTGGGAGGAGCGTGGAGACCTGGCCACCTGGGCTGTGGCGTGCAGAAGCCTGCAGCCCTGGTCTCCTCGATGGGGCCCTGAGCCTGGAGTTTATCAGGTGCGTGTACGGCTCAGGAGCACACTTGTGTGTCTACGTGTGTGAACAGCATGCACGCCTGTGTGCACACGGTGACCGTCTCCCTCCCTGCCAGGCACAGGGGTGGCCCCCGGGTCACAGGCTGAGAGTCTGGTCCAGCGCTGCCCACAGGGCTTCCTGGGGCCAGGACGCTGCCTGCGACAGACACCAAACCCTGCCCTCCAGGAGCCGAAAGCAGTCCATCCTGTTCCTATCCCCTGTCATGGGTGGGGAGCTCTGGGGGGGACAGTGTGAGCTGTGTGCCTACGTGCCACCCGACGAGCTGCTTCTCTCCTCTGGGCTGGGATTTCCTGTCGGGACAGTGCGGACGGCACCTCTGAGCTGGCGGAGAAGTCAGTGAAGTTGCCCACCTAGTGTGCTACCCAGGGCAGACCCTCAATAAACGTCAGCTTCCTTCCTTCCGCGGTGGGACAAGGCTTGTGCTGAAGGTGGGCGGGGGCGAGAAAGCAGCCACAGCCGGGCCTGTGGGCCGTCCCCACCCTGCAGAGGGCCCCTCAGGGGTGTTTCCGGGCTTCAAATCAGTCAGCCTAGTGTCTTAAGACAACCTCCCACCAACCACTTTTTTTTTTTTCTGTCTCCTTCTGCCCATTTTGTGCACCCAAGAAATATTTATTGAGCACAGTACGGGCTGGGCTTTGGGTACAGGTTAGGGAGCACAAGGCCCCTGTGACCGCCAGTGGCATTCAGGGTGCGGGCAGGGGCAGACAGGAATTGGCAGTAATGACACAGCACTCTTGCTCCTCTGACATCTTATTTACTAATCTTGGGGAATTAGGGGGAAGTCAAGTTCTTATTGATGATTTGTCAGAGTCTGTTGAAATGTGAATTAAGAAGCCGAGGAAAGCCCTGGCTGGTGTGGCTCGGGGTTGGAGCATCATCACATAACCAAAGGGTTGAGTGCTCAATTCCCAATTAGGGCACATGCCTAGGTTGTGGGTTCGATCCCCTGTCTAGGACATGTATGATCCCCTGTCCAAGTGCACAAGGAAAGTAACCAATTGAGGCTTCTCACTCTGATATTGACGTTTTTCTCTCTCTCTAAAAGCAACAGGAAAAAAAAAAAAAAGGAAGCCAAGGAAATAGTTCTTAGCGATGTTTTGATGGCACCTTATTAAACATCAGTTTTGCACAAGAAGTAGATATAAATGCTACATATTGCATACAACCCACTTTAAAAAGAAAGAAAATAGATTGTTTTCCCCCTAAAGGTATTGACCTTTAGTGGTGGCTTTTCATGACCACCAAGCTGGGTGAAGGTGGCGGGGAGTTTGCTTCCAGGGCGCTTGAGGGAAACCCCCAGCCCGGTCTGGGACCCCACCTGTCCTCCTCCCCGGAGGCCAGGCTGCTGGGAGATGTTTGAAGGAGACAGCTGTGGCTCATCTCTCCTTTTGGGTGAGTCTGAGCTAGAGGTTGGTCCAGCTGAAAGCTTCTCTGTGACTCATCTGTAAAATTGGGTGGTTGGGAAAAGTCACTGAGGGAACACATGAGCCCTTGGTGTGGGAAGTTCTACTAGTGGGACTGTTAACTTGAATTAGGTTGTATGCAGCTCAGATGGCAGCACAAATGTGAAACTATAGCCCCTGCATGTGTGAACAGCCCTCCCCAACCCGCCATCACCTTGGACACACTTTAGCCAAGGTGTGCTGTGGTTTTTACACCCTGTTGGGGGCAACAGGTTCCAGGAGCCACCTGGGCCACATGGTCCCGAGGACAGGAGCTCAGCTCTCCACATGCAGGACTGCATGCTGGCGGAGGGTGAGGGGAGCTCCTGGGAGACTGATTGACGCCTGGCTCAGGGTCCCGCGGAGCCTCTGGCCTGGGCCAGACATAGCTCTTGACTGGCTGCATCTTTGAAGAGGCCCAGCTCATAAACAGGGTGCAAAACGAAGACAAGAGCTGGACCACCTGGGAGGATGCGTTTGTAGGAGACAGGCAGATGGATGATGGCGGGCCCAGCAGGTGCGTTGGAGGGTGGATGGACGGATAAGTGGATAGATAGACAGATGGCAGAAGCTTGAAGGAAGAACAGTTTGATGGATGGATGGAGATGAACAGATGCTAGAGACAAAGACGCTAGATAACACAGAAGCTCCATGAGGGCAAAAACTTCATTTTGTTTACTGCCCTGTCCTCAGTCTGGTACACATTAGGCACTCAGGAAAGCCCGACTGGTAGTGTTTGGTTATTTCCATGGTATAAATACTTTCGCCAAGGCCAATTTCAAGTGCCAACTTAATGACTCTGAACATGCCCTTGGGAAGAGGTGTGCACCACTGCCTGTCCTAGTTGGTAGGTGCTGGCCCTGGGACACCACTGAAGGAGCCAGGAGGGGCATCAGGAGGGGGCTGCAGGGAAGATGTGGCATTTGTTGGACATTGAAAAGTGAATGGAAATCATTAGGTGCACCAGTTATTCAGGCACATGGAAGAGCCTGCGCAAGGGCCTAGAGGTGTGACCAAGCCCTGAGCACATGGAGGTGGGGAAGGTGGTTCTTTGTCACTTAAAGTCCAGGCCAGATTTGCTAATGACCTGCCTTTAATAGGCAGGAGGACTGGTAGTAACGCCCCTTGCAAAGGTGCCACCTTCTGCCCCTGGCCCAGCCCTTTTCCACCCGGGGCAGGGAGAGCTGTGGACAAATGAAGGCGCAAAATGGGCCAGTGACCTCCCTGAGGTCATCGAATTAACGCTCTGAGTCAGAAGTCGAGCTCTGGTCTCCTGGTGCCAAGTACACCTCTTCCTCACCTTGCTTTGCTCGTAGGGACCCAGGTCAAGAGGTAAGAAACTCTTAGCATACACATGTGGGTGGCTGTTGCTTCTTCCTGTGTGGCTCCTTCTGGTGGTGGCTGCCTCCAGCTGTGGGAGTGGCTACCTGACTCAGGCCAGGCCAACAGAGCCTTCCAACCCCCACGGCCAGGGAAAGACACGTGACCCAGCTGGTCCATGCACTCTTTCTACTGGGATTGCTTGGCTGTTGGGCTGATGAAACCTGGAGCTTCTGCAGTGCACCAGAGGAGAACAGCTCTCCCAGCACCTAGGAAAGCAGAGTTGGGAGACGGAGACAATGGTAACATCTTTTGAGCTCCTGGATCCAGCCATGCCTGGAACTACAGCCCCCTAGACTTTGAGGTAGACGAGTATGGAAGGTCCCAGTCCTTCTCCAACCTCTTCCCCAGACTGTTTTCAAGAGTTTCCATCCAGCATGCTCTGAGCCTGACATGGGCCTCTGCCAGGATTTGAAGAAGTCAAGAAATCCAGCTTCCCAAACATTCCCCATCAAGTTACTGGGAGTCTCAGCCTGGGATGCCATCGGGCTGTCCTGGACAACCTACTCTGGGGATGAGGGAGAAGGTGCAAATCAGACTTGGCCCTTCTTTTTACCCTTGGTGGAAGGAGGCCAAGAGGGGCAGTGACTTGCTAGTCACCAGGAGTCCTCACTCCACGTGGTGGGCTCCTTTTGCCCACCTCCTGTTGGAGGGAAAGCTTCTTCCCTACTCCTGTGCAGGGAGGCTGCTTGCCTGGCCTGGCTGCTGGCACCATGTGCTCAGTCCTTCAGGGTGCATCCCAATTACACTTGCCCCAGATGCACCATCAGAACCAAGACAAGGCCTTCCCGTGGAAGATGGAAGAGTGAGCACATACATTGCCCGTCCTGGGAGCCCGTTCATTACACCAAGAGTAAAGGAGCAAGAAGTCTAAGTTCTCAACAATGAGGGAAACGAGAGGAGTCAAGTCTTTGCTCACATGTCACCTTCTCAGTGGGACCTACACTGGGTCCCTTACTCAAAGCTGCAGCACCCCACTTACCTAGTTTTAGTTTTTCTCCACAATACTTACAACACTCTTCACTTACTTATCATATTTACTCCCTGTCCCACTAGCACAGGGATTTTGTCTTTTATTCCTTGCTATGTTTCAGAGTCTAGAATAGTGCCTGGCACATAGCAGGTACTCAAAAATATTGAATGAATGAGTAAACAAATCAATGGCAGCGTAGTGACTGAAAAAGCAGTGTGCTGAGAGGAGGGAGGGGATTGAGCCCAGGAGGGAACCATCTGCCTGCCTGGGCCTGGAAGTGCCACGGTATGGGACATGAAGATGAAAGCTGGGGTCTCCCTGTAAGTCTGTAAATGGAGCAAGAGACCCTTCCCCACTGCTTCCTATGGGGAAGCTGAGGGTCTTTCCTCATCCCCAGTGGCAACAAACTTGAAGGTTTTCTTTTAAAAACTGATGGCCCCAGAGAAGAAAGCTTGCATTCTGCTCTCTAGGAGGTCTCCCAGCATAATGCCGGCTCCCCACCCCAAAGCAAGCCCAGTCCCTGGAAAGTGGTGTCAAGGAGGGGGCTTTGAGTTAGGACAGCCTGAGCTGGAGAGCCAGCAGATCCACCTACTAACTTCCAACGTGGCAGAAATTATTTTACCTCTGGTGCTTCAGTTTCCGCATATATGAAATGGGAGCACTGATTGGACATACATTTTATGCATGTCTTACTGTTTGAGATCAGTGCCAAAACCTGTCTGGCACATTTCAGGTGCTCAGAATATGTAATTACTTTTTCGTTGCTTTTATGGACAAATCATATACTCCCCAGGTAAGCTTTTACTGAGCTCACCCTTACACATGGAGCTAGTCTGGAGACTAAGGTGAACCAGAAGGAAACGGATGCTGGGTTGCGGCTGCTATGTGCTGGTGACCACTTGGTGAGGTGTTGCTCAAGGTGGCCCCTCCCCGCTCTGCTTGCCTCTGCCAGGAGCTGTCTCCTAAATGTGAACTCCTCCACACTCCAGGCGTGCACATTTTCGTGTTCCAAGGTCCATATACTTAACCCAGAGCCCATTCCTCTCACTTGGGTCACCTGTCTCAACCGTGAAGGCATCTGAGCTCACAGCTGCTGGTCTGCACCGTGGCTCCTGGAGCACTTTGTACAGAGCTGGGTGGGTGGGTGGGAGGGGGAGATGGATAGACAGACGGGGCAGGGGGCGGTGTATGGACGGAAGGAGGGCGGGCTCAGGCTGTCCCTGCATGGCAGGCGGCTGTGGGAATGTGCATTGGTGGTCCCAGTAAAGCCCCACTGCTCCACTGGGGAACTGCACCCTTATCCCTATGTCCCATCTCCCCAACACATGCCCAAAGTGTCCCTCATTTAGGGGACACAGGAAGGGCAATAAGTGTTGCTGCCCTCCTACGTGCTTGCACTTGGTAGTCACCTGGCCTTCTTGTGAGGGAGACAGTCTATGAGAAAATGAAGTTTCCCGGGAGTGAGTATCAAGATTTGCACCCTGGCTGCTGTGGCTCAGTGGGCTGTGTGTCACCTGTGAAACAAAAGGTCACTGGTTCCATTCCCAGTCAGGGCACATGCCCGGGTGGCAGGCCAGATCCCCAGTTGGGGGCCTGTGAGAGGCAACTGATTGATGTTTCTCTTGCACATTGATATTTCTCCCTTTCTCCATCCCTTACCCCTCTCTAAAAATAAATAAATAAAATTCCCAAACCTACCTTCCTTCCATTATAGGACACATTCCCAAATAATAAACATTTGTAAAGTATTTTCTGTTTATAAAGCACATCACATCCATTATTCTACTTGACCTCAAAAAGAAAACAAAAAATTACCCCAAGCACTATCTTTTTATACTTCAGTAAAAATGAAAAAGAAAAAAAATAATGCTAAGACCTGGCCAGGTCCTGGCTGGAATTCACTCTCAAGATTCCAGGCCCCATCTTCCTGTCCCTGGTCTCGGAGTCCGGCCCAGAGTAACCAGTGACCATGTTCCTTGTAGAGAAGACAGAAGCATGGGGCCTCAGGCTGGGCCAGGTCAGGCACTGCAGGTCAGACGCGCCCAGATGGGCTGGTTTTGTAGGAGCAGAAGCTTCTGCTGGTCCCCAGGGGTGGGGCAGTGGGGACCAGGGTTGGAGAGGGGGCCATGCCTCTACTTCTGACCTAAACACTGTGTTGCCAGATCTTTAAAGAAAAAAGTAAAACCAATTTCATGCCACATACCAGCAACCTCTGTCACCTGGCTCTGGGCTGGGCTCTGCCTAACACACCTGCATGAGCTTCTCTGTCAAGCAACAGGCATGGGCCCTGCTGAGGAGGAGGAAGGGCAGAGGCAGGTGGGTACCTGTGCTCAGCCCCCGCTTCTCCCTTGTCCTTTGATCTTACTGGGAACATGCATTCCTAGCTGTTCCACAGCTGAAGAGAAGGAATCTCCTGGGGACCACACTCTTTAGAAAACATATAACTAAATGCATTTTATTTCATTTTCATTGAAAAATAAACAAACACATGCCAGGGGATTTGTCTTTCTTTCTTTTTTTTAATGAGGAAAGAGGCTGAAAACAAAACAAACCCCAAATCTACAGGGACTCCTGGTTTCTGGCCAGCAGGAGAGGGTGTGCTCCACAGGCTGGAGGCCTGCCACGGGCTGGCCAGGCTAAAAAAGGGCCTTTAGGCCCCTCTCCAGTGGCTCAGCCCCAGCCCCAGGGGTCAGACGTCCTGCCTGCCCAGGGGATCCTGGCGGCAGGGCACACAGCCTCCATTCTGTGGTATATCCCCACAAGGCCCCGCTGTGCAGGGGCACTTGGGCTTTCTGGGGACCAGAAGAGTCGCATGGTGAAGGGATCTGGAACATGAGGTGTGCACGGACAGGGTGAACCCCACAGCCTAGAGCTTCTGACCCCCACTGGCCAACAATTGACAAGTCTCAGGCTTGGGGCTTGGACAGGCAGCACTATTCCCAAATGGCAGCCACTCCTCAGGAGCCCATGGAGAAAGGCTTGCCCAGGCCCCTCAAAATCACACCACCCAGGCTCCACAGAGAACGGCAGGCAGCTCACTGGGAGTGGCAACATGCCTGTAGCATGGGCCACGGTCCTGGCACAAGAGGAAGAGCGCTGCTCCCCTACAACTCCAGGGTTCCTAGGCCAGTCAGGGCAAAGGAGCGGGCGGGCAAGTGGCCCTCTTCCTGGAGTTCTAGGCTGGGGCTCGGCACAGCCCCCACCGTGAATGGGCACGCGGCTGTAAGTGCGGGCAGGAGGCCCTGCCCCAGCAGAGCCTGCTCCCTCCTCAGGAGCCAGCAGGGTGGAGGGGAGGGTCTCGATGGCCACACGTGCCTCATAAGTGGACCCACTTGTTCCAGTTGACCTCATGCGGGAACACGCAGCCCAGCCGGAGGGTGCAGTCCAGCGTGGGCTCGTAGAACGCCATGGAACCCTCACTTGGGCTGGAGAGCACTTCTGCCTCTCCCACCGTGGGCTTGGAGAAGAGCGAGACGGCCGTGGGCTTCCTCAGAAAGCGCTTCTTAATGCAGCCAAGGAATTCCAGGCCCTGGAGACACCAGACACACGGGTTGATAGGTGCCGTTATGGACCCTGCCTGCTGCTTCCCACAACAGGGACACCTGAACTTGGCCTTGAGTGACAAATAGGGATTTACCAGGAGGGTTCAGACAAAAGCCCAGGCCAAGAGAGAGAAGTGTGGCCAGCATTCCCATGGGCCAGAACTGCTTCCAGATGGGGTTTTGTTTGGCCTATACATGCCTTGAAGTTCAGGAAATTTCTGTTTCCAGCTTATGTTGAGGAGTGGGAATCCCTGGGCACATGGGGCTGTGGGCGGCAGGGTGGCCACTGGGCCCCACCAGGACACATATGCTCTCAGGAGGCTGAGGCCACGTCTCCAGCTCTCCCTGCCACATACTTGCCACTCACTTACCAGCCTGCCCTTGGGTCTGTGAGCTTGTGACCCTTGCTCTGGACCAAGTGGCAGAGATAAGACCCCAGGGATGCTGGTGTTAAGGCCTGACAGCAGCAAGGGGCCGGTGAAGGCCGCTGGGAGGGCCAGCCCGGGCAGGAGCGCAGGTGGGGCTGGGACTGCAGCAGAGCTGCACGCAAGCAGGGCTCAAGGACAAAGGGCCCCTGAAGCACGGAGAACAGGCATGGCACTGTCACCGGCAGAGCTGCCTTGGAGGGCAGTGCAGTGGGCCTCTGCGCAGGGCTGAGAACGGAGGTGGAGCACAGAATAAGGGGAAGCGCCCGGAGCAGAAGGCGCTTCTGAGGGGCCTGGCTCTGTCAGGAGGCTGGGGGCCTATCCCTGCGTCTGCTGCCCCCTGTGGGTGGCGCCTGTGTGTAGTGGCTGCACCTCGGGAACTCACCCAGCGCACCCACCGCCCCACCCCTCGGAGACCCGGCCCAGGGCCAGGAAGAAGGCGCCCCGCGCCGCGCACCTGGAGCAGCTCGAGCACGACGACGGGCTGCAGGACGCCCTGGTAGTGCTGCAGCAGGCCGCTCTCGGGCACGCCGGGCCGGGCCATGATGTGGTACAGCAGCGCCTCCATCATGCCCTTGCACACCGGTGTGTTCAGGTGGCCATCCACGATGCGCCACGGGCGGCTGATGAAGCAGATGCTCTCACAGTCCCTGCAGGGCCGGCGGATGGGTGTCAGGCTCAGCAGGGGGAGACAGCTCGCTCGCACGCAGCCCCCACTCCACAGATGGGACTGAGGCTCAGGGAAGCCTGGGGTCCGGCCCACCTTCTGTTCTGCACCCCCACCCACCTGGACAGGAAGGGCCCCAACCCCTGGGCCCACAAGCACCAGCTGAGGAAAGAAACAATGTGGGAACCTGCTCAGACTCGGTCGTAACCAAGACACTTTCCTTAGAAGGAAGGTTTCTGCTGAACACTAAGCCAGGGACTGGACTGCCACACAGGGCCCAGGTTTGGGGCGGGCCCTGGACTAGCTGCACATTTGACTTTGACCACTGACTGGGCCTGGGTGGACTGAATCTGAGCTCTTGGGAGCCAAGAGCACATGGGTTCTATAGAGCTGAGGGCAATGCACATACATGTGGGAGGCGCCCCTGGCCGGAAAGGCTTCTGTGAAACCCACTGCTGGAGACAAGCCCAGCCCCTGCATGCTAGGAGCACTTACCTTGTCCCCCAGTGAAAGGGACAACCAAATAGTACCACACATGTCCATGTGCCCCCGGCCGAGAAGCACAGTGCCGGGCAGACTGCCCCATTTGTATCTCTGTGAAAGGCTTCACAGGACCATCACTACTGGTCTCCTGCCCAGGAGCCCGAGGACAAGCTGCTCTGCCCCCTGCCCCTGGCCCAGGACTCCTGACTGTCAGTCACGTACTCACCTTTCCCGCGCTGCCTGCGGAAGGCTGCTGGTCACAGAACCCTCCGCCAAACCTGATGAAAGGGGGAAAGGACATGAGTGGCCTGAGCAGGTGGGAGCCCATCTCTTCCCCTGCCATTCATTCAACAAGTACTCCTGGGCTATGGGGACAAAGCTGTGCACAAAGGGACACAATCCCATTCCTCATGGAGCCTGCGTCCTCGGAGTGGCGGCTGTGGGGGCTGAAGCCTACACACCCAGAACAACACTGGAATGGACCATGGTGTGCACACGTGGGGGCTCGTTCCCAGGGCCCTGAGGACCCCCATGCCAGGGGAGGTGAGTGAGCCCCCCATCTTCCTTCAAGAGTCCCGACCACAGAGCTGTGTGTGTAAAACCCCTAGGCATAAAAGAGCCCCCCCAAACAAAGCACCTCGAGACGGCGCCTGCAGAGGCCACTGCTGTGGCACGACAAGGACACACAGGATAGGGAAACCGCAGGCTTCACTCGGTGCCAATCCTAGAGAGTGGCGAGCCCCTCCCATTCTGCCACTGCTCCCTTCTCTTGGCTGCCTAAGAAAATACTGCTTCTAGAACCTCCTCCGGTGCCTCTACACTGCTATTCACAGACCTACTCAGGAGCCAAAAGGTCCCGGCCCTCTAGGCGAAACACTACATGTAAAAAGGCAATCTCTTTCCCTCCAGGTTGAGGCTGTGCAAAGCTGAAGTCAAGGTCCCTTTTGCCAACAGCAGCAGGTTCCCAGTCTCACAGGACAGTCGGGCCCAGGCACAGAGAATGGACAGGCGGGGGATGGGGTGGTGGGGACAAGGTTCTGTACCTCTGGTGTCTTCCGAGCCCTCTGGAAGCTGAGGCTGAGAGCTCAGCTGCTCTTGGCTAGGAGAGCTGGGTGCCCTGACACTGTCATGGTCCTGCTGTGTGGCTTCCGATGCTCCTTGGATGGCATCCCCCACACCCATGTCTTTAAGGGCTACAGGAAGAGCAGGTGCCGGGGTTTCCACCCCGTCCTCTGCTCTTGGGCTGGCGCCCAAGCGCACGTCCTGGAGCGTGGGCCTTTTTGCTGGGGGCCTCTGGGCACACTCAGAGCTGGTCTCCCCGCTTGGACTGGCCAGGTCGGTGCTGGCCCAGCTGCCGCGCCTCTTGCTGCTCTGGGAGCCCTGAGAAGGCAGTGCCTGCCTCTCGGCAGGGTGGTCCTCGCTGGAAGTCCCCTCCAAGGGCCTGGCCTGGGGGTCCTCTCTTTGTGTGTCGGTGTCTTCTTTCCCTTTCAGCTGCACTGAGTGCAGGAGCCAGGGCTGGGCAGAGGCCATAGCCACCAGGCGAACGGAGTTGGCGCCGACTTCCAGCACCTGCTGCCACTCCAAGAGGTCCTAGGAAAAGGAGACACACTGGTCTGTGCGGGACCCCGGGACCATCAGGGTTTGCGTCCCTGCCTGATGTGTTTTAGCATCCTGGGCAAGTGCCTAGGTCCATCAGGGCAGACAATTCGAGGATGAGGTGGGGCTTCCGGCCCCAGGTCGGCCACCAAGCCAGCCACCAAGCTGGCCGTGTAGTGCTCAGTGTGCCTATTTGTTAAACAAATCAGACTGTGAACTTCTTGGAACCACAGCCGCACACTTGAAGCTGATGACTTTACAAGTTTCCTTCTGCCCGGCCAGCGTCTTCCCAGAGGACTTAACGCCCCCAAGTGCCATCAAGTCCTGCAAAAGCCACTCTTCTTCCCATATGAATGACAATAACTCCTCTCACATTCGTACTGTGCCCTGCTTCCAAAGCTGTCCTTATCTAGGAGTTGCACCAGCTCTAAGCAGCACACGGAGTCACTCTCATCTTTCTCTTAATTTTTCTATTAAAAACCCCCAAGTCAGAGCTCAAGGAATTTGCTGGGAACCAGGCCTCACGTGCAGGCTGTGTGGGTCTGGGGAGAGTTTGTTGTGTGCACTCGCCCTCTGGGCCTGTGGCCCAGGCACCAGGGAGCTGCCTGCCCTGTCACCTGTCAACAGTCGATAGGCCTGCTGCCTGGGTGCCACACTGGCCTGTGGACAAGCCCCATCCATCACCTCCCCAGGCTCTAGGTGCACCAAAACTTGTGAATAATCGAACCGCATGCGGGCAGTAGTTACCATCACCTCTTTACTTCCCGCACTCATAAAAACTTGTTTGATAACAAGTCCCCAGCAACACTGGCATCACTACCAAGTGACAGACAAGCACCCTACTGCCTCCAAATGCTGACAGTGCTCAGGAGGGCAGCCGGGTCCCAAGGCACTCCATTTAAAAGGTCTATCTCTTGTTACATTGTTTGGGTTCAAGGGTCAGTGGAGCAAACAGGTTCAGGCAAGTGAAGTGGTGAGTAAAAGGGCTCCAGCCAATTGGGCTGAAGGAGCAGAGCCCCCTCTGGCAAGACCTTTTAACATTCAGGAAAAGCTGGGTTTTAGGCAAATCTATTTTTACACGTTGACAACCAATTCAGTTTTTAAAATCATTATATTCTAGGTCTCAAACCAAGCGCATCCACAGTGTGCACCTGCCCCATGAGTTGCAACTTATGCTTTAGCTGTCCCGCAGCTAAAGAGAGCACAGCTTACCTGGACGTAGTCTGTGAAGGTCTTGGTGCGTTCACCATCTGCCCTCTCGAAGGCAGAGAACCGTCTGCTCAGCTCCACCTTGTCCACCCCAAAGCAACCTCTGGCCGCAATGGCCCCCTGGACCTCCAAAGCTGCAGACACGTCTCCAGGTTTATACCCAGACAGCTCCACCTGGTGGACAAACTCTTCCCAGCTGCAGGTGTCTTGCTTGTTTATCAGCTTGGTGAATGTGTCCGGGAGGCAGGAGGTTCCCACTGTCAGCTCTTCCAGAGGAGCGGCTACAGGAGGAAGGAGGATCAGACTGGCCCTGACGGAGCCCCTGTGCAGGCCAGTGCACCCACGATGCTGTGGTGGGATGCTCCAGCGCCCACCCACCGCTCCCCAAACCTTCTAGGTGCACAAATTTGGGCACCTGGCAGTCAGGGTCCTGAGACGCACCCCTGGGTCCCTGACTGTAGCCAACGGGGCGAGATTCCCCTGGGGCCAGTATGAAACTCCTGACCAAGACTCAGAAATGGGGCAGAGGTCTGAAAACTGTGACCCCAAAGTCCTGGAGGGGAGATCCTTAACCCGGCTGACCCTGGGCCCCACCCTTACTGACACTCCATGCGCATGGTCCCTCAGACCCTGTGAGAGCCCCAGGACCCTTCCCTGAATCCCTGTTTCTGGCACATTAGCCAGGGCTGCCTGCTGTTGCCTCCTGTGAAGGCGCCTGCTCAGACCAATCTTGGTCATCACTGCTTCAGTGGGTCAAGTTCCAGACAAAGCACGGAAGACGAACAGTGATTATAAACCCAAAAGTAAACACCATCCACCTCAACTCATAAAAACACAGTCAGTCAGACAGAGGCAGAACAGGGGCAGAAGGGGGAAGGAGATGCGGGGAAGGGAAGGACCCTGATATTCTAATTTTACAGAAGGAGGACAGAATGCCTAAAGTTGAGGGTCCAGGAAATAGAGGTTTAAGTCAGTTATTTAAAGTTTCAAAGGTAATCAACAGAAGAACTAAAAAAAAGTATAAAAATTAGAAGTAAAGGAGGTGAGAGATAATGAATGTAAGCAGAATAGTAATTTTTCACAGCAAGAACTCAAAATACTTAAAAATTTCTCAAAAATGCATAGAGTTATAAAGGGAGCCACCAAAAGAACTAGAGACAGAAAGAATGAAAAAGCTGTCCTGGTGCGGGGGGAGGGGCTGCTGCTGCTCCTATGTGCCCTCCAGGGGCCGTGAACACTCCCAGGGGTGACTGATAGAGAAGCTCTAAGGGAAGTGTGAGCACAGCCTGGGGCTCCCCACTGACCAGGTCCCAGGGAAGGTCAGGGACAGTGCTGCTGGGGCTGGCTGCTGGCTGGGTGTTCTTCTGTCCAGACCCAGTGAGCTGTGCCTTGCACTTGGCCTTAGGAGCTGGGGGGTGGGCATCAGGGTCTGGTGACAGGCTGGGCCAGGGGCAGAACTCACCTGTGGGCCCGAGCCCGATGGGCGAAGGGCTGCAGCGGAGCTGGAACTTCACGTGGCAGGAATTCACCACGATGCTGTCATTGGGGTTGAGGTTTCGGGTGCTGACAATGCCAGGGGCGCAATAGCCCCTCATCAGCAGGTAGTTGGTATGGGAGGCCTGGGGGGCTTTCACCTCGATGCTCTGGCGCTTGCCCACTGAGTCTTCATCCAAATCTTCCTCTTCCTCTTCATCCTCTTCCAAGGCTCCATCCTTCCCCAGGCTGGGAGAAGAAACCTGCCCTAGATGACCACACTTGTGCCCAGCTCCCTGATGCCCTGCCACCTCTCCCGGTCCACACCATCGCCCTCAGAGTCTGTGACTGGACCTCAGTAATGGCCTGGTCACTCCTGGCCTCCAGCTGTGACGGTGGGCATGGGCTGCCACACCAGAGTCTCCCTCACCCACCTGGCCCCTGTTCACATACCTGTCTTTGCAAGGGCTATTCCTTTTGCCTGAAAAGCCTTCCTAGTCTCTGTCCACAAAATACCCACTTCCCATTAAATCTCAGTTCAGCTATCATACCATCAAGGAACTTTTGCCAATCCCTCCTCTGTTCTAACCTCCTTGCTACAACGTACCGTGTCTTTCTCTTCGGCATAGCCAAGCCATGCCTCTGCCTCCCCAGTGGCTGAGGCACCAGCAGAAGGCCCTGCACTGGGTGTGGCCCTGGAGTCCCCAGTTCTCAGGGGTGAGAGGCCCCGGAGGCAGCACTTCCACTCTGCTATCTTTGTCTGGCAAATGCCCACACAGCGCTGATGTAGCACAGAAAAGTCAGCATGTGCTTGTTCATCAACACAGACAAGATGACCAAGCAGATAAAACTGCGGACACCATGGGAATGGGGAGACGATGGTGCGGAAAGCCCCCTGCTGCTCAGAGCAGTGTGCGCGGGCAGTGTGAGCAGTTGCGAGGGCTCAGCCCTTACCTCTTAATGACCTCGTTCTCTACCATCGAACTGTCCACCACGACGATCTGCTCAGGGATTCTGACATCCACGGAAACAAGGCCCAAAGAGAAGAGGGTCAGGGCAGCCACACAATGTCCTCCAGGGCCGTCCAAAGAAAATGCCACCATATCACTTGGGCAGTCGTTACTATCCTGGTCCTTGAAGGAAAAATTATCAGGCTGGTCCAACTTGCCGGCAGCCCGGATTCTGTCAAAGAACTGGAACGATTCTGTGCAGATGGTGCTCGGAAATCGCCATGTAAAGATCCTACACAGACAAAAAGAAGGGCAGGGCGTTCCTGAGGACGGGGCGTTAGAAGCCTTCACTTGATGGGCTACGCACACTTCTGATCCTACAGAAATGAGAGGACACACATGTGCTCAACCCCACTGTCTCCAAAAGGCGACAGCAGAGAGCCAAGCCCTTGCCTTTGTTCAAAGTGCCACTTCCCAAGACTCTGCAACAGCAGAGACAGAGGCACCTAGATCAGGGAGAGGGACCCACGGGTCTGTTTGATTTGCAGGCCACTGCTCAGATGAGGATGCTGCTCAAGGTCAAATGGCCTTGTGGGACTTGGATGCATGTCTTCTGCTTTCCAGGTCACGGCTCTTTTTACTACATCAGGCTGCTCCCCAGGAAGGAAAAGGAGACTGAGGGTCCCTCAGGAAGGGCATTTAGGAAAGGAGCAAGTGTCTGAAGTCACAGGCAGAGAGATGGAAAAAAGAAACAAAACAATACTCAATTTGTTATTGTTCTGTTTCTGAAGGCAGTCTCTATGCAGCTCTGAGGAGCGGTCAGGAGACCAGCATGGAGAAGGGGAAGGCAGCCCAGGGGAGATCTGCCAAGAAGAACTCCTGGGACTGTTTTAATGGACTTCCTCTGGTGGTTAAGGAGGCTGGGGGCACAGGTGCCAGATGTGCGACAAAGGGCAGCCAGGTCTGCGCCGGTGTGAGGCCGTGCTGTGAGCTGTGAGCTGTGAGCGGTGCTCCTAGAGGAGGGGCCACATCAGGCGATTCTCAGCGGTCCACACTACCACTCAGGCCGCTGCTGTGCCGCAGACCGAGCCTAAGCAAGAGCTGATGGCTTCAAAAGGAAGCGTGTGAGCCTGCACGACAGGTGGCGTGGTGCAACTGTGAGTGTCAGGATTAGGGACTGAGGTCATGCAACCAGGAGGGTGCACTTTAATTGGACCAAGTATTACATGAGAAACTTGATCTTACCGAGTTAGACAGGAGAAAGGGAAACAAACTACGTACAGAAATGGTAAATGCCCAACACAAAATATTGCAAGTGTTAACCTTACACCCGCACAAGGAAAGACAGGTATGGATGAGAAAACTCGTTCCTCAGAGGCTGCATCGCGTACCTGAGGCCACCAAGGCCCCGGCTGCTGTGTTCTCTGATGAGGACGGATGTCCTGTTATTTTCCACTCATGTGCGCAACCGTGGCTTGGCCTCTGACATGGGGCCCCCTGCCCTTCCTATGGCCAGGTCAAGGGAGCAGGCGCTCACCTGTAATAGCTCTGGGACAACTGGTAGGACATTGGCACGAAGGGCAAAGCCCGGTTTTTCTTTGGGCCCAGCGTGTGGTTGACCCGGCGCCGGTTAACCAAGCTCCTTTTCTGGCACTCTAGGAAGGCCTTCACGAGAATCTGGTCCTTGTACTCCTGGTACAGGCGGAATGTCTGTAACGCAGCAAGTCATGGGTGAGCAACAAGCTGGGGACTAGAGACATGGAGGCTGGAGCTGACACTTGGTGGGGGTGTGTGGAAAAGCCTGGAGGACGCCAGCAATTCTAACTGTCACCCTTACTATCACGTCACACCTTAGAGACCAAAGAGAAGAACAGGGGACTGAAGAAAAAGGACGGCTCTGCACCCCACACCTGTTTCTTTGGATGCAAAGGCACCAGGAGTAAATGCAGAATCAGCTGTGACACCACTCTTCCTCCTCACCCAACACATCGTATGTCTGGTTAGCTCCACCCCCAAAATATGTTCCCAAATGCATCTGGTTCATGCTGTCTACATGGCTAGCATCTAGTTCACACCACCATAGTCTCTCACTGCAGCCTCCAATCAACCACTCTCCCTGCTTCTACACATGCCGCCTCCGCCAACCCCTGACCACTCCCCACAGCAAAGCAACCCTTTGATGCCTGTGTCAGACACATGTTCTTTCCCCATCCCAGACCCCCTGCAGGGAGAGTGCCCACCCTCACTATGATGGACAAGGATGCCTGTGAACGGGACCCTGCCCACTCCAGCCTTGCCTCCTACAAGTCTACCTCCCATCAAAGCACTGGGATTGTGGAGGTCACTGGGTCCTGCTGGCATACTCTACACATGGAATAAGTGAGGGCCAGAGTCTCGGGGGACCTCAGGCTCCTCGGAGCCCACAGCTGAGAAGAGAATGAGCAAAACCTCACATGACACCGGCCTCTAGAGGGACGCCGGTCCCGAAGCACTTCTGTGAAAGTGATGCTGGGTCTCTGATACCCACCTGGAATGACTGGCAGGACTTCATCTGACTGTCTGAGAGGGCCAGTGTGCTCTGGATCAGGTTCTGGAGCACCAGAAAGTGAACGTCGTCCACGCTGAAAGAGAAGGGGGCGGCAGGGTAACATGAGGCCACAGGGCACCACGTATTCTGGGTGGATCCAGTTCTCACTGAAAAAGTTTTCAGTCTCATAGAAGTGACCTGAATACCCAAACTACTTATAAACCAAAACAAAATATATGACGGTTTTTAAACCTTACAAACTGGTCAATTTTTACAGGTAAAAAGTTTCAGCCTAGTGGCTAAGGGGTGACATAACCCAGAAACATTTTCATGATAATTAACAAATGTGGGTAAGTGCTTATATTTCCTTTTCATCTAATTTTAAACAAGTTTTCTCCAAAGAGAATAGGCTTCTTACTGAAATATAGAGCTAAAAAATCAAAATGAATATTAGTTATCCAAGATGGGGGAAAAAGCTGAGCTTTCTAACCACCTTTGCTTAGAAGGCTCATGGGCTGAGAGTTCAGGCCCTTCCCCAGCCCATCTTAAGGCCAGCCCAGTGATATGGGAGGTCAGGGTTAGTAAACTTCTGTAAAAACCAGATAAGTAATTGAGGCTTCGTGGGTTATTTAGTCTCGATGCACCCACTCAGCTCTGAGGTGCTCATGGGAACAACACAGACAGGACACAGAATGGGTGTGGCTGCGCTCCAGTATGACTTTACTTACAAAAACAGGAGGCAGGATGGATTGGGCCCTAGGTGACCCTGTGCTAGGCTGCAGGCAACCCAATGAAGCAGTTGAGGAAAAGGCACCTGGTATGTCAGTACTTGCCTATTAAGTTCATCCTCCTTCCCGATTTGGTCCTTTCTGTCTCCAATTGCCAAAACTCGGTATCTGTGTAAGAAACAAAAAAAGAGCACATCAGTGAGACACAGCAGCCCTTCACTAACCCGAGCCGCATCTTGCTCAAGGTGGCCATTTATTGGCTAAACTTACTAAAATTAAACATGCACACTTATTGGGTTGGCCAAAAAGTTCGTTTGGTTTTTTCCATAAGATGGCTCTAGTAGTGCTTAATTGTCTTTAACTTCATCCGAAACAATTTTGTTAGATTGTATTGTGACAGCTGTCACATCAGTGTGCATTTAAAGAAAAACATATCAAAATTAGTGAATTCTTGCGTAGCCATTTTAATATTGAAGATGGAAGAAAATACATGACACTTTCGGCATATTATGCTTTATTATTTCAAGAAAGGTAAAAGCATAACTGAAAGGCAAGGAAAGATTTGTGCATTGTATGAAGAAGGTGCTGTGATTGATTGAACGTGTCAAAAGTGGTTTGCGAAGTATCATTGTGGAGATTTCTCGCTGGATAATGCTCCACAGTCCAGTAGACCAGCTGAAGTTGACAGCAATCAAATCGAGACATTAATTGAGAACAATCAACATTATTCCATGTGGGAAATAGCTGATACACTCAAAGTATCCAAATCAATAAATGAAAAATGTACCTTTTATTTTATAGAAAAAACTAAATGGACTTTTGGGCCAACCCAATAAATTAAAATGAGAAAATACTGTCTTCTGTCCATCAAATGAGAATGTTAACGAAATGAGGGTGGAACCCTCGCCGATGTAGCTCATTTGGTTGAAGCATCATCCCCAAACCAAAAGGTTGTGGGTTTGATTCCCGGTCAGGGCACATGCCTGGGTTGCGGGTTTAATCCCTGGTCTGGGCGTGTATGATTCCCAGCTTGGGTGCATGTGGGAGGCAACCAGTTTCTCTCTCGCCCTTCCTTTCTTTCTAAAAGCAATGAAAAAATGTCCTCAGGTGAGAATTTAGAAAAAGAAAATGAGGTTTGAGAAAATGAAGAATGTTCATTTACTGATGATTATGAAGTGAGATGGGAAAATGTTAATAGGCAGAGAGCTACTGTTAATTGCGGGCTTATTATGATTCAAACAAGCCCAAGAAAAAAGACTGGAAGAAAATATCCAAAAAAAGGGAATGGCTGTATTAGGTGCTGGAATTACAGATTATTTTTTTTTTTTATATCTTCATGTAAAGTTGTTTTACTGTGTTCATACCAAGCAAATAAATACAAGAATAAATCATAGAATGAACTTTTCAAAATATATGGCCACTTGTAAGACATTTTGTTGGTTTCTACAAAACTGAAGTCAAAATTCAACTTCGCCATAGTAAATGTTTTCTAAAATTTAGTAGCAAAAAAGAGCACCTTTTCAGAAAAACAAGTGAACTATTTTTAGTCAAACAAGAACATACTTGGGACCATTTTCTTTTTTGTCTTGCCTGCCAGAAAGCTCAAGATTAAATTTAATATTAAATTATTACAACAGAGACTTTTTCTTTCCTCTAAATGGTTCACTCTTTTAAGTTCTTTATTTTAACTATCTTCTTCTAAAACTAAAAGTTGCCCCAGAACTTTATGGAAAATATGTGGTGATACAAGTTACAGATGGGTGAACAGGGCATGTGGACCCTTTTACGTTTGCATAAGAACTGCGCCATTGGGTAATCTGGGGAACATTTTACTGCCATTAACAAAGCAAAACTCCCCAAATAGCTAAAGGGCGTCAACTCTGACAATGACTACAAATCACTCCTTAGGACTGACATACAGCAGACACGTATGTGAATTATTTGTTGAATAAATGGAAGGATGAGATCTCCAACTGAAACACAGAGGGCTAACTGCAAAGGTATAGTGCAGTTCACAAATACAAACTAACTGATGAATATCATCTCCTTATAGGAAGTAATTCAGAAATACAGTGGCTAGAGAGACTGTCTTGATGAGGATGGTGAAGAGAGGGGATTCCCATTGGGATTAAGCAGAGGAAACAGGCCTGGTTCACAGAACACAAGATTTTAAAATTTCATAGGGTTCTGTGCTCAAACCTAAGTATGTTTTTCTCCAGATGCTGAGTGGTCGAATTGAAAACTGCCGGGACTCAGAAGTCAGAGGCACCTAAGTTCAAATCTTGGCCCTGTTGCTCACAAGCACTGTGACCTGGGCAAGTTAGTTACATCTCAGAGTTGCCTCATATGTAAAATGAGCAATCTCAGCAAAAGCACAGCAACCAGCTGAGAAAGGCAGAACGAAGTCAGCAGCAGGGCCTGAACGGGAGCGTGGATGGGAGTGCCTGGCGGGGCTATGACACCAGTGGCCCCCCATTTCCAAGTCTCTAAGAGACGAGGTGGTCCAGTCAGGAGATACAGCTGGATTGGTTGGTTGCAAGGCTGAGTGGGACTGCTGACCCAGGCAGTCCCAGCTGGTGACATTTTCTCATGCCCCAAGAGATCACACAGCACCTTCCTGGAAGAATCTTACCTGCCAAACAGCTCCTGAAGTGTGTCTGGGATTTCAAGGTTAGGATTCTTTAGAGATGAACTAAACTTCTCTTTAAGCTTCTCCACAAATTCTTTAAACTCATTGGCACAAACCTTTTAACATGAGAGAATATGTTAAGCCACTTCTCTCCCTGAAGGGAGGTTTTGATAAGATACATCAAGAAAAACCTTGTAACAAACTCCTGTGGCAGTGACCTCCCAGAAACACAGCACTGCTCCCCTGCCTTCCGGCCTCCCCAGCCACGCGGTCCACCCAGGAAGGAGACAGATGCTCAGGGCTTTGGCGCACCTGGTGCCAACGAACACACTGATAGCCCTCAGCACTGCACTGCCAGCTTTCTCTCCCAGCCCCAGGAAGACCCAACTGTCCTGCCCAGTCCCCAGAATGCCCACTGTGCCCCAACCCCACCAACAGGCCTATGCTCCTGTCACCTCCCTCCTCCCAGGTCTGTTCTTCCCTGGCTCACTCTGTGTGAGTCCACCTCCTTCCTCGCCTCCAATCCGCCCCCCGCCACTCAACCGTGGACCCCAAACCAGTCCCCTCCTGCACACCTGCACCGCAACCATGCCATTCCAGACCAGAACTGTAACAGCCTCATCGCCACCCTGCTACACCTTCAGTCTCACCCCTCCAGTTCATCCTCCATGGGTGGCCCGCAAACCGACTGTGTCCCGCACAGGATGAGCTCACCTCCGCACCTGCTGCATCTTGCTGTGGCCCTCCCCACACTACACTCCCCACTTCCTTCATGGCCTTTGCCTCAGCTGGCCCCTCATCTTAGAAGTCTGGGCTAAGCACACACACCTGCGAAAAGCCTCTGTAGTAGAGGCTGTTGGTCGCCTACTTTCCCAGCTCTGACGTGGTCTGGGGAGCATGCACCCATCTGAATGAGTCAGGATGGGACTAAGCCAGTGGCGGCAACCTCAGGGGCTTCTGGGAAAGGCTGTTCCCTCCCTGATACAAGGGCCCAGTGAGCCCAGTGCAGCCTCTCTCCCCATTTCTTCCCGTCTTTGGATTCTGTTGTGAGGACCTGAGCTCCAGAAGTCAATCAGCAACCAGGAGGTGACTGGATTGAGGATGGACAGCTGACAGCCAGGGAATGGAGGTACAGTGACAGAGTGAACCCTGGTCCTGATGCCATCTCTGCTTTACCGCACAGGCCCACAACTGCCCATCACCTTGGCACAGGGAGAACGAAGCCTCCGGCCCCCGTGAGGCTGTCTCTCTGCCACTCGAAGCGTGAGCACCGCTGGCGCTCCTTCAGCCCTGCTGTCCTCTCTCAGGGACCGCCCCATTCTGCGTGGCCCATCTACTCCTCCGTGCGCCCCATGACCCATGGCTCCCTCACGGAAGGGCTGGGTCTCTACTTGGATCGGCCTCGCCCGGCACAAGGCTGGACACACACACAGCAGAGGCCAGTGTTAGCTCAACGAGCAGGGACTGAGTGGGCTCTGGGCTGAAGAGCAGAGACATCTGGGTCTGTAGAGACAGCTTCCTTCTTTGTCGGCCACTGTCCCAGTCCCACCTGGACAGAAAACTCAGAAAAAGTCTTATATCCTATCTGCAAGCTTGCCAGGCAGTCTAGCCACTTACAACTTCTGAGGAGTCACCTTGTTTCAGTAACAAAATAGGCCCAAGGCACAGCAGCCCAGCAAAGCTGCATTTCAAATACTAATCGTTTTGAAAAACGAATGCTGGAGCCGGATCAAATGAATTTCGAAGCCAAAGAACTGACAAGTCAATTTCTCAAATGAGCAGGAAAAAGCCACGTTCATAAGGCTGGCAGAGGCACTATGAGGCCCAGGTCAGGACCAGAACCTGGAAACCGCTGCCTCCAGTGCAGGCTGAGCCCAGCCACCGACCAGGCTTACCTTTGGGTCTTCATAGTCACATTTTCGATTCATGAAATCTCCAACCAGAGCCTTATCTTGGTACACCTCGGCCAGGCACACCCTGCAGAGAGAGGAGCAAATGAGGCTTGGAGTTGGAATGATGTCCATGCTTAGAACCACCAGATCTCTGGCTTCACATGGGAAAGCCCCTTGGTATGCATAACCATGTGGTTCTCAACCAGGGCCATTCAACCCCCCAGGGAACATCTTAAGACACTTTGGTGTCATGTGGGGTGGGAGGTGGGGTACTGACTTCTAGTGGGTAGAGGCAGGGATGCTGCTCAGCACCCTACAATGCCCAGGACAGCCTCACAGCAGAGTTATATGGGCCCTATGTTCCCAGTGCCAAGGCTAAGAAACTGACTGGACTTGAGTTTCCTCTACAGTATAGTCTTGGCTGCTGGAGGCAACCCATGGTTGAGAATCAACCCAGAGCCAAGCTCTCCTGCTGACCCATCCATAAGTGACCAGTGGGTGGAGGTGGCACTTCCCCACTTTGCCATGTCCCCCTCTGGCTGCCACATGTGGGCATCTCCCCCAAAACTCAGCTGCTCTCTGGTGCCCCAACTCAAGCCCATGCCTGTGGAGGAGCCGGAGGAGGAGTCTGACGAGGATGGCGGCAGTGTCTTGCCCAGGCCCTGGGAGGAGATTGGGGGGAAGGGCAGCCCCGCTGGTAAAAGGCAAATTGCAAGGGGAATGCTTTGCGACCCAGCCAGCTACCATCAGCACACAACCAGGCCATGGCTGGGAAATTCAGGAACCCCCATCTGTGCTGAGGCCATGGCTGAGTATGTACGTCTGGTCCGGTGACCCATGTCTAGCTTCACCTTGGGCCACTGAAACATAGATAGAGATATCAAGAGCTGCTCTGGAATACCAGAAACAGCAGTGGAAGTCAGCAGCTGCCTCTGCCTTTACCACATGCTAAGTACGTAACAAAGGATAACAGCACCTACGTCACAAAGTTTTCCTAACATCTAGATAGTATTTTGCATGAGAAAGTGCCCAGAATCAGGCCTAGCCCTCAATAAATCAAGGACAAGCTCACTAATGAACACTGGCATCTGGGCAGACCACTGGCATGTACCAAGCAACTCAGGAGCTCTATCAGCATTTCACCCTGGACCCTTAAGCAAATGGGATGAGAGAAGAGTAAAGAACGGAATAGAAGCACTGGAATAACGTTATCCTGAAGTTATGAAAGTTCAAATAAGACTTACTTATAGTTCATATAGGCTTGTGGGTTTTTGACTATGAAGCGAGCTCTTCGTCCAACTGAATGAGATGTTTTATCCAAAGACTCTTCAAAGGTAGCGTGCAAAATGTCCCGCACAACCTGCCAGTGGACAAACGGGCCCTTCACCTGGATCAAACGCAGAGTCAGGACAGGAAATCAGTATCCCTGGAGCCCATGCCTGGGTTACTGACCCAAAGGGGTGGGAAAAACCCCTCAGCAGGTACTCCCCACTGCCACCTCACGTGTTTATTCAGTCACATCCACTTGGCACCAACCATATGCCTGGCACAGGGCCAGGTGCTGGGCAGAGAGGAAGAAAGTAAGTCCTCAGAGTCCTGTGGAAAAAGTGTCTCCTGACAAGTAAGAGAGGTGCTCAGAGGGTGCTGGCTAGTACTGATTAGAAGGGCAATACGTTAGGGAAAGTTATGAATATATGAAATATCTTTAGTTAGAGGGCTTTACAGGCTTAATTATGGATTATGTGTGGTCAGAAACATTCTGTGTGTTACATTAGCAGAAAAAGAATGTGCTAAGTTAGTAGACTCAGGAGAACACCTCAGTCACACACAGGAAGGCAGAGCTGACATAATGAAGGGGCAGGATGACGAGTTTTCTTACAGCCCCAGAATGAGGTGGCCCAAGAATATGCTGTAAGTTCAAGTGAGGAAGTGGAGGGTCCACTGACCCTGAATGGGCAGGACTTTTCTGGCTCCTCCAGCTGCATCCAGGGTGGGTGGAAGGAGACATCCCTCACCCCAAACCCCTTGATGAAAAAAGCCCATTATAGAGGCAGAAAACAGAAACTGGGGACAGCAATAATCACTTTCAGGTTTTTCCTTGGAGAAGGAACTGGGCTGGAATTTAGGAGGGGGCTGAAGGGGGAAAGAATCTGGGAAAATGGTCAAGAAAGGGATCCAATGAGCCTCTGGCATCCAAGTGGACTTCCCCTGGCTGTCATTGTTGAGAACAGGAAACACCAAATGGGCTCTAATGAAGCTGCCTCACCTACTTACCTAGAAGTATTACTATCAGCAAAAGTCTCTGAATTGGCCCTGGCTGGTGTGATTTAGTGGACTGAGCGCTGGCCTGTGAACTGAAGGGTCTCTGGTTTGATTCCCAGTCAGGGCATATGCCTGGGTTGCGGCCAAGTCCCCCATTTGGGGGCATCTGAGAGGCAACCACACACTGATGTTTCTCTCCCTCTCTTCCCCTTTCTTCCTCTCTCTCTAAAAATAAATAAATAAAATCTTAGAAAAAAAAGTCTCTGGACTGGACGATGGGGGAGCTTACTCTTCTGGTGGCTTCTGGGAACCAGAGTGATGAAACAGTCGCCCCCCTGGACTGTTCTCCCCATGCCTTGCTGCGGGCTGAGGAGACGAGACTGGTACGAGTGGCGAGAATAAACAGACTAGGCGTCAATGAAGTTGCTTTGGGGAACGTGGTGAGGAGATGACCTCTGGTTTGGGCTGTAGAACCTTCTTGGAGGCAGTGATATCAGAGGAAAAAGGGAGTATGCTAGCACAGGGAGCGAGTTCCTCCCCATCCACCAGAGAATTCAGGGATACAGCCAGGAGTAACTGGGAGTACAGGGGACTGTGGTGCGGAAGGTGAAGTGAACCGTGAGGAAGTGGGCGAGTCAGGCCGAGGCCGCGGCACCATTCCACACCGCCTCAGCAAATACGACGGTTACTGTGTGGCAGGCCCCATGCTGGGTGACAGCGATGAAAACAAGTAAGTCCCCTTGCCCCGAGGAGCAGCCACTCCAGTGGGCCAAGAAGTGCCAGGGACAACAGAAACAGCATGAACGTATCTGCCCAGGGGACGGAAAGAACACAGTGATCACTCCCATTTGACAGGATCAGTGAAGCCTTTGGGGAGATGATAAGCAGTTACTGAAAGAGAAGTCAGGACTTTTCAGGCACATGAGGATGGGAGGAGTGGAATAGGAAAGGGGTAGATTCCTGGTGAAGAGAGAACCGCTTTGGTCTGCTTTGCCTGCAGCCAGGCAAAGAGTCCTCTGTATTTGCTGAAAGCTGGGACAAAATGTGCAAAGACAGGAGTGGTATTAACATGTAAGATTCTGGGACCTGCTTTTCCCAGGGGCCCTGACAGAAGTAGATGACATAAGCGGCCCCACGGGGCCACAAGCCTCTTGTGTGGGTCGGACAAGAAGGAGCAAATCAGTTGGCTGGAGGCTGGACGGAGCAGGGGACCAGTGGGCTGCGTACCTTGGTATTGAGGATATTGCTGGCAATTCGGCAGAGCATGAGCAGCCCGTCTTCCCGCATGGACCAGGTGACACGCAGCCGGGTCATCCTCTGCAGGGCGCTCTGGTCGGCCTCATCGTGGTAACGCAGACTTTTGCTTTTCTCTTCTTGGAGCTCTTCTAAGAACACCAAGGAGAGAAGGGAGGGAGCCTGTAACAACCGGTTTGGGGCTGTCACTCTAGAGAGGGGAAGGTCTCTACCCAGCTAGTAAAACTTGACCAAGGATATCAGCTATTAGAATCACATTGTGTCCAGAGCTATACAACTGACCACAAAAGACCCAGCCTTTCCTGACAGGTTTTTTACCCCCTTTCTTCATTTATCTTTGGTGCATTTCACGGTGAAGGACTGGGCAGCCTGAATATAGCCTCCTGTTAGTTATCTGCCGGTCTCCATTTTCTCCTCCTGTGGTGCTAAGGCCTTTGAAGGCACCTTCATAGAACTGTGTGAAGTGTGCTCAGGGCCCGTTTGCCCAGTGAGTGCCTCCCCCATTTCTGCTGCTCTGTGACCTCAGAGACGTTGTGCAAACTCTGGTGCACTGTAGGACTGAGGGCCATCCTACAGGGCTGCCATGGGGATTGAAGGAGACTGAGACACCTAGTGCAGCGCTTGGCACAATGTAGCTACTAAATTAATAATAGTCACTAACATTATGGAATTATTTACTATATGCCAAACACTGGTTTAGGCTTTTTCCATATATAAACTTATAATTAAAATAATACTGTGCAACCTTATGAGAAAGATGTAGTCATTATTCATTTTTGTAATTGCAGGGTCTGGAACACAGAAGGATACAGCAACTTGCCCAAAGTACAACTACTAAGTAGCAGACCAAGGGTTTGAACTTGAGCTTGTAACCACGCTTTTACCAAGGTCTCCTCCCCTCAGGGGAGATACTGATGGCAATTTCATGAGGTAGACACCATATGCTACTGCCAATTGCAAAACAGGGCAGGAAAATTTGGATTCAAAGTGACACCACAACTGTATTTTGCCTTGTAATGAATTCAGGCAGGTCTTTGTGAGCCAAAACGATAGGCAATCGACACATGGCTATTTGTTATAAATACTGGCCAAATAAAGCACTGAAAAAAAAACAGTTTCCTTTTTAAACATTGTTTTCATCTGAAGTAGCTAGCTATCAGGTCATTAAAACACACAGACCTCTTAAATAATATAAAAAGTGGTCTAAAAAATAGACACAGCAGTCTTCTTGCTGCCCTCCTTCACTGTAAGCACTGCTCAGATGAAGAATCCAGAATGGCAATCTATAAGATACCACACCTGAGAGCTTCATGCGACCTGAAGAGATTTTGCAGGCTTAGATGATCCTGTCTTTCCTCTAATTTAAATATATAACAGACTGACACTGAGCTGTACTCAGCTTCACGAGTGTCTCTGGGAGCCAGCAACACGGCAGAAGACATCAAGACCAAAAGCAAGAACTACAAGACTGCCCCTTTAGATAGCCTCTTCCCCAACCAGACGAGACCAGGAACTGTTAGCAGAAGTACCCGGAATTCCACTGCTGTGAGAAGGCAATGACTGCTAAAGGGATTGAGCCTCTGTGTGCAAATGGTACTGGCATGTGTGCAAGTCCCTTTACCCATATCCTGTGTGTCAGCCTGGGATGACCACTGGGCAGCAGGCACATTTCTTGGGAAGATCTGAACTGGCTGCATCCCACCTGTCCTCTGTCCTCATCCTTCTCCCAGGGAGGTGAAGGGGCACCGGGGTACACCCCACCCTAGAATCCTGAATCATGGCTTAACTAATAATAAATACTTGTTGGAAAAGTATACATATAAGCATCAAACCTTAAATTCTGCCCTGATTAGCATAAATGTAGATATTAAAAGGTAAACCAAAAGAATAATAGGATTTTGGCTAAGAATTTTTGCTAAGGTTTTAAGGTTGAGATGAAACTACAAATTTTACTGAGGCAGTTGATAAGTGAACAGACTCCATAAAATAGAGAGAACAGGGGCAGCACAGGGAGTTGAGGGTCTCTGTCTACCAGCTGGCTCTGGCACGCACAGCAAGCCCACAGCGTTAGCGCCCTAAACCGAGAGCTCGGCCTGGCTGCGGTGAGACTGCTGCACGTATCGGAGCCGGAATGTGCAAAGATAAGGCCTTGCAAAGGCAAGTGTAACCTTTTTTCTTTCTTTTGATCTTCTTTCCAGGGTCCTTCTTCAGCCGTTTTCGCTTCTGGCTCTTCCCACCCCTGACTCTCTGGTTCCTGTCCAGTGTGGGCTCTTGGTCAACCTCAAACTGCTCGTCCCTGTCAACACAGAGCCCGGATCCTGCTCTGGGTTCTCCCCAGATATTCAATCTGCCATTGTCTAGAAATAATCACAGGAGAGAAACATTTCAAGATGAGCTCTGCAAAGGCCAGAAGCCAAATGAAACAAACGCGCGGCAGCCGTGCTGGCCCGGAGCTGGTACCATACCTATTCTGGGGGGAGCTCCCAGCACACGTACCTCCAGCACCGAGCGGCAACGGGCGCTTGGACAGAAAAGGTTGGAGCCTCACCGTGAGCCCATTCTCAGAAGTGGTGTTCTCCTAAAAGACAAGTGTGGCACTGGAATGAAGCATGTGGTCTCATGCATCCCCAGGAGGCCAGAGCTGCATATGCAAGGAGGTGCGTGTGTCTGATGGAGATGCCAAGGATAGCTATGCAGTGACTGCCAAGAAGCTGGCAGGGCTGCTTCAGCGGCTGGGGTTCTCCTGTCAGCCACTTTCTTATTACGCATGCACCCCCTCTTATATGACCTTTATCTCACAGACTTTTTCTTCCTTCTTTAAAAGGAACACCTGTCCATGTCACAGAGTAAGTTAGAATCAGTTGAGGAAAAAATAACAGGCAAGGCAGGTGTTTAAGGGGCCTGATATAACTTTGATACATATAGAAATAAATATTTGTGTTTCTGGTCACTTTTGGTTTTACCAGTTCCGGAGCTGTGAGCTGGGAGAGAGACAGGAGGATGTGTAGTGATGGCAACCCCCTGCGGTGGTGGCTGAGGTGTGGGCACCCACCTTTTTGGTCTTGTTGATGATATAGCTGGTCCAGATCCAGTTGCGCTTTAGGTGTCCATAGAAACTGGAATCGAGCCCAGCGGCTCCAAGCCCATCTCCGGGGATCAAGCCCTCATCCACGACCTCACGGCTGCCCCTGAGAGGCGGGAAGGAAGCAGAGAAAGAGCTCTCCTCAGGGCTGAAGAGAGAGCCCGCGGTGTAGGGGGTGGTTACTTTTCACAACTTTTACCTTCCAAGAAAAATACTTAATAGAAGTGAAGAACTTGTCAAACCCTCAGATTTTTATGTAAAATTTCCAATTTTTGAATTTTGGTAACTGATTTATCTTTTTTTAAAAACAATGTGTAGGCTAATTAAGGTTTGGCCGGGACCAGGCGTGGCTGGTGGCCACCAATTTGCAGGATCTGGGACTTGGGCACTCCCGGTCTGACATCTGAAGCCCGACATGGAGGAGCTGGAGCCTGTGGGATGAACACTGCTGTGACCCTGCACGTGGGGACAGGAACGCACGTGGTGTACTCCATCATGGCGCACTTGCGCTCCAGATTGTGCTTGTGGATGGCGCTCTCCTGCTCCTTCTGCAAACCGCCCTTGTCATCGCTGCCCTGATCTGGGCTGCTGTTCTTCCTGACCCGTGGGTTGCGCACCACACCTGGAAAACGAAACAAGGCCTGCTGACAACACCCTGCTGCTGTGGTTCCGGAGGCCCATGCTGGTGGCTGGGGTTGAGGCGATCCCCTTTCTGTGAGGGCCCCTCAACAAGAGGAGAGTGTCTAAAACTGGCAGAACCTTTTTGCACAACATGCCATATTACAGGTGTCAGCGGGAGCAAAAGGAAGACTTAAACACTGAGGGATGAACTGAGAAAGGGTCTGTACTCAGGCCGGACACTATTAAGGTGGGTGGCCAGCAGGCAACCGAAGAACCCAGTAGGCTTGGGAGTCATAGGCAGAGAAACCCCATGCCTTCTTTCCTGGGGTGGGGGAGCCCCGGGGACATGCTGTGTGCCAGCATAGAGGAAGCAGTAAATGAAAATGACTGCACTTGGCTGTGGCTGCAGGGTTCAGGGTCGGCAAGAATCTGTGGACAAACAGGTGGATATAGCGTCACCGTTTCCTTATGAGCAGCCAGATGTTTCCTTAGTGCCCAAGAGGTGCATTCACTTAGTGAAGAAATTACGTTCAGTTATTGCACAATAAAGAAAATGGCATTTCTTGTAAGGAAAGGAAGGTTATGATAATTTGCAGACTGTTAAAGATCCTCTCATAACATGCTCCTCTAGAGACCTGGGCCTGGGTTTGGGGAGGGGCTGTGATTCCCACCCCCGGCCAACTTTAGAGACATCTGAGTCAAGCTTTGCTTCAGTCCATAAGGTGGTGGTTGTGTTCCCAGTTTAGAAATGAAGACACTACAAAACATACTGTTCTAAGATTGGGAGGTTACAAAGAGCTTGTCCAAGGTCATACATTTGAATGGACAGTTAAACCTAAGAGAACTTAATGCAAAGCTTCTCATGTGCACCACATGCTGCTTATTAGAAATGCAGGCTTAGGCCAGCCCCAGATCTGCTGAATCCAAAGTGCTGCGCAGGGCCCAGTGATGATCATTTCAACAGCTCCCACGTGCAGCTTGGGCACACTTGCGTTCTGGAGCCTCTGCTCTAAAGGATGCTCACGTCTTCTTATATGGTGCTTTTTCCTTAGTCCTTGGGGACAGAATTGCTCAAATGTTATTAAATGAAGGGACAATCAAGGCCTGATTAATGAATTCAATAAGCCTGCCACATTTCTGCTCATGAACACTAAAAGAGATGGATGGAGTCACCAACTGTCAAGTCTGAAAAAACTTCGATGCAAGTAACACACTGGCTCAGAGATTATCTAGGTATAAAATGCAGGGGAACCAGAGAGCTTTAAAATCTTGAATGGTAAAAGCCTACCTCACTAACGAATGCCGAGGAGTCTGCGAAGCGTATTGTGCTAAAATCTCTCTGGGTCCATTAAAGGCTCTGAACACCCAATGCTCATTACCCTGGTGGCACTGAACTATTCTACCAAACAATATTTGCAAAACTCAACATGTAACACTGATCTTGCAGCTCTGTGACAGGGGAAGAAGGTCAGATTCCTCTCCTAGGTTCAAATCGAATACCCATCCTTTTCTCCTGCTAGAAGAGGCAAGAAAAGACCAGGTGAAAACTGGCTTCAAGGAGAGAATGTTGGACTGGCTCTACCGTGTCCGCAAACCCTCCAGTCACTCGATAAACACTCATAGGTGTCACTGTGTACCAGCCACTTTGAGACAACACGGGGATAGGAGCCAAATTTCCTGTGCTCAAGGAATCCACAGGATGAAATAAGATAATGACAGCAAAGATGCTGGGAAAGCTTTCTCAAAGAGAAGACACATGAAGTAGGTGTGGCCACCTGTGATGTGAGAACAGGTTGGGAAACTTTCTGGGGAGAAGAAATCAGTGGGAGCAAAGGCCTCACCCAAAGCCCAACTCACCCACCCACCAGCAGGTCTGACAGTTCTTCCTTCCAGTCTGTCCCCTGTCACTGTCATCAACGCACATCCCTCCTGGACGCGAGTCACAGCCCCTAACTGGCCTTCCTGCTTCTACTCTTGTGCCCCTTTGCCTGTTCTCCAGGGTGAACTTTGAAAGACGTAAGTGATCTCGACCCTGACTGGTGTGGCTCAGTTGGTTGGGCATCGTCCCACAAACCAAAAGGTCACAGGTTTGATTACTGGTCAGTGCACATGCCTGGGATGCAGGTTAGTCCCCGGTTGGGGCGTGTACGAGAGGCAACCTATTGATGTTTCTCTCCCCCACTTTCTCCCTCCCTTCCCCTCTCTAAAAAAATAATAAAATATTTAAAAAAAAAAAAAAGGATATAAGTGATCTTGTTACTCCTTGCTTACAACCACCCCATGTCCTCTCGCTGCTCTTAGAACAAACCCAACAACTGACTGTGTCCTATGAAGCTCCCACCCACTTCCCAGCCTCAGCTGCCTCTCCTTCCCACTCATGCCAGCTGCTTGTTCCCCAACCACACTTGGGGCTTTTACACTCGCCATTCCCCCTGCCTGGACCGTTCTTCCCCAGCTCTGGGCATGGCTAGTTCAGCTTCAGCCTTTAGAACTTTTGAAAGGCTGCTCCTGACCATCCATTCCAATGCCAACTCATCACCTCGAGTGCCACCACTCTGCTTATTTCCTCTGAAGCACTTGTCACACTCTGGGAGGTGGTGGTGGTGGTGTGTGTGTGTGTGTGTGTGTGTGGTGGTAGTGGTGGTATGTGTGTGGTGGTGGTGGTGGTGGTGGTGGTGATGGTGTGTGTGTGTGATGTGTGTGTGTATGTGGTGGTGGAGGTGGTATGTGTGTGTGTGTGTTTCTTCTCCAAAAGAATGAAGTCTCATGGAGGCAGGGATTCAGTGTGCTCTCACCGCTCATGGTCAGGCACAGGAAGAGACATGCCATGGTGTTCAGTACACACCTGCTGAATGAACACATAAATAAAGACCAAGTGGAGCTGCCTGGGCTTAATGGGGTGTGGGCACTAGGACCCCTCCCCACTCAAGGCCACCACTCTACTCCAGGCTTCTGGAGAGCAGCCTAAAAATGAGGCGCTGTCTCGTCCTTCCTAGTTCTAATTCCAGTTATCCCACAGAAAGGAGGGAGAACAGTGAGGTCCAGCAAAGAGAGATGGTACCTAAAGGGGTGTTGAGGCAGACACACTGCAGATCAAACCAATAGTTTTCCACATCCTGCATTGAATTCAGGACATAAAGACGCCTTTCGAAGGGTCGGCTGCTCCTGGCGAGGTTGTAATGTGGGTCACAGATGGTGGTATCAACGATGGCTGTGTTCTTCTTTAAGAAAATGAAGACCTACAAGGAGACAGGGATGGGGCGAGGAGAGAACCTCAGAATTAGCTTCGGGTCAGCTGTCTGGAAACTGCTTAACAGTCAGGACCACCTTCATTTGGGCCTGAAAGATATTACCTGATCTTTATCCTGAAACTTTTCTGAGGGTCCAAACTGTAGCAGCCCCATGTAGCACAGCCTCTGAAGGTTCTCCAATACTGAAAACACGTACCGTCTGGAAAACAGAGGGGAGGGGAGGGATCCAATCTCAGCTGTGGTCAGATCTGTATCCGGAGCGAGGAATGCACCTCACTCTTCTCCCCTCTGCTACCTGGTGGGACCTGGAGGACTGGTCTTGGATCCTGCTCTGTGCTGAGGCCCACAACGCCCCTTCCCGTACCAGCAAGGGCAAGGAGCATTGATTCTACACTGGGGGTCTGGTTTAGAAGATAAAAGTAACGGAAGGACAAAACCGCACTAATTATACCTGCAGTCTTTATCAGATTTTACTTTAAAAGAACCTTGAAATGGAGTAATAAAATTTATCAACCCACACTTCATTTGCCCTGGCTTTATCTAGAAGGCTCACAGGTAGCTGAACTAATGGAAACCTTGAGTCTTTACAACCAGCAGGGCAGAAACTTTTCCTTTTCCTGGTTAATGATTATTCAGAACCCTAACTTCAAGGGGCTTGCTGGGACCCTCAGCCACTCCGGGTCACTTTCAGGAACCTCACCTCTTGTACAGAAGTTGCTGCCGGATGGGCCTGGGGAGAAAGCGAATCAGGGTGTGCTTCTTCACAGGGTCATTCAGAAACTCATCAAGGTTGTCCACCTATGAGGTAATTTTCAGGTTCAGTTCACCCTCGAGACCAGAGTGAATTGCAAGAGTTGTGAAAAAACACCACTATTTTCTGGACTGCACCCTCCCCATACCTGCCCCTCAGTCACATGGTGACAGTCCCCGCTCCTTCCTGCCTTCCCCAAACTTCCCCCATCTCTGCTTTTAGTCTTGTTATCCTTCCTTTCCCACCTATCTGCCATAGTACTGGGTACAATCGATAAGTGCCCTCATATACTGCTGGTAGGCACACAAATTGCTAAAATGTCTCTGGGGGATGATATGGAAATATATTCATTTATATATTTTTAAAAAAGACAAAGATGGCAGCATAGGTAAATGCGATACTTAGAACCTCCCAGAACCACATCAAAATTACCACTAAACTACAGAACCATCATTCGGAACTGCTGGAAATCTAATTAAACAAAAGTCCTACAACTAAGGATATAAAAAAGAAGCCATATGGAGACTGGGAGAGGGGTAGAACCATGGAGCAGGCTGGTCCCACCCACCTGTGGTAGATAAGAACCTGGAGGGATGTCTCAGCTGTGGAGGTCCCCCCTGAGGAGGGAGGGGGCCCAGACCCACATCAGCACCCCCAGCCACGATTCCAGTGCCAACAAGAGAAGTCCCCACAACTTCTGGCTGTAAAAACCAGCTGGGCTTCTGGAGTCCCAGGCATCCTCTTAAATAGCCCAAGCACAGACTTATTAGACTCACTTGCTCTAAGCTCCAGTGCTAGGGCAGTAGTTGGAAAGGCACCAGGGACATACAGGGAGGAACTGAATTGTCTCGCATGAAAGTGAGAGCTGGAGAGGCAGCTTTCTCCCAGCAGAAGTGCTGGCAGAGGCTCTCAGCCCCACAGAGCTGGCAGGGAAGGCACCATATCTGAGTCTTCTTCAACCTGGCTCACACTGTTCGCTCTGCCCTGGTGATTCCGAGACCCTGCCCCACCCAACTTGTGGGCCCACCCAAGCTATTTCCAGTACCTTTTCCATATGAATGGCCTGTCTTGGCTCCTGCTTCAGACTTTCCTAAAATCCATTAAACAAGTACCGTCTGGCCCCAGCGTGCTCCTTGTCTCTTGCTATGTGGCCCCAGGCCTGACACTAGTGGGAGCCAAACTTGGTTCTCAGCTTGGCCTCTTCTTGGCACCTCCAAGCACAGCACAAGTAACAGCCATTTGCATTCATGCTGGATGGCCCCAGGCAAGGCACAGGCAGAAGCTGACCTTGGCCTCCAACTCCCAGACTCCCAGAAGGCCTCAGAGCCAGTACACCTGGTGGACAGCTTCAGACGGCATCCAAGTATCACCCAACTACCTCCACAAGTGACACACTCAAGGAGCATACTCAGCAGCCCCAGAGCCCTGTTGAAGTTAGTTCTACTTTGCGGAGTCAGCTCCTGCAGAGCTGATCCTCCTTGATGGTTGCAGCCAGTCCTCGCAGCCATCAGCCGTGGGTAATTCCCTCCTATTGGGGTGCCAACAGTAACCAAGGCTTAACTTTAACAAAAAGGGGGCACACAACCCACATGAAGCGGGTACATGTGAAGCCTCCAGCTTGGTGACTGAGGGGGAGGCTGTGCTACTGGACACCCACAGGACACCTACTACATCAGGCCACTCTACCAAGCCTGGGAGACATAGCAGCTCTACCTAATACACAGACACAAATACAGGGAGGCTGCCAAAAGGAGAAGACAAAGAAACGTGGCCCAAATGAAAGAACAGAACAAAACTTCAGAGAAAGAACAAAACAGAGAAAAGCAATCTACCAGATGCAGAGTTCAAAACATGGATTATAAGGATGCTCAATGAACTTAGTGAGAATTTCAACAAAGAGGTAGGAAACATAAAAACAGAGATGAAAATTGTAAAAAAAAAAAAAAACAGCCAGGAATGAAGACTATATTAACTGAAATGAAGATTATATTACAGAGAATCAACAGGGAAGTAGATGAAACAGAGGCTCGAATAGAGATTTGGAAGGTAAGGAAGCAGAAAACACCCAATCAGAAAAGCAAAAAAGAAAAGAGAATCCAAAAAAATGAGGCTAGTCTCAGGAGCCCCTGGGACAACTTCAAGCATACCAACATTCACATCATGGGGGTGCCAGAAGAAGAGAAAGAACCTATGTGAAAAAATAATGACAGAAAACTTCCCTATCCTGGTGAAGGAAATAAACGTACAAGTCCAAGAAGCACAGAGAGTCCCACAAAAGATGAACCCAAAGAGACCACACTAAGACACATTACAATTACAATCCGAAAGGCTAAAGACAAAGAATCTTAAAAGCAGTAAGAGAAAAACAGTTAGTTACCTACAAGGGAACGCCCATAAGAATATCAGCTGACTTTTCAACAGGAACTTGGCAGGCCAGAGGAAGTTGCAAGAAATATTCAAAGTGATGAAAAGCAAGGACCTATAACCAAGATTACTTTACCCAGCAAAGCTATCATATAGAATCACAGGACAGATGAAGAGCTTCCATGACAAAAAAAAAAAAAAAAAAGCTAAAGTTTATCACCACCAAACCAGAATTACAAGAAATGTTAAAGGGTTTTCTTTAAGAAGGAAAAAAAATGATAAAAACATATGAACAATAAAATAACAATAAATACATACGTCAACAATTACTTTAAGTGCCAATGGATTAAATACTCCAATAAAAAGACATAGGGAGTCCTGGTTGATGTGGCTCAGTGGATTGAGTGCTGGCCTGCAAACCAAAAGGTCACCGGTTTGATTCTCAGGGCACAAGCCTGGACCTGCAGGCCAGGTCCATGGTTGGGGGTGTGTGAGAGGCAAGCAATTGATGGTTCCACACATCAGATGTTTCTCTCTCCTTTTCTTTCTCCCTTCCTCCCCCTCTCTCTAAAAATAAATAAAATATTTTAAAAAGACATATGGAGGCTGAGTGAATAACAAAACAAGACCCTTACATATGCTGTCTACAAGAGACTCACTTCAGATCAAATGACACACACAGATGGAGAGTAAAAGGATAGAAAAAATATTTCATGAAAATGGAAAGAGACAAACAAAAAGCTGGGGTAGCAATACTTATACAAGACAAAATGAACTTTAAAACAAAAGCTATATACCAAGAGACAAAGAAAGACACAATTCCACTTCCGGATATTTATCTGAAGAAACTCAAAACACTAAATTGTATATATATATATATATATATATTCATATGCTCATTGCAGCATTATTTAGCCATGATATGAAAGCAACCTAAGAGTCCATCAATGGATGAATAAAGAAGAAGTGGAATACTCAGCCATAAAAAAGAATGAAATCTTACCCTTTGCAACAACATATATGGACCTAGAGGGTATTGTGCTTAGCGAAATAAGTTAGGAAGAGGAAGACAAATGATTTCACTTATATGGGGAATCTAAAAAACAAATAAATGAACAAGCAGAAGAGAAACAGATTTATAGATACAGAGAACATTTTGACAGTTGTCAGATGGAAGGGGGTTTGGGGGAATGTATGAAAAAAGTGAAGGAATTAAGAAGTACCAATTGATAGTTACAGAATAGTCAAGGGAATGTGAAGTACAGCACAGGCAACATAGTCAATAACATTATAATAACTATGTAAGATAATGGATGGGTACTATATTGGGGTGACCACTTAGTAAGTTGTGTAATGTCTAAACACTGGGTTGTACACCTGAAACTAATATAATATTGTTGGTCAACTGTAATTTAAAAATAAAAAAATATATTTAAATTAAAAATAGATAAATGAAGAATGCTGATTCCCTCTGAAGGCAGTGATTCCATTTCTATCCTTACTATAAAAAAAAACTTCGGAGCTCCCCACAAATATGTCTACCGAAAGGTATCCATCACATGTCATCTGTAATACTAAGAAACTGGAATTTAAATGCCCGAGAATTAAAAAAAGAAAAGGAATAAAAAAAGTTTATAAATGTGCTAGAGGACTGGTTAAATAAATTAGGGTTTATGAGTAAGAAGGAATATTATAAATTTACTTAATATCAAGTTAAACCTTGATGTAGAACATACAATTATTGGTCAGTGGAAAAAATAGATAAAAGAATAAATATGGTAGTCTCAATTCAGCTTTTTTAAAAAAGGGGAGATCTCATACACACACACACACACACACACGTACACACAAACATGACATAGGAAAAAAACACTAGAAGAAAATGTACCCAAAATACTAGCAGTGATAGCTCTCTGAGTGATGAGGTTATGGGCAATTTCTGTAATCTCCTTTTTCTCTATTTGCCAAATTCTAAAATCATATTTTATTGTTATACTGTAATTATTTGTCCTTCTGTCTTATGATTGACCTATCTAGAAGAACAAATCTTTGTCCATCCCTCTATCCAATCTCCTGTCTCCCATTCACCCATCCAATTGTCCATCCATCCAGGCAACTGCAAGTCCTTAAGAATTTTTTGCTTGACCAGGTGAGTGCAGTTCTTCTGGCCTGGAGCTGAGAGACTAGCCCCTGTGCCTGCTTGGGAGTCAACGATACCTTGTAGCTGACTTGCACAATCTGGACATAGATGGAGAGGGGCACGCAGAGGAGAACATCGCTGATAAGAGCCCAGCCGAAGCCAAAGTCCCTGTGGACTGGGATGGGAGGGACGAAGCGCATCCATGAGGCTTCATCCACATATACTAGGAGAAAATCAGAGATAGGGTCCAAGTTATGATGGTGATATCACCTCCTAGTGGGTCATGGTTCTCTCTTACCACAAACTTCAATAAAACTACTTGTCAGGCAGGAAGCCCAGAGGTTCAGAAAGTTTGGATTATGTCATTATTTTCATCAGTACAGTGTGGGTATTCTGCCAGTTCAGACAATAAGGATAAGGAACCACCATGATTCCCCTTTGGCTCCCAGTGTTGCTTGCTGGCCCTGGGCATCTCACCTCTCTCTGTGGCGGGCTCCACTTCAGCCTCCTGGACTGCTCCATCCTGATTGTCCTTCGCTGGGGCATCCGAGGAAGCCTCCTCATCTTTTCCAGAGGAGGGTGGGGCTCCGGTCCTGCCAGGCTCCTGCTTTGCCATTTTTCTCTCGCTGTTAAGGCTCAGTTTCTCTGCCATGTTGCTAGCAGGGTGCCCATAGATTAGGTACCACAGGAACATGTGAACCACCTGCAGGCGAGCCATTTTGGGCAGAAATCCTAGAGAACGCCCAAGTCCAGGAACTGAGGCAAGAAAGGAGGAAAGTAGGGCTTGAAAAGTCCGATTCAAATCAGTTTAATTCATTAAAAAACTACTTTGTGCCACTATGTGTCAGGTGCCAGGGAGATAACAAATGTTCTTACTCTTATGGAATTTACTTTCTAGTGGGAAAGGGCTGACAATACCAAAACATCTAAAATAACACATCAGATAGAAATAGCTGGTACAGGAAATAAAGCAAGGAAGGCAGAGGAAGGAGGGCTGTAATTCTACAGAGGACAGGAAAGGCCTCACTGGGGAGAGGTCTTGAGTGAAGTTGTCAAGCCAGTGACTGGACAGGCCATGCAGGGACCTTGGGCTGTGCAACCCAGGGAAAGTGCAAGGGGCCTGAGGTGGGTTGTGTGCCTGACACATTCAAGGAAGGGCCAGGGGATGGAATGACAGGGTGGAGCAAGGAAGGAGAGCATGGGGGATGATCCAGAGTGCAATGGAGAAGGAAGCCACCGTGGAGAGCCTGATAGACCTCCATATAGAACTCTTGGCTTGATGGGATTGGTGTAAAATATTCCAAAATCTAGGTTTTTAAAGTAGCTTATTTCTTTGTTGACACAAATAGTGTTCCTTGGCTTTCCCCAGTGAGAGGACAAGTGACCAGAGGCCCCTCCTCCCCGTCATGCCCAGCCCATTGGAAGAACGCTTGCTGCCTTGTCTACTGAGTGCATGTGCTGTTCAGCTGCACACTCAAGACTCATGTTTCTCCTTCAGTCTGGACTCTACTGTGAAACCTTGAGAGTAAAGGCCATGTTTGTGTGACTGGAGCCTTTGGAAAGAGAAGCCACACATGTGACTCTCCTGCCTGCAGTCTCTGAGTTTGCTATGCCCTAGATCTGTGGCCTGACAAACACCTTTGCTCTCCCCACCAACACGTTTGTAACTAGGAGAGGAGCAAAGTGCTCGATTACCAAGCCCTGCCACTGCACTTGACCCACACACACTTACATTAGAGCAGCTTGGTGGGGATGAGTAAGAGGCAACTCTGTTAAGAGATCCGACTCAGAAAATTACGTACATGCTCAAACTCGCCAATGGCGTAACTACTAGAAGGCTTTATAGTGTCAGAAGTGGAGATTTTCTGTGATTTACAGAATATTCCAGCCCAAGGACAGTTAGCAGAAGTTAATCTTTGTGAATAATTCCTCATGTTGGGATCTAACATAATTTCATCTGATTTGCAACAGTCTTGTGAGGCATATTGTGTGAGAATCATTCCCATCTCGCTATATAGATAGGGACATTGATGTCAGTGGAAGTAATGTGACCAGCCCACATGACCCAGCCAGCGATTCAGGTTTTGTTTTCTTTTAAATAGGAGATTCAATTATAGGGGTAGAGGTTGGGAATGGATGACGTAGGGCCTTGTAGGCCAGTTAAGTTTTAGGCTTTTTACTTTGGGGAAAATGGGGAACCTTTGAAGAATTTTGAGCAGATGAGGAAATGATCCAACTGTTTTTTTTTTAAAGATTTTATTTATTTACTTTTAGAGAGAGGGGAAGGGAGGGAGAAAGAGAGGGAAAGAAACATCAGTGTGAGAGATACATCTATTGGTTGCCTATTGCATGCCCCCAACTGGAGACCTGGCCTGCAACCCAGGCATGTGTCCTGACTGGGAACTGAACCAGAGACCTTTTGGTTCGCAGGTCAGCACTCAATCCACTGAGCCACACCAGTGGGGGCTCAGATCTTATTCTCACAATGCAGCCCAGTGCTTAAATGTAAAACACTAACTCTAATGGCATCATAAAAACAAATGAAACACAATCAGGCATTGACAAGAAGTTGCTTTTTACCTACAACAGGGTTATAATTTTTAAGCTGGGTTATGCCCATTTTCTCATCAGTTTTTTTCACCCGTCCACTTTCTGGTTTAGAGGAAGCGTTTGGCTGCAAGTCTCCTGATCCGCTCGGGTCCTCTTTTACTTGACTTTCTTCTTCGGCCTCCCCTTGAGGCACTGGAGGCTGGGGCCCTTTAACCCTGCAGTCCAAGTACAAGACCAATGTCATGTTAAGAAAATCAAAGGCTGAGAGAAAGGATAGGGTATGTCCTCATGAATTCAGGTGAAGCCATTTGATCCTGAGGTTTCAAACTCAACTGCTCCTAGAGGCCAGGCAGATGATGCAAATGAATAAAATGTGTCAGGTCACGAGACATTTGGGAATGGAGAGGACTGTGGTGACCTGCAGGGTGCACCCCCCACCAGTGGGGCAGCTGCTACCTTGTGAGAAAGGAAGCCTGATATACTAGGTCCTCTGACACTTTCACAAATGTCAGAAATCAGGATCTGATATGAAATGAATTGGCACCTGACTCAAAGTACATGTGGCCAGTGCATGGCAAGCTGCACAAAGCAGTGTCTGCAAACCAGAGCCAGGCCTCTGCTCACGAGTGGGTCACCTGTGCTTTAAACCCAGCTGAGAAGTATCTCCCATTCCTGAGTTTTCTCTCAGTCCATTAGACGGTTTATGGGCAAAGTTAGAGAAGACCTCAGAAAAGCAACCAGAATAGATTTGAGCCATTATGAGATTCAGTGGGATTCACACATCACAGGGCCTGTGATTTGGAGTGCTCTGTCCACAACTAGAATAGAATTAAGAACGTAAGGATTTTCTTTGTTCTCAAAGAATCCAGAAATGAATTCTTGTCAGATTAGGGGGCCATGAATTACGAACCCTAAACCAGTGAATTCACTGATCTCATACAAGGATAAACAAAGGGCTTTTGTGAAAATGGCTTCAGGAATGAAGACAGACCCAGGCAGCTTCACTGTGAGCTCTTACGGAAGCTCCACTTGCCTGCTTGCTGTGCTTGAATTGGAGATCCGGAAACGAACCTGCTCGATGGCACTTCTCACCAGAGGGTCATTCTGGTCCATGGAGGGGTGCACTACCAGATCCACCTGCAGCGAGAGGGCAGTGTGCCCCAAAGGGCGGGAGGAGCTGAGGGAGATGTAGTTCCACAACTCAGCTCCCTGGTGGATCACTGCTTTCACCTGTTTTCACTAACATTTCCAAAGGACAGTTAAGAGACTAAAGCAAAGTACATTGCTAAACAGTTTGCCATTGTCAAAATCCCTCAGGTGATCAAGTGATGACATTCTGCCATCAGTAGCATGCACCCTTGTTCAAGTGAGGGATTCTGGCCTAGAAATAGAGCGGCCTTCTCTGCAGTCCCCTCACTGGTCTCACATCTACCTGGGAGGCCGCTCCTCACGACTCATGCCCGCTATCTGAGAATTTCCCACAGTTGCTTGTGAATCCAGAGGGCTTCTATCTGGAGAAGGTAAACGGCTTCCATTTGTCTCTGCTCGCTGAGTGCTGTTGTGCACTTCTAAATGAGCTGGCAGAGCACTTAGAGCTGCTTTTGCTGTTTTGCCTTTCCTGAGGTACCGACACTGAGCAGGGAGAGTAGAGTGGGCATCGTTTCATGAGGGGCAACTAGGATGACGATGGAAACACATGGTGGGGCTAGGTAGGAGGGGGTGAATGACAGCTGTGCAGCAGATGGCAGGCACAGTGGCCTGGGCACCTGGACAGCCAGGCTTCTTTTTTGTCTCTGTCATGGGTATGAGAGAGCAAGGTAAGGTTTTCTAAATGGCTAACTCTGGCCAGTAGGCTTCGTGTCAAAAATGGCCTGAAAGAGGGTCTCAGGGAATAGGCAGCAATGCGTGGATGGGAACTTCAAAAGGCTGCCTTGGCTCAGTCTCCCTGGCTCTTCACTTGTGAAATGGCAACCCCTCCCTCATGCCCTAGCAACTTTTTCGTGGTTTTGTAAGGCTCAAATGAAATACAGTTAGGTAGCACCCAGAGAATTTAAATGCATGGTGCGAATACAAAGCATTCCTGTTTTCCTATTGTCCAGAGTCCAATGGCCCAGCCAACTTTCCAAAGGCCCAATGGGCAGGCAGCTGGATGCAGAAGCCAAGGCAAAGGCTGATGCTGGGGCACAGTAACTCCAGTCCACGTGGCTTGGAGACCAGGAGGATGCCTGGGGCGGCCAAGCTCTGGGTGCCAGAGAAAGTGCTGTTGAGACACTTCAGCTTACCCTGGAGGCAGATCTGTAACACTGCAACCCTTTCCAGCTGGAAAAATTGGGTTCCATTTGGTGGTACCACTATAGTGGTACTTGTGGCAAGAGGCCCCAGGACTGGCACCTTCATCTTTGAGGTTTTGTGATCCTCAGTGTGTACCCATGGTACTTGCTCCCTCACCCACTACCCCTCGTCCCCTCCTTTTGTTACTGCCTGACGGCTACAGGCCAAATGAGAGTCGGAAACACAGTGGGTGCCTTTGCCATTCTGCCCCTCTCCACTCTTGGGTGGGGGGGGGGGTGGGTTCTAGCCCTCAGTTTCTGCCCTGAGAGGGCTGCCTATCTGACAGGCCTGCTCTGTGAAGATCAACAGAAATCAGAGGTGTTGCGGTTGATGGGCTGGGGCTTTTGTCCTTCAATGAGAGATGTCAGTACAAGGACCTTCTGCCATTGCTCAAAGGGATGAGTGGCAGGCTGGCTGGGGAATGGGAGAGGAGCGAGGTCAAGTGGACTCACAGCAGATATGAAAACTGATGAGTGCTGCCAACTTGCAATGGTAGAAAATGTGTTTTTTAAAGTCATTTTTTGTACTGCTCTGTGTTTTCCAAATTTCAAGTGTCTCAATAAATAAGGTAAATAAAAAAAAAACAGAAATGACCTTGCCAGCTTATTAAGAAAACAAAACATCAAAGCACAGCTCTCTTAAGGCAGAGACTTAAAGTGCAGGCAGAAAAAAAGATCAGGCAATTACAGTGACTGTCCCTGCAGCACCATTCCCTCTGGTTCCAGTACCCTGCTGGGCTCTCAAATTATTCCGACCCTGAAAACTTACGCTTTAGAATATGTGCAAAGCCACTGAGCTACAGTTACTATGCGAATGGCCCCAAACTTTAAATTTTACAGAAACAGATAATTGAAACAGAAGAGATATGTTGTTCCCCACTGAACAACCCCAGCAGTGCATCCTGCCTGAATTGCAGCCATCATTTCCTCTGGGATGTGTTTCTTCAGATCTCTGTGGAAAACGTTCTTGCTGCTTAGTTTAAATTTTCCACCTCCTAAATGTCAATTAATTTCTCCCAATGCTACTCTGCTAGACATCAGTATGCCTCACTTTCCCTCCTCTCTTTCAAGACTGGCTGTGGGGCTGGACACCTGCCTTGGGCTACATATGCTCAAGATCTAAGCATGTTATTCCTCTTTTCTGTTTTCAGCTTCCACAGAAAGTGGGGGTGATCTGTGTTCCCCAAATCAGAAGGCACAATGGGAAATTCCGAGTTACTGACAACAAAGGAATGACCAAGATATAACAAGGATGTGAGAAGCTAGACAAGAAGACTTCCAGCAGTACCCAGCTGGCTCTGTGGGCATCAGGAGAGCCCGTGGTTACCTTCTTCTTGATGCCATCTTGAATAACTGTAGTCCGGTACAATCTTAAGAGACCTTCCTCAGACAGGTTCCGCACCAGGCGGACAATGGACTTCTTACAGCACTTGGTGGACACGCCTTCTTGCTTTTCCTGATCCATGATCATCTTCTGAATTCTGGGACATCACAAAATAAGTAGTTAATATTTCTAATCTCAACACGGAGGCCTTTCTCAACCCCGGCAACTGAGACATACCTCATGAAAACTAGGGAAGAATTAAAGGGGGTTTCACTATTGCAAGGTTGCCTTCTTGAGATAGTAGGATCATCTCTCTTTGAGATAGTTAGCTAAAGACAAGCCGCCAACTGCAGCAGATTCACCTTCTGAGCTTTTCACCAGGAACTCAAAAGGTTACATGATTTGTGATGATGACAGCAACCTGTCCTCATGAAGTCTCTATGCCAATTTAGCACCAGTGAAGGGTGTTCTAGTTTCCCAATGTCGACACCCTCAGATCTGAAGCTGTCTTTGATTCCTCTCCTCATATACTTTACTCTCTAGGTCTTACTGAGTCACTATGGTGATGATTCTAGACCACTGATGGGAATGGAAGGGACAGTGGGGACATCAGGAACAAATGACCAAACCCCTCACTGCACAGAAGAGGGGAGCTTGGCAGCGGTATCTGCAGATGGCCTCCCTGCTGCCTAGTTAGAGAAGTCACGTCCTTGACTCAGGTGGCTTTCATGCTGGGGGCCCTGAAAGCTGTGAAGATGCCACCTAAGGGGTGGTGGTAACAGAGGGTCAGAAGGACCAAACCACAGTTGTAGAGGCAACCCCCTCCCAGAGCTTCTGCTTGTGTCTTTTATTTTTGCTTTAATGGAAGATCTTAGCAGATGCTATTACCTGCCTGAGTTTCTTCTTACTCCTTTGCTGCCACAAAATTTCCAAGGAAGGAGAAAGTCACATGCACTTTCCCCAGAACCTCTATTTCTTGCTCAATCACCTCTTCCTGTCTGAGGCACTGATAGTCCTTAGTAGCTACACTTGTCAAATCATAGTCACTCTAAATCTTTTCTACTACAAACGGATACTATGAAGGGAAGGGAGATTCAAATAGTTCTCAGTCATTTCTGTACTTGTGATAACTAATGGGCATGACACTTCTCACTAGTGCAAGAGAGAGTGCTCCATACGTGAATAAGCTCTCGATTAGGCGGAGGTTGGTGACGGCTTCTATGATCATATTCCTGCGTTTCAGCAGTCGGTAAGTTTTGTGGGGTTTGTCTTGGCCTGGGCCGTGCTTCCCAGTCTTCTGGGAACTGCTACTCTCCTAGAACAGGAAGCAAAAGCATAAGAACACTATGGGCTCAGCACAGTTCAGGGGCCAGACACCACTCCTGTGGGATGCTTCCCTCTTTACAGAATTTCTATGCCCATGTCTCAAGAAGGAAGCCAAGAGGTCTGTCTCCCCGACTCCTGCCCATCACCCCACTATTTCAATGCTTTGAAATGACAAAGACATCTGTGAGCAGACGATCATGGAACTTTATAAAGAGTAACTGGATTCAGAACAGAAATTCAAGGCATGCACTTACAGCACCTCCTGAAGCAGCAGAAAGCATTCAACTCAATTTTCTCTTGGTTGTTCCCCAGGAAACTGACACACTGAGCACAGCTCCATGCCAGCCACTCTATTATGCTTTTTTTTTTCTTCAAAAACTCTCAACCACTTTATTATTACAGCTCTCATTCTACAGAAGTGGACACCAGGGCTCATGAGGCAAAGGAGCCGTCCAGGACAAGTTATGTATGCCTCATGGGCTTGTGACTCCAAAGCCAGGAAGTCATGGGAGATCTCTCTGGGAGTAAAAGACAGGAGCAAAGGCAGGCTTCTGAGCTCAGGTCAGGCTGCCCTAGGTAAAGCAGGGTGAGTGGCAAGGGAAAAATTAAGGGAGAAGAAGGAAGATCAGTGTTTTCCCTCTTATCCCTGCTAAAATGCTCCCTTCTTTCTCATGGCTCTTTTCTCTTCTAGGAGCCTAAATGAACTTGTTCCATCAGCTCTCTGGTCAATACGGTACAGCTGATATGTGCACCTGACATGAAAGGGAATTCCAACTTGTAACATATGCCTAGCAAACCACGTGGCACAAACGAATGCCACGTGGCAGCCCAGAGCTTTGCGGTGGGCGCGCCCCCAGCCCCGGAGCAGTGCTTGCAGGAGAGCAAGGGCTCGCTCAAGGAGGATACGCAGTGTCAGTGCCTCAGCAGTTCACTCCGCTGCCTCCTGCGGCAGCTCCCGCGAGGCACGGCTCTTTCATTCCGGCAGACGGGCTCCCAGGGCGACGGATTCAAAGATTCAAGAAGGGGCCCAAGGGTGGCAGAAATACCTTTGTTCTCTCTTACATTTCAGAGCAAACATTTGGAGGAGAAGCACATGAGTAAATGTGGCCACTTTCATGGGGTGGCTAGAGAGTGAAGTGAAAACATGTTTTGCCAAGGGCCCTGCAGGTAGTATAGTGCACGCCCCTCTGGGTGTCAGCAAGTATAAAACAGGACGAGATTCTGCCACTACTTTGGGAACAAATTTCTAAGAGGAAGAGAAAGAGAAAGAGCTGAGCTAGGAAGCAAGCAACAGGAGTCCTAGGACCTGGAGGGAGATGTGGACATAGTTAGATGGCGGGAGGGGAGAGGGGAGGGGGAGGAAGGCAGGTGAACCCTGGGAACCTGCTGGGATCTACCTGCGTGCGAGCCTAGGTTCTTCAGTCAGAGACACTACCAATCACGACTGTACAGTGAGGAGTTAAGACATCTAACAAATAGGAAAGGGCCAAAAGGTTTTAGAAAATCCACAGAAAACCTTTCCCACCGCATCCCTTTTGCTGTGGAAATAGTAACGGCACAAGTCTCATAAAGAAAGGGAGAGACAGGGGAGGGGGGTGGGAACTCCACACACGTGGGTTCAAATCCTCACTGTGTCATGACCTGAGCAGGCACCTCACTCAGTCCCTAAAACCCCCACTCTCCCCCTCCCGGACCAGAGCAGAGCTGACACTTATCTATAGGGCTGCTGTGAAGCCTGAACGAAACAGCAGCAACAGCATCCAAAGCCACCCTGATCACAGGTGTGTTCCCTGCTGGGCGCCTCCTCCTCTGACTCTGAGTTTCTGAGCTGCAGGAGGCAGGCACCACCAATATCTGAGGCACTTTCAAGTGACAAAGGACAGTGAAATGATTCTTATGAGAAAGGGGTCCCTGTGTCAATTATCTTTTAATCTAATTACATTCATGAAAAAGCATTGGTTTGATTCTGTTGTGTCTTTAACCCTCTGACATACAATAGTATCTGGCCTGAATGTACCAGTATAGTTTTATCTTCATTACATCTATTTTATGGCCTACCTGTTTTTATGGTAAAGATATCGGCCTTTCAACTAATGCAGTTTCTCAAGCCCTGGCACTGCTGACATTTTGGGCTGGGTAATTCTCTGTTGTGGCCTGTCCTGCACATTCTGGGATGTGTACCAACATCCCTGGCCCCCAACTTGTGACAACTAAAAATACCCGAGACATTGCCAAATATCCCCTGGGGGGCAAAACTGGGCCAAAGTGAGAACCACTGATCTAAACGGGCCATAAAAACTATCCCTCCAAAACAAATTTGAGTAAAAAGAGTAAGATGTTGGAAATGTAAAAACTCTAGATAACAGTGCAGGCGATTTGTGGTAGGTAGGGCAAGACTGTGCTCAGGTGGTCTGTGCATGAGGACTGCGTGAGTCCCCAGAGTGCCTGCCCACTGCCTGGCGCACACCAAGCGCTCAGCAGCTGAAGTTTTTTGAATTTGTTGTGATTTTTAGGCACAGAACTGATAAGGCTGATGTCCACCTGCCACAGGCTATTTCCTGGAGAAAACGCACTCTCACTGCAGCACTGGCACTCACTTACCTTCGGGTTTTCAAGCCTGACCTCTTCGATCACAGCTATGTCACCACTATTGCTCTGCATGCAGTGAGAGTCAAAAGGCATGCTGGGGTCTAAGGAGCTGCTGGTGTCCGGGAGCCTGTCCCCACGAGCAGATCTCCGGCAGGCTTTGCCCTCAGCAGCTCCTGAGGAGGAAGATGGCTGCTTCTTTAATGGGTGTAGGTTTACTTTCCAGCCACCTGCAGTGGAGGGCAGGGGTAGAAAGAATGAACTGTGGGCACATCAAGGGGAGAGTGAGAAGGGCATTTTATGCTCAACAGCCAGCCCAGACCCACAAAGGCCAAAGATTCCACATGCTCAGTGTAAAGTGGACCAAGCAAACAGATCAGTGCCCCCTCTTAGCTGGTTACTAGGTTTGCAAATCTGTCATCAGCAGTTTGTTAAACTAACAAACAAATCTTCTACAACTAAACTAAAAACCTGAGGGATTCTTAGGTTGTTGGAAGGAAGGGACAGAGAAAGCTTATGGAATTCCATCCCTTTACTGGTAAAACACAATAAAACAAAGCATTTGCTAAGGAGTCAGGACACAGACCATACGACCGTCTCCTCTACACTTATGATGCGATGTTTGTGACACCAACAGGTCCCGACTAGGACAGCACCAAAGACATTCTCAGTGTCTGCTGAACTGAACGGGCTTTCTCAAGAAGCCCAGAGCAAGGTGGGACGGGCGGCAGCTCTGACTGAGGCACCCACCCAGCCCGCTCTCCTGCTCTGACCCCGTACCCTTGGCAGGGATGGAGCGATGAGGCTGGGTCCCGAGACTGATGCTTGAAGAGGATTTCACGTTCCCCTGTGAGCCTTTGCCTCTCCTTCTTCTTCTTCTGCTGCTGCCGCTGCTGCCCTCCTCCTCACTGTCCCACTCAGAGAGGAACGTGTCCTCTCCTTCAGGCTGGAAGGACTCCTCTGGCACTGAGGCCAAGCTCACTGTTGTCAACAGCTCGCTCCGGGCCTTCTCTCTCTCATACTGGCGGCTTAGGTCGCTCTCCTCTGCAAACACGCAGGAGATGTACTTGGTGGTCCGCTGCCGCCCTTCGTCTTCCATGAACCCCTGGGAAGATGGGATGTGATTAATTACACTCAAAAGAGGGTGTTGTGATACCCAGGCCTGTGGGGCTGTGGTGCCTATTTCCTTATCAGTCCCACATTGACCTGCGTCTCCACCTCACTGCCTGGGCTCCGGGTCAGGCCCCATCGGTGGCCCCTAGGTCTTCCCGCCTCGTCACCCTCAGGTCCTGTTTCCACAGGCCTGTCGGAGATTGTTTTCTCAATCACAACCCTGACTGTGTGTCTGCTCCACAAGACTGTGAGCTCCTGGAGGGCAGAGCCCTAACTTGGTCTTCCACATGTCCCTAATGCCTGGCTCAGAACTAGGCCCCAAAGAAAAGGTTAGTAAGCAGTGAATGTTTGCTATGCAAAATTCAATGGTTTAGAACTGTTACCACAGACTGGCACGTCAGGGCCTGGAGGTCACCAGCTCTACTCAGCCACTGTCATGGGACTGAGAACGAGTTATCACCAACCCATACTGACTCTATATTCTAGGACAGGAAAGAGGGGCTCTCCCAGGGCCCTTAATGTAACAAAGAGTAACATCTTTCATATACCAACCGTTCACCAAGGGCAGTGCAAAGTGCCCTGCAATCATTCGCTTGACTCTAACACTGCCTGCCAGCAAAGTGACCAAAAAGTTCAAAAGACAGTGAGGCATGAAGGGCCGAGAAAGCGGTATGAGCTCTGCAAGTACATCAGACATGCAGAGTTAGCCAGCACAAAGTCCCGGGGGCCAGACACACAGCATAAAAGAGAGGAGGCCCAAGGGCCCTGTGGAGCCCCAGAGCACCTGCTTCGGGGCTCCCCATGCTGCCACACTTCCTGCTGACTTTCCAATGCTGACAACTAATTCAGTTATTAAAAAATGAAAACCAACAAAAACCACAGTAAGGGGGAGACATGCCATGCCTGTGGGCTGGGTTCGGCCCCCCCGGGCCGCCATTTGCCTCCTTGACAGAGATGGCAGGTCCATCTCATTTTCTGACCCACTGAGACATTCCTTCATGATCACACTGTGTGCACATTCAGATAGTGCGGAGGACTCACGATGTTACCTTGACAACTTTGAATCTTTGAAGAAGACGACACAGCATTCTTGCTTCCAGCTTTCCCACATTCATGGCCACTCGAATTTCTGCTTGGGAAATTCCTTTCGTGCCTCTGCGTTCAACTGTGTGAAACAATATACTTGAACCCCAAGCTCTGCAAAGTCAATTCCCACCCACCTTTTAAAAGTCAACATTTCAGTGCAGTGAAACCAACAGACAAAATAAAATAAATGCCTCCTCTCTCCCCTCCCAAGAAGCACACCACCACCACTAATAGCCAGTTTTTAAGCGCTGACGATCCAAATGTTAAGTAATCAACTGCTGATCTACTAAGTTCCAGCAGCAGGAAGTTAGCTCTTTCACATGAATGGACTTTTTCAGATAAATGAAATGAACCCTTTTAAAACACATCAAAATAATTTTTAATTAAGAACTTTAAAATTGTCCCTGTCTTTCTCAGGTGACGCAGCGGCATTATGGACACTGATTTTTGTATTGTCCCAACAGGGCTGTCAGCCAGCAGGGACTACGGGAGGAAATAATGCTATCTGGCCCCACCTAAATAACCAGCAGAGGACTGTGCTTTAGATTTGCTCCATCTGATTTGTTGGCTCCTGCCCTGCCACACAGTCATTGCCCAGCGCTATTACACTCTCTCTCTCTAAGAAGCCCTTCTAAATGTATTGGAATACTGGAGACTGGGAACTCTAGGAGTCCCTCACGTAAAATACATAAACTGCAGGGCAGACTTTCTGGCAAAGCTCTTTGACCACTCAGAAATATTCCCTTCTTTATTTCCTGATTCATCACACACTTGAGGGGGCCAGGTAAAACCGATCTGGATAAAGGAGGTTCTGCTGTATTGTGCATGTTGAAAAACAAACATCAGAATGAAAAGAGGCGATTAGAATGTGTTCCCATACTGAACTAGTAACATGCTAATGGTGGGGGTGAAGGGTTAAGGGCGGCTTTATCCAGACTTATTCTGAGAGGTGTTAACAGTTGATAAAAACTGTGGAATGGCCCTCAGAAAAGCTGTGTTGCTTTGTACCTGCCAGCTGAATCAGATCTGCTACAGCCTCCTCACCTTCTCCTGTTCCCCTCCCCACAGGGACCCCCAGTCACACCTTCTATGATGGGTCCCCGCTGTGTTACATAGATTTTAGGAGATCTAGAGGAAAGCTGAGGAATGAGAGGAGACAGACTTATCCTGCTTTATCACTGGAATTGTCAGTTTTCAGTGACTAACAGATAATTTTTTAGTGCTTTCTATGTACCATGTACTACACCAGAGGTTTTAATCCTATTCCTCATTTAGTCCTTGTTACATGCTATGGTGGACACTATCATCATTTTTCAAATGAGGCAACTGAGGCTTGGAGACTTTGCTAAAGTCATAGAGCTAGCCCTGGATGGTGTGGCTCAGTGGACTGAGGGCTGGCCGTGAACCGAAAGGTTGCTGGTTTGATTCCCAGTGAGGGCACACGCCTCAGGGTGGGGAGCTGGGGGTGTGCGAGAGGCAATCACACATTGATGTTTCTCTCCCTCTCTCCCTCCCTTCCCCTCTCTCTAAAAATAAATAAATAAACAAAATCTTAAATTAAAAAAAAAGAAGTCATAGAGCTAACAAGTAGCAGAGCAAGAATTCAAACTCAAATCTGATCCAGAAGCCTATACCATGGGGAACAATGGTGCTTCCTACTGTGTTACATCCTCTGAAGAGAGACCCTCTTTTTACAAATGGGCAAAACATGTCTCGCCTCAAATGCTCAGGAACTGCATGCAAGCAGGTGTGAGTACAGGACCTACTGAGTTCATAGGTCTGCGTGAGCATATCCCGCTCATACACGATATCCACCGGAGGCACTGCCTTGGAGATGGCCTCCTCATCCTCGTCGTCATCCTGGTCTTCGACCTTCCGTTTAAATTCCTTCAGCAGCTTTAGGCAGCGCACCATGACGTCAGTCCCTAGGAGCACAAGCATTTTCCGGCAGTAAGTAAACAGTGTTGTGTAGGGGAGGCGACTTCAGCAGAAGGCAGAGACCCAGAGAAAGGTGATACACAGCATCAAGTTTGGAACTTTTAAAACTGCATGTCTTGGGGTACAAGACCTGACAATTTACTCCATAAAACTTCTTTTCATTTTTAACATGATTAGTGAACAAAGAAATGCAAATATAAGGAATAATGAAGTGTCCTGTTAAGCAACAGCAGCCTTCTGCTTGAGACAAGCTCCACATCTGCCTTTCCACATCATCTCCCCAGCCCCCAGAACAGTGCTTGGCACACAGTAGGTACGCAAGCTGTATTACTGAAAGAATGAAAACCATCTTTTTCCAAGTAAGCCGATACTCACTGCCAATAAAGTGTGGCAGCAGAGTAAGAATTCTACAACCTTCCAGGCTATTTTGGGAGGCCTTTAACCTAGTGATTCCAAGTGTGAAAATTTAGTCCAAGAAAATAGCTCTGAAAGAGGCGAAAGCTGCCACTGTCATAGGCCCACAGAGCTCTCTGTGCAGCACTAGATTTTATGAACAATATAAAACGACGACGGGGGGCTAAGTGGTGGCACCAGGAGCAGCCACCCCACGCTGGGCTGGCGCCTGCCTCCAACCCATCACACTGCACCTGTATTCAACCTCCAAAAGCACAATGTAGGAAAAATGAGTGTGTGCCTACAGCTGGAACAAGAGAAATGTATGAAAATGTCCTGACACTTCACACGTGCTAACTCACTGGATGCTGACAACACTAGAAGGCACTCTACAGATGAAGGAACTGAGGTACAGAGGGGTCAGCTAACTTACCCAAGCATCCAACAGCTTACAAGTGACAGGGGCAAAGTTACGCAGGAAGGACGGCAGATCTCTGCCTGGGAGAAATGATGCTGTGCTAAGGTGTTCTATGGTGTGGGACAGTGCGGTGGCACGATAAGGCCCTTCAAGGATGTCCATGACCTAATTCCTGGATCCTATGAATATGTTACCTTCTGTGGCAAAAGGGACTTGCAGGCGTGTTTAAAGCTTTTGTGGTGGTGGTGGTGGTGGAGGATTATCCAATGGGCCCAATGTCATATCACAGAGTCTCTGTAAGAGGGAGGCAGGAGGATAAGAGTGAGAGACTGGAGATGCTACCCTTGCCAGCTTTGAAGATGAAGGAAGGGACCCTGAGCCAAGGAACGCAGGCGACTTCTAGAAACCAGAAAAGGCCAGGGAATGGATTCTCTCGTTGAGCCTCCAGAAGCAACACAGCCCTGCTGAGAGCTTGATTTTAGCCAAGCGAGACCCATTTCAGACATCTGATCTGCAGAATTGTAAAATAACAAATTATTGTTGTTTTAAGTCATTCAGTTCGCAATAATTGTTACAGCGGGGATACAGACGGTTTCTCCACCAGCTTTCATCAGCACACAGAGGAGCAGGATCCTCAGGGCCATCGCAAAGATGGGCGGCAAGGAAGCCGGTCTGCAGCCACTCCCTGGGTAGGAGCTGCGGGTGGGAAACGCACGCACCAGAGCACCGCAAACTGAGACGGCCATTTGGGCAGGGAGTCTCATGGGGACAGAGCATGCATGTGGCAGGTGAAGTTCATAAATAAGAAAGCATCTCAGGGCCCTGAACTCTGTAGTACTACCCTCACAGTAAGGTCCGCTGAGGCTGACCGACAACAAACTTCCAGGAGAGCCAGCCCTGGGCAAACAGTCAGCAGGAGTGTGGGCGGCCTTGAGAGTCCTAACACACCAGCTTTGTGCCGACTCCCCTCCACTCTTCAACGTGGCAGAAAATCCCCAGTTCATGACTTTAAAATATATATATATATATATATTTTTTTTTAGAGAGGGGAAGGGAGGGAGAAAGAGAGGGAGAGAAACATCAATGTGAGAGAGAAACATCGATGGACGACTGCCTCTATGCGCCTAACCGGCAACCTGGACCACAACCCAGGTACGTGCCCTGACTGGGAATTGAACCAGCGACCTATTGGTTTGCAGGCTGGTACTTAATTCACCAGCCAGGGCCAGTTCATGACTTTTTAATACTAAAACCTGAAGCCATATGATGGCGTAAGTCTCCTCAAGCACCAGGTCCCTCCATGCCGATCAACTCTTGCTTTCTGTGGCTTTGATGTTTGTTCCAGGTACCTGCCTTCTCCCTCCATCTCTCTCTCCCAGGGTGGGAGCCTTGAGCCGCCAGGAGGAAAAACATGGATGTGGGGACCCTTGGGCCCATCTGTATGGGCTGGAACTACGAGTATTCAAGGCTCAGGTGACGATGATTGGGTCCACCCTTGGGACAGAGGCACCTGCTAGCCAACACACGACAGAACACTGTCCACGAGCTCATTCCCCACTGGGTCTCCCCTCATCCTCTACTTGAGCCCCTCCCAACTCCCGCACCCCCTCACCTCACCCCTAAGATGGTGCTCAGAGAACAACCTACTGTTTCTAATAATAAAACTCCTACCATTTCTCCAATGTGAGCCGCGACCTGGACACTGACCTCAGCACCCCTCATGTCACACGAGCTAGTCCTCACTGCAGCCTTAGGGGCTGGGTGCTATCACCCCCTACACACTTGGAGAACATGAGCAGCTAAGGAATTTGCCCCAACTCCCACCCGTTAGCAAGTGAGGAGCTGGGTTTTACCAGGATGTCTGCCTTGGAGCCCAGGGCCTAAGCCTGGGGTGGCATGTAGCCCCTAACTGACAGACACCCATGTGACTGAGGACAGTGGTGACCTGCGGCCAGGGATGCTGGCTGCTGTGGGAGTAGCATGCGCATGGAGTGGACTGACATGCCCGGCAACAGCCCGGTTTTTATTTCCACTCCACTTTAACTTCCTTAAGGAGCTCGTTAAGCAAGAAGATCCACAGAACAGCCCTCCAAATAAGCACAAGTAGAAGAGGAGAAACATTACTCCTCACTCATGGACCCAAAGGGCAACAAAGGTTTGTCAGCCCGAGCTCTGCACAGCACCAGGGTGGCAGCCATTCCCACCTGCTTCTGCTGCGCTGACGCCAGTCCCATCTGAGGCTGCTCCAGGTGGCACAGCCGCTGCCTGCGCTGACAGCCGGATGGAGGGGCAGTCAGGAGTGCGGGGATAAATGTGCTCCGGGGTCAGGGAGGCATGGGTCAGTCTCAGCTCCATCATCTCTCATTTCTGTTATTTTGGGGAAATGACTTAGCACAGATTTGTGTTCCACTCAGTAGAATGAGATCGACACTCCCTACTTCACAGGTTTGTGTTTGGAGGACCCCAGATATCTTTTGTACAGACAGGCACATAGCAATCATTCAACCCTAACACCCAGCACTCGCTGTGTGCCAGGCACTGTACCAGCGGTGTTATATGAATTAACCCTGCAAATCTCAAAACCCGAGGTTGGCAGGCCTCTGTAAGCCCCATTGCACAGATGTGGAAGCTGAGGTACAGAGGTGTTAAGTGACTCGCTCAAAGCAATGGAGCTATGGAGTGGCAGAGTTAGTATCTGAGCCCAGGCTGTGAGAAGCTCTCAACCAATATAGCAGTTATTCTTAATGATACAGACAGCACCTGACACAGTATATGGGCATGACAAACATTAGCTGAATTAAAGATAGTCGGTTCACTCTTGTCAGGTAGGAAAGCCCCATAGTTGGCCTTACGTAGCGGTGGTCTGGCTTCTAGAGACGTGTGGGAACTCGCCCTGCTCTGGCCCCGAGCATGGGGTTCAGGCAGGCCTGTGAACAGGCAGGCTGCTGGCCAGGGCGGGGGGAGCACCGAGGGTGACACATGAGTATCGGGCTGTTCCCTGCAATCACACTGGGCACTGTGAGTCCGGGGACTGAAAAGGAGCACGCAACTCAGGAAAGGTAACTCTCCAGCACACCTTGAGTGGAGGGCGGTCTTAAGCATCCAGGGCTGAGCCTAGTGTGAAGCTGTTGTGCTTCCAGGAGTCCCAGTGTGACTCACCCAGATGGCTGCTGGTGAGGTTTTGGGCCATGGGGTCTGCAACCCTGCCTATCCCACACCCCACAGCTGACTTTCCTGCTGCGAATCCTGACTGTGCTGACATTCTTCTGTAGCCCTCAGACAAGGAAACCCTGATCACTCCCCAAGCTGCGCCTGTCTCTGTCTTAACACACTGACTGTGGACACAGTTCCCTTCCCCGTGCCATGTCACACGCATCTTTCCTTTGGGAAACCTTGTGTGAGAGGCAACATGCACAGTGGTTAAGCCTCTGGATTCTCCTGTCACAGCTGGTGCACGAACCTGGGCAAGCTGGTCCCTCAGTCTCAACCGTCTTGCCTGTAAACTAGGGCTAATGACAATGTCCAGCCCGAAGGGGTATGGGAAGAAGTGTCAGAGAGAAGACAGGTAAAGGACGGAACCAAGTGCAGCCTGTGCTTCATGATTCCACGTGACTCAGAATTATAGTTTCACTGGCCCTTTATATCTTTACCACAGTTCTAGAATTTTACCAGCCACAAAATTCCAATTTTTATTATTAAAAATCTCTTCAGGTCATTCTTGCCTTTTTTAAGGAGCCTATTCCAGACCATGAGTCAGCTAAAGCCAAAGCAGAAAGGTGAGCGTGAGACCCTGATCAGCACACTCAGGCAGGGTGAACGCTGCCTATCTCTCTGCCTTAAGTGTCACCTCAGTTACCAGGGTTCCTGTGGAAGGACTGCTGGCTGGGAACGGCGACCCCTGACACCTGGGTGCAAGGTTTCTTTCCAGGAACAAAAGACAGGAAGATATAGCCAAATCACTGCGCAAGCTTTCAAGCACATGGGAGTTCAAGCATTTAAAAATGTGGTGTGCTAATATCAACAACACAACACAAAGAAATCATGCAGCTCTTCTATGTCAAAGATCCAGGCCCACCTCGCCTTAGCATGAAGAAAGAATGGCTTAACTTAAACATTCTGAAGACCCTGAAAAGAATGGAAGGGGTGAAATCTTTACTAAGCACTGAGTATAAACCAGATACTGTCAGCAGTCTTCAGAAGCTATTTTACTTAGTTACCACATGTATTCTGAAAGTTATTATTGCCATTTTTTAAAGATTTTATTTATTTAGAGAGAGAGGAAGGGAGGGATAAAGAGAGGGAGAGAAACATCGATGTGCACAAACATCTCTTCTTGCCATTTTAAGAGGAAAGAAACTGAAACTCAGAGGAGTCAAGAGTAACCGATGTCTCAGACCTACCAAGTGCTCTTTCTTCCGCATTAGGCCACCTGACTAGGCTAGAATTTCAAATTTCTATCAGAAAGCACTGTTGGTGTAAAGGAAGACCCAGAGTGGCCACGAAGTGGAACCAATAGCCTGTGTTTCTCACATTCCCAATGAAAACTCTCATCTGGCCTCCTAGCGGAATGGTATGCATGATTGTGATCACCCTGAGAAAGAACAAAAGCCAAGATGTGACTAGGAAGCACTAGGACAGACTTCTTCTTTAAGAGTCATAAGCCAAGGAGAAGTCCTCACTGGTGAGCCAGGCAGATATTATGAAATTCAGTGTTACTTCCCCTACCCCACCCCCACATAATCCTGTATCGGGATGATAAGCAAGCCAATGGGCAATCTGAGGAGACTTCCATGGGTAACTGCAGAGGCCTGTTCAGGGGCTGGAAGCACAGACTTCAGGGGAGCACCCAGAGTGATGGAAGAGGGTGCTGCAGCCCCTAACCCAGTACGATGGTAAAAGTTAAAAGTACAGGCTCTGGAGTCTATCTGGTGTGGGTCTGCCTCTGCCACTGACCAGCTGTATATGTGTGGCTCAGGGGAATGCCCTCTCTGTGCCTCAGGGTACTCAGCTATAAAATGGAGACAAGAACAGTATCCTTCTCAGAGTACTCAGAACAGTGCCTGGCACACAAGTAATGCTCAGTAGGCAGTGCTTGCTACTGCTTTTACCAGTGCTATTATACTTATTACAATCTTGGAAAATCATAGCTCTCAAGGATCAAGAATCATATCTAGTAACCCAGGTTGAAAATGTCAGATTGTTTGGGGCCTTTCATTCAGTTCCATGGCATTTATTCTGTGCGGGCCTAGAACACATAAAGATAAATGAGATAGGGTCCCTGACCCTGCAAAGGGTCACATCTCAGAGAGGCTGGGGAGCACAGGAGTGTTTGGGCTTCACACAAGCCTAGGTTGAGTTCTGGCTCTGTCCTGGGTAAGCTGCTCACTTCTCTTAGCCTCAGGCTCCTCATCTATAAAGTAGGGATAATTCTAACAGCAGGTGCAGACTAACCTGTGATAAGGACCAAATGATACACGCAACTGCTGATCTTGCGAGAGCTGGTGACCACTGAGAAATAAGCTCCCATGTGCTCAGAGCTGTACTGCCAGCATGCACAGAGCTGGATATTAAAGGATATATAAGAATTGTCTAGGCAGCCCTGGCTGGTGTGGCTCAGTGGACTGAGTATTGGCCGTTGAACCAAAAGGTTGCCAGTTCGATTCCTGGCCAGGGTATGTGCCTGAGCTGTGGACCAGGTCCCCAGCTGGGGATGTGAGAGAGGCAACCAATTGGTGTGTCTCCCTCTCTCTCTAAAAAAATAAGTAAATAATTTTTTTAAAAAAAGAATTATTATCTAGGCAGAAGAGGACAGGCATTCCAGGCAAAAGGAAGGACATCAGCAAAGGTACAGAGGTGGGAAAGACAAGCCTATTTGGAGAAGTGGTGGGTTTTTATCTTACTATTTTATTATTTATCTTAATTACTGATAGTAATTACTTTTCATTTTTTAGCCAGTATCCTTCAACTTCATCACTTTTAACTTAAAGATTTCATGCTGTTTTTAACCGTTTCCCCCCAGCACCGTTAATAATCTAGGCTTTCAACTTTCCTGACAATCTTTTTCTATTCTTTCTGTCAATGATCATTCTTTATCCTTTCGTATCTAATTTTCATTCTTTTAAATTTCAGTTTTCTGGTTTCAAAACTCTTTTAAACATTTACACTTATTTTATTGCATTTTAATCCTTCTTAATATGGCTCAGTTTTTTCTTAGCTTGTATATTTATATTTTAAATATACCCTTTTGTCATTTTAATGATCTGAAATTTGCATGTTTTTTGGTTTTTTACTTTTTAATTTTAATAGCTTCATTGAGATAATTCACATACACAATTCATCCATTTAAAGTGTACAAGTCAATGGTTATTTAGTATGTTCATCTTTCACCAATTTTAGAACATCACCTCAAACCCCTCAGCTATCATCGCTGTGCCCTGCCCTAGCCATAAGCACTTATTAATCTACTTCTCGATCCCCTATACCGATGCTTCCCATAAATGGAATCATATAGTAATGGCCTATTGTAATTGGCTTCTCTCCACTGAATGGTCTTGGCACCCGTGTTGCAAATTAGTTGACCACAAATATGTGGGTTTATTTCTAGACTCTCAATTCTATTCCATTGATTTCTATCTATTGTGTCAGGACTATACTGTATTGATTATTGTGACTTTGTATAAGTTTTGAAATTGGGAAGTGTGGGTCCTCCGTCTTGGTTATTCTTAGAATTAGTTTGTCAATTTCTACAATGAAGTCAGCTAGGATTCAGACAGGAATTGCACCAAATTTGAAGATCAGTTGGGGAGTACTGCCATTTCAATGTTAAGTCTTCCAATCCAGGAACATAAAATGTGTTCCCATTTACTTAAGAGCTTAAATTGCTGTCATCAATGTTTAATAGCATTCAGAGTACACATTCTGTACTTCCTTTGTTAAATTTATTCTTGAGTATTTTATTCTTTTGGAGGCTATTGCCTTCTTTGGGTTGTTCATTTACAGTGTATAGAAATACAGCTGAGTTTTCTATATTCATCTTGTTTTCTACAAATCTTGTTGAACTTGATTTTTATTTTTTACAGATGAATCTTGGGGTAACAGCTGTGGAAAGTCTACAGCATAAATGGACCTACTCCCATCCTCTGCAAAACTCACGGCCTTGTCATTGAACCTGGGAAACCTGCTCAAATAATTGCCTCAGACATCAGCCACAAGAAGCTAAATTTCTGTCAACTGCTTGTGATCCTTTTTTGAGGGATTGCAAAGTTAACTTCTATTTCTCCTTCTTCCTTTTCTCAGCACAATTTAATAAACATAAAATGACTGGTAAACACTTGAAGAAAAGAATCCATATTTGCAAAAGAGATCAGTTCAGGTTGACTGTTTTCATTACCAAGGGTTTTTTATTGTATTTTTGCAAACTAGACCACTGTAGCTTTCTGTAATGCATTTGAAATAATATGCCTAAATCCAAGTTCTTTGTTTCTGGGCTTTCAGAGACAACTTATATATCCAGGCACACCTGTAAATTTACATGAAGTAATGCATCATCTTTATTTATTATTTAAGTCCTGTCTACTCCATAATGCCTTAGAGGGAAGGTTTTATGTTAATTTTGCCAACTGGGACAACAATGCTCAAGGGAACAAAGACTAACAGTTCATTTGTCCCTTGTCTCCTGCACAAGGAAAGTAACTGAAGCAGCACTTAATTCAATTAGATTTGCTAAACATTTACGTAGCCCCTAGTCTGTTCTAAGCAGACACTGCACAGGCATTAAGGACAGAAAGTATGTGAGAGGTGTGGCCACAACCCTCAAGGAAGTCACACAAATAACAGACACAGTGTGACACGGGGTGAGAGGGGAACGCTGATAACAAGCCTGAGCAGCAGCATGGGTGACAAGATTACCATGCGAATGAGATGAGCCCCCTGAACAGTCAGTATGGACTCACTGTGCATGTGTGTGACAACCTAAAAATTCTCATTGTCAATGTCTTGGGACCTGCCCCCTCAATCCCACATAAGGAGCTGAAGCCACCACTTTCCTTAGTACTCAGGCTGAGCTAGCTCTGAGTCAGGCCGACCCTCCCTGGAGGGCTCATCTTCCCAGCACTAGACTTCAGGATAACAGGACCACTTGCTGTGTGACAGGACTTACCGCAGGAAGAGGGCAGTACCTCTCTGCTTTGCCAACTGTTGCCTAATTTTAATTTGAGAGAGAAGCTAAAAGTCTGACTTTTAGGTGAAATTTTTGATTTTTACATGCCAGAAACTAATTCAATTAAGATAAACACTGTGAGCCAAATAAAACACATTGCTGGACATGGCCTATGGGCCACCAGCTTGGGGCCCTGCTCTGTGTACCTGTCTCCTGTAAGACCCATAGTGCTCTGGCAAGTTGAATTATCATCCCCAGATAATCCTGATGAGAAAACTGAGGTGTACAGAGGTCATTACCCCAACAGAAAATGAAAGAACAAGAATTCTAGCCCAGCCCTGGCCTGTGCGGCTCAGTTGGTTGGGCATAATCCCAAGTGAAATGTCACCGGTTTGATTCCCAGTCTGGGCACCTGCCTGGGTTGTGGGTTCGTTCCCCAGCCAGCATGCATACAAGATGCAGCTGATCGATGTTTCTTTCACACATGAATGCTTCTCTCTCTTCCTCCCTCTCTAAGAATAAATAAAATCTTAAAAAAACAAATTCTAGCCCAGGGCTGTCTTACATCAAAATCCATCTAGGTGTCTTTACTTTCAAATTGCTACTCTGAATTTCCAGGGACCTCAAGCTTGAAAGAAGCATTGCTCCATGGCTGCCTGCCCAGCAAGAAAGGTTCTTTAACTGTATTTCCTTCTTAGTTTCTTTTTACTTTAAAAATAAAATTTCTAGCCCTGGCTGGCGTGGCTTAGTGGATTTAGCGCTGGCCTGCAAACCAAAGGGTCGCCGGTTCAATTCCCAGGCAGGGCACATGCCTGGGTTGTGGGCCAGGTGTGCAAGAGGCAACCACACATTAATGTTTCTCTTCCTCCTTCCCTCTCCCTTCACCTCTCTCTAAAAACAAATAAAGTCTTAAAAAATATAAAATAAAATTTCTTGTCTATTTATTTTTAATGTCTTTCTTGCAACAGGACAGGAAGTAAAAATGATGAACAGACCCACAGGTCACCACTGTTTTAAGCATTCAGATAATCATGCCTCCAAGTCACATGATGGAGGGTCTCAAACAGTTAAGTCCCCTGCACACCGTTTAGTTCCTGGAGCTTTTTCTTCCCACCAGAGGACCCATCAGTATTTCCTACTTTCCTGTCTACTTACAGGCTAATGCCACCCACTCTTTACCCTGAGGAATTCTAATCATTCAACTGGTCACACATTTCCTCAGCACTGCAGGGACTCAAAGATGATGTCCACCCTAGAGGGGCTTCCTAACTTCCCAGGTGCACCTTCCCCTTTGTTTATACACCTGTTGTATGGTAATATCCCTGTTACCCACTCCTCCCAAGATTTTTCTCAGACACAGGGAAGCCAGGCAGAGTGGGCAGTGATTCCACTAAGTGAGGAAATAAAGGGAGAAACAGAGTTCCCTCAGACTGGTGTTTTATAGTCACTCAACAAAAATGAATGCCGCCCTCCTATAGACAGAGCTAAGTGTTGGGACTGTCCTCACTGAGCACAAATTCTCTTGAGCTGTGTCCATAGGACACTTTTTATACTGACAAAGCATGCAGACCCTAAGCTCTTTGTCTTCACACATCTTTTGGTTTTCCTTGGAGTGACTAACTTGGGTTTTTTCCATTTGCTTGGTTTTCTATGTACCTACCATTAAATCCATGCTCAGACTCTGATAGAGTAAAACTTTCCTTAGACACCTGTGCAGGCCCTGGGAATGGACCTCGCATGGACTTTCATCTGTCCTGGAATCATCTGGACACGCTGCTGTCAGCACGTGTCATCGTGATTTCCCTCTGCCATCTCCCCGGGGTTTTTCATGTGCCCCACTGCTTCCTGGACCCATGTTCTCCTGCCTATTGGCTTAATCTGTCATTTGATGCTGTACGTCCTCCTGCAGCTTCCTAAGAGAACACGGGAGATGCAATCTGGCTAATAACAAAATTGTAGATTGAAAGTCTATTTCCTTCAGAACGTTGATGGCCTTGCTTCAAGGTCTTCCAGCATCAGTTACTATTAGGTAGTCTGGTGCCTCCTCTCTGAAGGCTCTTTACCCCCAGATTTCTGAAGTCTCAGGATGTTGGGTCTTGGCGCAGGGTTCTTCTGTTCATTACGCTAGGCACCTGACAGGTCTTTTGATCTGGAAAAGTTTCCTGTGCCCTTTCTCATCCTCTCTTCTGCTCTAGCCTCCTGCACACACTCCCTTCCCTGCCTCTTTGGACCCTCCGTTGTGTGGATGTTAAATCTTTTAGGCTCAGTCTCACTTTCAACTTAGTTCTTCTATTTCCCATCTCTTTTGAGTTTCTGTTCTTTCTGGAAGATTTTTTCCAACTTTATCTAACTATCTTCCCTTCCACCAAATCTTTTATTGCAACAGTCACATTTCTTTTATTTCCAAGAGCTCTTTTCTATTTTTTGCATGTCCCTTCTTTATAGCCTCTTGCAATCTCTTCTCTGAGGATGCTTGTTTTTATTTAAGGTTTTCTTTTACTCATCACTTTGTTTTGATTTCCTAAGTCTGTTTGTTTGTTTCTCTTATATTCACACAAGTTTTCCTCAAACGTTGGGTGAAGTCTTAAAATGCTGCCGCACAGCCCTGTTTTAGGTGTTGTGGAGGGCCAAGAGGAGGAAAGGAGAGGCTGTCACACTGAGTGGGCTTCCGTGAAGGGTGAGCAGGCTGGGGCCAGCTACTTTAATGGGAAACCTCCAGATTTCATGATCTAGATGACTTTTCTCTTGGACTGGTCAGTTTCTGCAGAAAAGAAGCCTCTGGCCTCTGGCCCAGGGGACAGTAGGTCTGGTGGTTGTAGGAGCCAAACTGGGAATAGCAGTGAGAAAACCCTCACTTTTTAGTGCACAGAGATTGTCACTTGTCACCCAACCCCAGTTTTCAGCACAGCACTCTGTCTCTAGCTGGGTCTCATGTTTGTGAGTCTTGAATCCCCTTGGGGCATCTTCTCTTGGGGTAAACCAGGCCTGTGTCTCTGTGGGAAGGGATCTCCCTGGGCCACGCACAGGGAGGCAGGGGCCTGGGGCACCATGGCTTCTCACGTGGACTACAGACCAACTCCCCTGTCCCCAGCCTCACCCATGCCTATGCTTTCAGAGGTACCCAAATCTCCAAACTGTCAGTTGATTTCAGGTTTTTAAAAATATATATAGCAACCCGACTGGTGTGGCTCAGTGGACTGAGTGCTGGCCTATGAACCAAGGGTTACTGGTTTGATTCCCAGTCAGGGCCTGGTTTTAAAATTTATGTATTTTAAAAGACTTCATTTATTTACTTTTAGAGATATGGGAAGGCAGAGAGAAAGAGAGGACGGAAGCATTGAAATGAGAGAGAAACATCGATTAGTTGCCTCTCGTATGCACTCCGACTGAGGACTGAACCCACACCCCAGGCATGCGCCCTGACCAGGAATCTAATCAATGACCGTTCACTTTGTGGGACAGCTCCCAACCATCTGAGCCACACCAGTCAGGGCTGATTTCAGGTTTTGAGGTGTTAACTTTTGGCTGTGCCCTTCGCAGGGAGTTAGCTTTCCCAGTCTGCTCAGTCAGTTACCATTTGTCCATTTGCCTTTGAGCACCAAAAGGTTGTTGACAACTCTCTCTGCTGTCATATCCTGTCTTCTTCTGTTTGTACTTGTGGGTTTACTTCTTTTATATCTCTTATCAACCCAAGAGTGAGATTTGGGAAGAATCTATCATCTTTTACTGAAAGCTCTGACGCTCAGCTCTTTCAGTGACTTTGGTTAATCAGAAGAGGCAAACAGCATGGCACAAAAATCAGGAATAGAGAAAAATAAAGGACTAAGGGTTTTGAAGTTTTGTAAGTCATTGTTCTTAGTTTAACTTTAAGTTATTCAGCATCTCTTAGCTTTGTCTTATACATAAAATGGTGATACAGTACTACCTAGATAATGGGATCATGCAATACAGTGTACTTCACTGCTTAGTGTAAAAAGGACAAGATGAACCTGTTCTTTGTACAACATGAATTTCAGATGCTAGAGGAACAGCCAAATAGAGATGTTTGCTGGAAGTTTGAATTACTTTCATTCGGCATACATTTCCTCAGCACTTTTTATACAGAAGATCTTAAGTTAGGCACAGAGAACTAAAGCTGAAAAAATATGTGTGAAATCATTACACAGCAAGCAGACATGATGAGAGATGGGCTGAAGCTTAAAAGGGAGGCGTGAGAGCCATCCATGAAGCTCAGGGAAGAGAGGCTGAGATTGCCTTTACCTTTCTTTGTCTTACAAGGTCCACATTCAGGTTGAATCTCTTGCAAGGGAAGAGATATCACCTTCGCCAGACCAGCATTCAGCATGTACTGGTAAAGACGCTTAAATGTCCTTTCACACAGACCCTGCCAAAACAAAATTAAAAGCTACTATTAGGTCCAAGCAAGGTGTCTGAAACTACTAAAGAATCGTATAAACAAACACAGTTCGGGACCTAAGTTAATTGAATGAGAACACACTGGCAGTATTAATGAGGAAAGACTGTTAGGCTACATTGTCAAGGGAACAAAACAGGTCTGGAGCGGTATACTAACAATTTCACCTTTTGATTATAAGGGGAAAAAGATTTTCCTAAAGAAATCCTGGGAGGTTATATAGCGGTGAGAATGAGGCAAAGGGCGGTAGAGAAAGAATGAGACTTTTCACTGTATAACTTTTGATTGTTTTGACTTTAATCAAGTAAGTGTATTAATTATTAATACATATACACATCCCTCCCACAGACAGTAGAATAGAAAAACATATTTAAAACATTTGTAAAATTTTAGTCTATCTGTACAATTTCACCATTCTCCCCACACTCATATTTTCTGCAAAGTGATACAACCAAAACGACCGTAAATGCAACTGCAGGGGTTACCAATGCCCAATCTCCAGTACTGGCCAGGTTTTTAAAATATATATGTAATTTACTTGCCAACACTGAAAAGTGAGACATTTTATATAAAAATCCATATTCTGGCTTCTCTTGAAAAGCAGACCTGGCAATAAATCCTAGGACTGTGCCTCTAGGCCGCTGTCAGGGGATGGCAAGGACAGCTACTCCCTCCAGACAGGCACGCCCGTCCCCATGGGGCCAGTGCGGTCACGCTTCCATGCGGCCCTCACACAGGGTGGCTGAAGGTCAGTTTCCATTTATCACCGTTTTTGTACTGCTTTCCTCTTACGACAGTTTAGAGGAAAGTTAAATATTTCTGGAATCCATAATGGTATCTATCCATACTTCCCCACTGCTGCCCCTGACCTGTCTCACTCCTGTCTGTCGCCCTCCGCGCCACTGCTGGCGTTTGATTTTGCAACCCCCGGAACAGTGAGGCAAGTTACCACTGTTGTAAGTTTGGACTGAACAACAGGAGGCACTCACGACTAAGAGTCGTTAGCTGAGTCTTACAGGTTTCCTTTTACACTCTGGGGGAGGGAGGGAACAAATGTCTGTGGGCTGCTGCCGCGACATACGTGAGATCAGCTTTCAGACCAGCCAGCACTGCTGTTGGGCGGCAGAACACATGGCTGTCAGAGAAATACAGATGACTCACATATGGCTCGTTCAGACCCACTGGCTTGGAAACGGCATCTATCATTAATCTAGCTGTGCCCCTAGCACTGTGGAAAGACCCTTCAGAAACTCATCCATCAAACCCCAGCCCTTGATATATGGTTCTGAGCCCTGGCCCATACGAGGCGAGAAGGGATGATATAGTCCTGTTTTCTAGGGGCTGTTATAAAGGACTCACAATCTGCCTGGCAAAAAGAGAAAGAAGCAACAGGAGCCTCCACACTGCCCCCCTCCCAAAATTAGCATTTATATTCATGTCATCAACCTCACCTACAGGCCGAGTATTCACTATATCCTGCCAAGGCCACTCTGAATTCTTGTAAGATCCTTATAGTCAATAAATCCCAAATTCAAATTTATCATCTATCTCATCCTCACTCAAACTTGTTCCTCTTTCTACACTCGACTTTATTCACAGGTCCATTTATATATATTTACTGAGCCTTTACTGTGGGTCAGGCACTCTCCTTACGGTGGGGTGGGGGCAGGTCAGCAGTGAAGACACCATCCCTGGTCTCATGATCTGGTCCTCAAGTTTCAGTCTACTTCTGCGAGTGATGCTCATCCACTCCAAACAAGACTCCTTCATTCAGCTCTATGTCCTGGCTTTGGTCTCTCACCAAGTCCTGGCTGTGTCACCTCCAAAATTTCTCCCAGACATTTCTGGCCAGTCACCTACCTGGCCTGAGGCAAGAGCATCTACCTCGATGCCTCACTTCCAATTTCTCTTCTGTCCACCAGTTCATTTCCTGAACACTCATTTCTTCTTGTAACTTATCCACTTCTAAACTGCCACCAGCACTTTTATTAGGCTAAATGCTGAAATACCAACTCCTCTGCCTGGTACTTAAGACCTTTCTTATGTGGCCCCAACTTTCCCTTCTAGCCAACCTCTAAAAAAAAGTCCCACAGCCTCCCACAGCTCCACACATTTGCTCAAGCCGTTCTCTGTCACCTGAAATGCCATTTCTCCTGTCTGCTTTGGAAACACTTAATTTTCAAAGCCCAGCGCTGTAACTTGCTCTATAAAGCTTCTGCCAACTCTGAAGAACGCCAGTCTCTCCTTTCCCAGAGCTCAGGCCTATCTTTCTAAGTAGCACTCCATCCTAAGTGTGTTCTCACTTCTGCACCTACCCCTCGAGTTAGACTGCTCCTCGGCAGCACGAGACCTGTCATCCTTGTTAATTTTTGTCATCTTAGTGTGGAACATGGTTCTGACTCAAATAAACACTTGCTAAAGTTTTTGTTGAATGAATAAATGAAACACTGCCCAGTAACAGGTAAATCTTGTTGCTTAGATAGCCCACACTGCTGACCTGAGACCAGACCAGCCCTGTCTCCACACCCCCGAGTGACTCAGGAAGGCAGAAGGTTTCAGTCTCCATTGTCTGCATGGGCCGGACGAGAAATATAAAGAACAAAGTGGGCAGATATGCGTTCATTAAGCACATAGAAATTTTCTTACTTTCTATTAGGGTCTCTTAAGAGGCCGTAAAAGTCTACCTTTTATTTTTCTACTTTTAATAGACTCAGATACAGAAATATGTGTCTTCTACCACCAACAGCAGTGCACACATAGGATAAACGGCACTGACTCTGCCTCAGTGCCTGAGAGGTGGGAGCTGACAGTGCACAGCCAGCCCCAGCTAACTGCTGTCGTGACAGACTGACAGCACAGACTTGTCAGAGCTTCTGGTATTTCAAGGGAAGCTGGAAACCTAGATTTTTTAGGTGAAATCTCAATTTTAAAAAAATGCAAGGTTAAATTTATCCTTTATAATGTACAGGCCAATTCTGACCCACACACCTTGGTGTATAACCTCTGCTCTGAAGACAGCTGGGCATGGATGACTCTGGCAGTAGGGAACAGCCCCCTTCCCCTCTGAACAATGGAAGCAAAGCTCGGAGCTTCGCTGATGCAGCACACGGTGAGCAGGGCATCCCGGCGTCTATAATCAGACCCTAAACCACGTTCCTTTGGGGACTAATTCCTGTTACCCCAAAAGCTTGACTTTAAAGCTGAAGTCTCCAGTTCTGTTTAACCTACGGGTGATTTTGTTTTTCTGTTGTTCCTAATGTTGGCTTTTTCTTGACTCCCATTGAAGATTGTTCAAATCAGACTGGAAGCAGCGCCACCTCCGCGCTTTCCTGCTCCCATTCCCCTTATCACGGCCGCTATCCTTGGACTCAAAGACAAAGCAGCTCAGTAAGTGCTTTCCTCCCTGTGCTGTCACACCTCCTTCTCAGCACAGCCATCGTTACGTCAATATAAAACCACTGGGGACAAAATTACAAGCTTAATTGTGAAAGAAAATCTACATGCCCAGATTTACCACTCCATGTGAACGTTTATAGCAGGCCTTAGAGAGAGCCCCAGGGGAAATGGAAGTCAGTCAAGAGGAAGAAAGATTTAAGGACCGAGCAATTTTTTGTTCTATAAAAGCAAGGATTTTTTTGTTCTATAAAACAAAGAAAAACCCCACTTGTTTCATGGTTAGGGGCAGTCAAGTCCACAGCATGGCTTTCGACTACATTTCATTCGATTTACACTTCACAAAGATCTCCACGCTGCGGCACAGGCCAGCTCAGCCCAGCACACGGGGAGCCCCAAGCAGCTCACCAGTTCCTCCCGCAGCTTTCCGAGCGTCTCTATCTGGTTGCTCCGTGCGCTCAGCACCACCGATAGCTTCTCCATGAGGATGTCGTATTTGCTCCTCCTGCAAGAAACACAAACGGTTCATTGTTTTCAAGCCTATTGCTAGAGACTGCCTATTTTTCAAGGCAAGATTTCAAGCCCAACTCGTGAACTTCATGGCCGGAGAGGCTGGGGCTCTGAGTGGTTCGGTCACAGGCCAACGGCACCTAACTAGTGGCAGTGTACAGGCTAGACTCTCTGGCTAAAAATGTACAGAAGTGATTCTTTAAAATGCGTTACACTTTGATAATACCTTAAAGTTTAGATTGATATTTCCTTATCAATCACTTGGTGGGGAAGGACAAGGTTATTTCATAAAGAACGTTAGTAGGTTAATAAGCTTTCATAAGATTCAGGCCCACGATGTGATCCTAGGTCGCTTGCCTCAAATCCAGCGCTCTCTTCACTAGATCATAACACCACTCTCATTCTGAAGCCCTAGTTTCCACTCCTGAATTCATTTGACTGACGGATCCCTCCTTACATTGCATTTTTACTGTGAAGTGAGTGTCACAGAAAATGCTTCCAAGCTAAAGGCCACCAAAGGAAGCTACTATTCAGAGAAGGGCTCCTCACTGTGTGTGCCTGGGGGAGGGGTGCAGAAAGGAGCCTTGTTGCCGAGTGCAGCTGGGGAAGGAGAACTTGGCTTTAACTGCCTACAGGCCTGGGGCATGAAGGGCTTCTGTATGGGATCCAGAGACTGTACCCACTTCTCCATTTTTACTGCCTCTCAAAGAATGAAAGACTATATGAAGAGATAGCTATTTACTGCATAGAAACTACTACCAAGCACTATGTCATGGCCAGCATATGGAAGAACAAACAGTGGTTCAGAGAGGCTAGGTGACTTTGCCTAAGTCACTGGCAAAGATTTAAATACAGATTTTGACTTAATCCATTGTTCTCTCTTCTACTCACAGCCACCACCCTATGTTCTTTGTGGATCACAGCTTACACACCAATTATGAGTTTGGTGATAAAGGCATTTAACCAGTACAGTATGACTAAATTATTAAAATGCGAATTATCAAAGTATAATTCCCTTTAACTTAACACAAGAGGTAACCCCCCCAAAAGGGAATTATCTTCTGGAGGGTGGGCACATTGTTGTGCAGGCTTAGCACGCTAGGTGAGTGTTCTAGAAGCCCATCTGTACCAGGTACCAGCTGGCACTGTTGTGAGAGGCTGTGCTCAGCTTCGGTTAATTTTTTTTGAAGACTCTTTGAACACGTTTGCCCATTTCATTATAGATGATTTATTGGGTTGGCAAAAAAATCCATTTAGTTTTTTCCATAAAATAAAAGACACATTTTTCATTTTCACCAATAATTTTATTGATTTGGATATTTTGAGTATGTGGGCTATCTCCTACATAGTATAACATTGATTGTTCTCAATTAATGTCTCCATTTGATCATTATCTACTTAAACTGGTCTACCTCACTGTGGAGCATCATCCAGCAAGAAATATCCAACATGAAAGTTCACAAACCACTTCTGACATGTTTCATCAGGCATAGCACCTTCTCCATACACTGCACAAATCTTTTTTGTGTGTTTCAGTTGCATTTTTATCTTTCTTGAAATAATAAAGCATAATATGTTGAAAATGCTGTGTATTTTCTTCCATCGTCAATATTAAAATGGCTACACCAAAATTCACCAATTTTGATGTTTTTTAAAATGCACACTGATGTGATAGCTGTTACCCTACGCTCTAACAAAATTGTTTGGAATGAAGTTAAGGACAACTAAGCGCTACTAGAGCCATCGTACGGAAACAAATGGACTTTTTGGTTAACCCAATACGAGCGTACCTGCCCACACGACCCTTAGTGTCCAGCAGTTTTTGACCAAAAATGGAACGACCTCTATACCCCACCCTCCCCATTCACCTGATTTTGCTTCAAAGCAACTTGTTTCTTTTTTGTTTCCCTGGATGAAAAATGTCCTCAAAGGGAAATGTTTTGCTGATGTGAAAGAGGAGAAACAAAAAACGGCAGAAGCACTAAAAGGCACCAGAATTGACGAGTTCAAAAACTGTTTTGAGCAGTGGAAAAAAATCTTGATAGGGGTATTGCATCAAATGAAGAGTACTTTGAAGCTGACTGAAGTTTAAACATGTAAGAATAAGTACACAATTTTTAATAAATAAAATTCTATGGGGGGAGGGTTCTCTTTGTATGTATAAAGCGTAGACCTAAAGACAAATTCGGAGTGATATTTTCACTCCTGGAAATCCTTAGTCAATAGTTAGTCTTCACACGCACATCAAAAGTGCTTCCTTTGGGCCAATCCCTGTGCTATGTAGCAAGTGCTGTAAACTTTAAAACTTATACTTAATCCTGAGTGTTTACCCCATATCCCTCCCCCACCCCCTGCTTAAGAGGGTGTGCCTGGCCACTGGGTAGAGGGCAAAGCCCCTGCCATTTGGGGAGGACAGAATCACAGTCAGTCCCTGTGGTCCAGGGACAGGGTCTGCCTACCTTGACACTGCCCACCTCCAGCATGGAGGACTTGGTGACCAGGCACTGGGTCTTATAGCTGACTCACCCAAGGGCGCTCATTCTAGGCCCTGCACCACCTTAACCCTTCCCCACCCTTGTCTCTGTCTCTCCCACAAAGACAGGCATGGGGTGGTGACGTATAGACTGAGACCTCTCTGCAGTGCGGTGGAACATACCTTTCCCCCATTCCTGTATCAGGTAACTAGTCACCCCAACAGGGAGGATTAAAGAGTCAGAGATTTGCCCTAACCAGTGCAGCTCAGTTGGCTGGGCATCATCCTGCAAAGTGAAAGGTCCCCAGTTCGATCCCCAGTCAGGGCACATGACTAGGTTGCATGCAGGCCAGGTCCCCAGTTGGGGGCGCGAGTGAGAGGCAACCACACATTGATGTTTCTCTCCCTCCTTCACTCTCTCTCTAAAAATAAATAAATAAAAATCTTTATTTAAGAGTCAGAGAGGCTCACTCTCAGAGACTCCCGGGATCTCAGAAAGGAATTTTTTTTTTTAAATCAGCTTGATGTATTGACTATGATACACAAATAAATAATGTAGTAATCATTTTGTAGAACCATATCATCTCATCCATATAGGCTAATCACTATGGTTACATATTGCAAAAACGTGACAATTTTATACTGATACAACTCAATCTCAACTCTGCCACCATAACAAATCAAATGGCTTACCACCAAAATATTAGTAGTCCCTATTGCTAGGCTGTGGGGTTGTTCTTTTCTGTATAACTCCCATGTTTTCAAAATGAGCATGACTTTTCATATTCAGAAATAGTAAATATCTTTTAAACAACTAAAGTAGTTTTTTTACTTGGTCTCTGATTTCTAACAGCTGCAATGTAGACATAAGTGTTTGGTCTCATAACACTTACCTGTCCACATGAAACCTGTTCAGGAGGAGGAGGATTGAGTGCTGCTGGGCCCCAGTGGGTAATCGTATCACATGTGACTGCATTGTAATGAGACCATTTTTGTTCAGAATTTTCCTGTGATAGTGGAGCTTCCCGGCATCAACCCTGCAGGAGAGGATGAGTATCATTTCGCTTCTGGTTGCTTTCACCTGCCAATGCACAGAGCCTCTCACCTGGACATAAATACCAGAAATACACACCTCCTCTAACCAGACAATCTGAGAGAACAGTCATGAAACAATGGCCTCAGAAAGAAGGGCCATGGCTCAGCCTAGGAGCAGGACACAGGCCTCCAGGAGGGGTAGGTGGGAAGACAGGAGTAGAAGCCAGGGGAAATAGTGTGGGAAGGGATGGCTGGGGTGGGAGACAATAAGGAGATTGATCAAATACAAGGAGATAATCAAACATGGCCAATAACTAGGGTGACCATACATCCTGGTTTGTCAGATGGTCCCGATTTACGCCCACTTCCTTGGCATCCCTTTTGGTCAGCTCCACCTTCCATTCTCAATGTCTGGTTTGGACAATAAATTATATGGTCACCCCAGGTTCTCTTCAAAGGGAAAGCATTGTGCCCTGACTGGTGTGGCTCAGTTGACTGGGCATCATCCTGCAAAGTGAAAGTTCTCCAGTTCAATTCCCAGTCAGGGCACATGCCTGGGTTGTGGGTTTGGTCCCTAGTTGGGATGCATACGAGAGGCAACTAATCAATGTTTCTCTCCCCCTCTTTCTCCCTTCTCCGCTTTCTAAAAATAAATAAAATATTTTTTTAAAAGGTACAAAAAAGAAAGCATTGTACTCCCAATTCCCATGATTTGGGGACTGTCAAGATGACATGGGTAAGAGGAACAGGGAGAAAAGCCAGGAGGCTCCTGCTTAGAGGTGGCATAATGATCAGTGAGCCCTATCATTTAAAGCAGCGAAGCAAAGTATCCCCTTACTTTAGTGATTTTCAACTTTTTTCACCTCGTGACACACATTAATTACTAAAATTCTGTGGCATACCAAAAAGTATACATTTTCTGCTGATCTGACAAACATAGGCATAATTTTGATTCACCCACACTGGACAGCTATTGTTGTGATGGCTGTTGTCATTTTTTTAATTTGACAATCTAAGGGGAAAGAGGTCAGTGCCACTGATTAAACAGTCGGGTACTGCCTATTGTAAAAATTCTTGTGGCACACTGGTTGAAAATTGCTGCCTTACTTGAAAGCAGTGCTGTGGAGGTCTCTCTGGAGCTCTCCCTGCCACCGGGACCGGCCCAATCGCTCCAAAATGCAGTAGGAGAAGTCAGGGAGTTTCAGGTCAGGGTCCCCCTCCAAGCCTATCAAGGCCCTGTAACGCATGTCCTGGGAGGCAACGATGATCAGTTTCTTCCCCCACCTGCAAATCAGAAACAACCACACGAAGAAATAACTTTTTGATTTTAAGAAAATTGAAGAGTGAAAAAGCAGAACCTTGGAGAACCATCATTTCCTGCTTCTTCTTACAGGTTCACAATCCCCGAATTAAGCTGGTTTCAGTCTTAGCACCAATGCATAGGGTTTGGGGTGAGCAGCGCCAGGGGCATCATGTTTAAAGCCCTCCATGACCTCGCCAGGCACACAGCCCAAAACCCCAACTCCCCACCAGGGACTGGACTCTGCCCCGACCCACAGTGGCCCTGCTGGTTCTGAAACAAACTGTTTCCTCTTTCCGGCTGCTCTTCTCCAGGTCTTTAAGGGACTGATTCCTTCATTGTTCAGGTCACTGCTCAGATGTCAGCTTCTCAGGTCTCCCCAAAAATGGTAACCAGAGTACATTCCCCACACCTGACCATTATTTCCATATTCTTCACAGCACCTGGCATTCTTAGAAATGGATACACACACACACACACACACACAGACAGACACATGACAGTCCTGTCTGTCTCCCCCTCTTCAAACAGAAGCTCCATAAGAGGGGGCACATTGTCAACTTGTCTACCAGGACATCCTCATAGCCTAGAATGATTTTAGGTGAATGAACTAGCCTACAGAACCAGACAGACAAAGCAAACTTCAGAGTTAAAAACACTGAACTGTGTCACCAGTGGACCTATATATAGTTTGTTGAAGACCAGACCTTGGACAAATCATTAGTTTCTCCCACTGACCTGGTGAGTGAAAAATGCTGAAAAGGAGGCCAAGAACACTACCTAGCAAGGCACTGAGATACCCTGGCTGAGAATACTGATTTCTCTGTTGAGGCCTGACAGGCCCCATCACAGTGCCTTGTCTGCTAACTTAAATGCATGTCTTAGGCAGACTGGCCCACTCCACTCACACACTCTAGGGATCCAAGCCCTGTGGGTGTGCAGGCAAAGAACCCCCACTCACTCACTCCTTGACACTGAGATACACCCAATCGGAGAAGCTCTCTTTCCTGGATGAATGAGTCACCACAGGTCCATATAAGGCGCCATGGGCTTGAGCCAGCATCTACTCGTCATAGCCTCTTGTTTACAAAGCCTGACCACAAGGTCTGCCTTCAGTCACATCACTCAGTCTAACTGTTCCCCTTCCTCCCTCCCACTCACTGCTACCACCAACTGGGAAAAAAAAAAAAGAAGAAGAAGAGGTTGTCTTCAGTTTAACTCAACTATAGCTTACTTCACATCATAACCTATAATTAAGTCTTCTGCAGAGCTGTGGATATCTGTGTAGTCCATCTTCAAAAAGACGTGGTTGTGAACATGTGTGAAAGATAGTCTGCATGTCACAAATTTAGGACCTATGCTCTCTGGTCTCAAAGCAGGCTCATGAAATTAAACTGGAAGAAGTTAGTTAGGAAAATAAAAATTGAAAACTGATTTTCTGCTTTAAAAATGTACTCAGATTGCCATGGCTGGTGTGGCTCAGTGGATTGAGTGCTGGCCTGTGAACCAAAAGGTTCAATCCCCAGTTAGGGCATAAACCTGGGTGTGGGCCAGGTTCCCAGCTGGGGGCATGCGAGAGGCAAGCGATTAATGTATCTCTTGCACGTCGATGTTTTTCTTCCTTTCTTTCTCCCTCTCTCTAAAAATAAATAAATAAAATCTGTAACAGTGTACTCAGATTACTTTACTACCCTGTACGTATTATCAAATTTCACAATTTCAATTAGCTGATGCAATGACTCCTGTTAAGCTCAATTTGCAGACTGTGGTCGTCATACAAGTTAGCAAATACCAATTAAGCACTATGCAAATACTGCCAGAGGCATGGGGTCACCCCAGACCAGACTAAAGAAACCAAAGAGAAAAGAAAAGGAAGAGAAGGCAGGTTTAGGGTATGGAGTAGGGGGCAGGTTACTGAAACATCACATGACATCTGGGAAGTCTGGAGACTTGACAGAGCCACTGGGAGCAGCCAACATTTAAGGGGTGACAGAAAATCAGGAGTCCACAGAGGAGCTGGTGAGGGTCATCTAGGACAGTGGTTCTCAACCTTCCTAATGCCGTGACCCTTCAATACAGTTTCTCATGTTGTGGTGACCCCCAACCATAACTAAAGCATGGTGATTAATCATAAAAACAATATGTAATGTATGTGTTTTCCGATGGTCTTAGGTGACCTCTGTAAAAGGGTTGTTCGACCCCCAAAGGGGTTGTGACCCACAGGTTGAGAACCGCTGATGTAGGAGAACAGAAAAACAAAAACAGAGAAGGAAGCAACAGGGGAAAATCCTTTAAAAGTCCCTAATGGTGTATAGGGGTCAAGGAGATTAAGAGCCTCCCAGTGTCCCAGGCTTGTTCACAGGCATCTTAGGGGATAAGGTCTGGTGAAGTGATAAAGGCAGAAAGCTGGACTACAGTGGGTGGAGGAGCGGAAGGGAGATGAAGAGGGAAAAAGAGTGAAGTGACTGTAGCTTCTTCCAAAAAACAGAGCTGTAGCCTCAGAGAGAAAGAAAGCTATAGTTACATGGAATCTGCGGTCAAGAGAAGGCCCTGCTGCAAGAAGGGCAACCACATTTATGTGCTGAGAAGGGAGCACCAGCAGACAAGAAGAAACTGAATATAAAGGAGAACGAGGAGCTAACTGGCAGAGGCAGCTGAGCATGAACATGAGGAATGGGAACTGGGCTGGGCAGGAGGAAAGAAAAGGAGGAAGAAAAGCATCCTACCAAGGGCCCTGAATGAAGACTCACAGGAGGACTGCTGGGCAGCACAGGGCCCAGCCTGGACAGAGGATGAGAGGCACCAATCCAAAGGACAGCTGCCTGCTCTTCCCACCTGTGTGACTGTGAATGCCAATGGAAAGAAAGGCAGGCCCCCCTGAGCAAAGCAGCCCCAACAGTAGTGTGGGATGAGGCACTCTGACAGACACGGTGGCTGCAGACCAATTCTGGCGCTCTGACTACACCTCTGACTTCAAAGCAGAAACAGTCCCGTGAGCTTCTGATGGTGCAAATCAGTTACCTGCCAAAGGCTTCCACCATTGTACAACGGGGCTGCAAAGACTTAGTTCTGATGTCATTGGTAATGTTTTTCCTCTCCTTAAAGTACCGGCATGAGCCCTGGATGCCATCCTTATTCTCTAAGATCATATGAATGGGGTAGACGTCCTCCAAAGGGACCGGGTCCCTCTTGGACTCCAAAATTCCAGTTTCCAGATCGATTTCTTCATACCTAAGGAGGAAAGCACAAATATCAAGCCACAACTCAGCTTCCGAAATAATACACGCTTGGTGCTTTCTGAGAACCTCCTGCAGAGATCAGAGGAAGTGAGACTGCACAGTCCTCCTGCCTTACAAATACAGATCATCTTGACCAGCAGGTCCTCTGTCCCAGAAAACAGACCCTTCCAGGATTCCCCAAATCCACTCCAGAAGCTGAATTCTGGAACCAGAATTATCATACTGGTCCAACTCATGGCCTTTTTGTTTCCTCCAAATCTGGTGCCTAGTATCCAAACCACCAGGTTTGGACTTAATGATTCAAGGTTCTCCTGTAAGTTGTCATCTTTCCATCTCTTCTTAGTTATCTCTCTAGTTCCTTGATCCATTTTTATGGTTTCAATTATCACTTGAATGTTAACAATTCTCACCATTGAATCCTCAATATTATTTCCCCCCCAAACATCAGTCCTGTCTTCAATTGTCTACTAAACATCTCAAATTCAATGAAATCAAAGTTATGATTGCCTCTCCCCACCTCCCATAAATTCCTCCTTGCCCTTCCTGGTACCACTTTCTCCAAGTTGCCTCTTGTCAATACCAGAGAGACACCTTTGACTTGTATTTATTCTTTTATCCAGCCAGCCGAGTTTGTCACACTCTCCTTAGAAATCTTGTTCACATCTTGCACTAGTAGAAGCTAAATCCCACATACGTTTTTCAACCCTTTCTTTCTCGCCCTCCCTGAGACCTCTGGACTATTTACCCCTCCATTCTCAAATCACATTTTCCCCAGCTTCCAGGACACCACTCTGGGCTGCTGTTCTCTATCTCTCCAGCCACACCTTCCTAGTCTTCTGAAGGTTCCTAGTCCTCCAATCAGCCCTTAAATGCAGGTGTACCTGCCCTGGATGGCGTGGCTCAGTGGATTAAGTGCCAGCCTGAGAACTGAAAGAGTGCTGGTTCAGTTCCCAGTCAGGGCACAGGCCTGGGTTGTGGGCCAGGTCCCCAGTTGGGGGCGTGTGAGAGGCAACCGATTAATGTTTCTCTCCCTTTTTTTCCTCCCTCCCTTTCCCTCTCTCTAAAAATAAATAAATTCCTTAACAAAACGATTTTATTTACTTATTTTCAGAGAGGGGGAAGGGAGAAGGAAAAGGAGAGAAACATCAATGTATGACGGAAACATCAGTTGGTTGCCTCTCATACCCTCCCCCCCAACTGGGGACCTGGCCCCACAACCCAAGCATGTGCCCTGACTGGGAATTGAACTGGCAACCTTTTGGTTCACAGGCAGGCACTCACTGCACTTAGCCACCCCAGTCAGGGCTAAATAAATAAAATTTTAAAAATAATAATAAATGTAGGTATACCTCAGGGCCATGTCTTAAGGCTTCCACTTTGCTCTCTCATGCATGACCCTAGCCAACAGCTTTCATTATCAGCCATAAGGGATGACTCCACATGTCTAGCTTAGTTCCTCCCTCTGACCTGCTTTCACTCCAAGCCAGATGTTTACCAAACAGAATCTCCACTTGCATAACTCAAAGGAACTTCAAAAACAATGTGTCTCGGAGTACTTCAGCACCTTTCCCACTCCCCCCCAAACCCAAATACTGCACTGCTCTTCTGTTTTCCCTTCCACAGTGAAGGGCACCAGTACTCACCCAGGTGCGCAACATCAGGAACCGAAGGGCACCACCCTTGATTCCTACTTTTCAGTATATCCCGCATCTAATCAGTCATCAAATCCTCTTGATTCTTGTGCCTTAGGTCTTGATTCTATGCACCCTTTCCCTTCATTCTCACCCTCACTATGGTAAGCTAAACCATAACGGGCTGTGACTGGATTACTACAAATCTCTCAATTTCACTCTTTGCCCCTAATCTAACCCTTCCTTGAGAGGTTTCCAACTGTCCTTTTGATAAAGGATAAACTTTTTACGTGGATGAAAAGACCACTGATTATCTCTCCAGTCCAGCTTGGTTAAGGACAGAGCATATTCTGTACCCAGACCTCCTGGATTCTAATTCTGAGTTATGCCCTCGCTAGTTGATGGCCTTGAACAAATCACTTAACCCCTCTTTGGTGCCTCAATTTTTCCTTCAGGAAAATGGGGCTAATAATACCTCCCTCCAAAGTCTGTTGTAAAAATTAAATAACTTGCTATATGTCAGGATCTTAGAACAGTCCCAGCTCACAATAAGCACACATTAAGTGCCAACTACTGTTCCTCATTTCCTACACTTCAACCAAACATTTCTCTTCCTTCAGGCTTTCACACTCGCTGTTCTCTTTTCAGAATACTCAGGCAACTGGCGACCTAAATCAAAGTCTTGTTTTGGATAGGTTTACCTCTGGCACCTCTGCTCTCCCTCACAATATGGCTTAAGAGCAAGGACTCTGAAGACAGAGGCCTGGGTTCAAATCGACACACAGTCACTTACAATCTTCATAACTCTGGACATATTATTATCTCTCTATGACTCAGTTTGCTTTTCTGCAAAATGAGGAAGTTAACTGCAGTCACCTCATAGAGTCACTGTAAGGATGAGTTGAATTTACTCTCCTGAAGCTCCCAGAATAGGACCTTCGAATGGTATCAGGCACTCAATAAATTCTAGCTATTGTTAATACAGTAATAATAATTATTATTCTAGCTATTATTAATAATAAGCATTTAATAAATTCTAGCTATTATAATTAAGCCTGCTGTTATGCAGATCTCATTCTTTGTCTCCAGTCTTGATGGGAACTGCCTTCCCACTCCAACCACACCCTCCACTTTAGAGAAAACACTCTCTGAAGCTCGAATAATATCCTTCCAGTCCTGCGCACCATCACCCCAAACTTACATACGGTCATAATGGAACATCACGAGACGAATCCCAAATACATTAGACCATGAACCGCAACTCGATCCGACGCCTGGGCCCTGCTAGGCATGAGGGACCCCAAATCACTTTATACAGCGCCCCCATTAGACTCCCGGCTCTCCCACGGTTCCAATACTTGCCCCCGCCCCTCCTTCCGTCGGAACCTGGTCCCCCCCCCCCCCCGGTTCCATCAGCCCCCAGGCTCTGAGTCTACCCGCCCGCCCCTCAAGGCCAAGACGCTGACCGGTCCTGAAGCTGGAGGTCGGGTCGCTCGCGAGGCTCCTCATAGAAGCTGATGCCTGGGTGCGTGGCAAGGGCCCGCCACAGAAACTCCTGCGTGTAGGGCTCCAAAGGCAGCGGGAAGGGCGGCGCTCGGGTCTCCAGACGGCTCCATAGCGCCGGCAGACACAGGCCATCAAGGCCCTCCAGGGCCACCTCGTCCAACAACGACTCCAGGGCGTCCATTGCTACTTTACTTGGCAGCGCCCGGCACGCCTGCGCACCAAGGCGTCAAGGGCCCCGACCCAGCGCGCCTGCGCACCACGATCAGTAGCACCGGAGGCGGGTCGGATCCATCAACTGAAGGAGTTCCAGAGCATTTACGTGACGTTACTCCCCCTTGGGGGAGGGCTCAGCCCGTGAAACTCCATCGCCATTGGTCGGGAACCCCACAGTAACCAAGGGAACTGCAAACAGTACAGAGGCCGCTTCCGGTTTGAGCACCCGGAACCACCGCCTTTAGAAATGGACGGTGAGTGTTCCTGGGCTTCTCCGCCCCTTCCCGTGCCCCCTGCCGAATCCTAAGCCACAGGTCCCTGGTCCACTATTGCCTGACCCGAGGTGGTCTGAGGTCTGAGGCGAAAGAAGCCTTAGTAGTCCGGGATTAGGAGAAGAGGCTGGGGGTGGCGGGGTGGAGAAGGTTTGGCCTGTGTTGAGCTGTGGTCCTGTAGGAACCTCGTACCGGCCGGGGGCTCAATGAAGGGGTTTAAGTAGAGAAATGAGAAATAGATGTCTGAGGAGGCTCTTGTGTGTCCTAGGATGTGGAGCTGTGGGATATGGGAGTTGGTATGGCGCGGGGGTAAGCGTCATCATGGGGGGTACAGTCATAAGCTACTGTAAAACGACCCGGTAAAAGGATTGGGGGAAGACTAGGCAATACTCTCTTCTGGGCCTCGATGTTAATAATTAGTACTGTTCAGTACTAGGAACTCTGGTAGTGCTGTGAAGCAACACCTCGCGAACCTTCATAATAGCCCTTTGAGTTATCCCATTTTACGAATGAGGAAACTGAAGGTCAGAGGGGTTAAATAACTTGCCCAAAATTAGCCAGCCAGAAAGTGGCAGAGAAATGAACCCAGACACTCTGTCTCTGGATCTGAATGATGAAGTTTGACATTTTGAAGGGTCTTTAGAGGCCCTTCATTCCAGATGATGCAAATGCAGATATCTGCAGGGGCAAGTCTAGTGGGCTGGACTGGGCTGTGACTGAAAATCAATTCTTCTAAAAGGGAAGCTTCTCACTCAGCTCCAACCAATTATTTTCCTGGGGCACTTCTCAAAATACCATGAGGACAAACAATCTGAAGACCAGATGCAAGCTGTGGGCCACCATTTAGGGGTCCCTGATTAGAATCATGGAATTGACAGTTGGAAGCAATCTAAAATTAAGCAACTTTGGTATCTCATTTTGTAGCTGGAAAGGCTAATGTATAGAGATACTGGTAGGGCCTGTGCTAGAATCCAGATCATTTTTCTCATTTTACCACTGTCTCTCACTTCTGGGGAATTTGTTCCTTTGTGACATCTACTTAATTTAGTGTGAAAAAAACATTTTTTTAAATTAATAGTATGTTATGTGCTTAAAAGACATCTTTGCCCTTTTTACTTCAGAGGTACTTTGCTTCTTGTACTTCAGAGATACTATAAAATGCTATTTGCCAGATTACTCTGTGGAAAGGTCAGTGTAATCTTGCTATAGAACAATTCTCAAATCTTTTTGTTCTCAGGATGCCTTTTTTTACTCTACGTCAAAAGAGCTTTGTTTATGTATATCTATGACATTTACCATATCAGAAATTAAAGCTGAGAAAAATATTTAAATGGTTTTTAATTCATTTAAAAATAACAACCCGTTACTTCTGAATATAAATAATGCTTTTAATTAAAAACAGCTATATTTCCCCCAAAAATTAGGAGGAAAGGTGGCGTTATTTTACATTTCCTCAAATTTCTTCCATGTCTGGTTTAATAAAACAGCTAGACTCATTTTGGCTTCAGCAACCAGACTTGTGCTGTTATTGTGGCTGATGTGTATGAAAAAATCAGGCCTCACATAAACAGGGATATTTTAATTGCCTTTTCTGATAATTGTATACATTCTCCTTTGATAATATACCAAAATGTAGCAAGTTGTAATTGCCTGAAGGTTACTCACAATGCGTCATCTGAAACCATATTGGTGAACTTTTGTGCCCTGTTACATTAAAATCCATTGGTCTGTCTTGCTCTTCCATTGGCTATTTTACCCATGTATGATTTTATAACCTAGGCATTGGTCCTTTGGAAAATGTTACATCACTGAGTTATGCAAATCTTCCACATGTTGACATTGGAAATTTAATTACACAGTATCAAATGGCATATTATTGCATAATATCAAAAAAACATTCATTAATACTACCACCTATCTCATTTTTTAAGAGTTTAAGTGTTGGTAAGCTATGAAATAAACTGAAGGTAGTGGAAACAAGTTTTCTACATACTTTCACTTGAAAGATTGAATTTTATCATTGCCAGCAAATACTGTCAGTTGTTTCCTTGAAGTGAAAGTCTTACTTCCCTGTTTGAAAAAGTGTCTGCCGAACCACCCAAGTCTGAATAACTAGTTTGTCTGTTCTTTCAAGTAAAAGTTGTATTCTATAAAATATACAATATATGACTACTTCAGCTGGCAACTCAATCACCCAAGTGTTTTCTAGGATCAACCATTGTACCTGCGTTTTGTAGCAGGAGCACTTTATGTGTATAACTCATTTATTTTTTCACTCAGGATATTAAAAAAATATGTTTTCATGGGTTGAGAGTTAATAAAGTTAATTTAACTATTTCATCAGGATAGTCTTAAAGTGATTTTTTGTTTGTTTTATTGTGAGTACATGGCAGTAAAAAAACCATAATGACAACTGGTACAATTTGGTGCCGCTGCCTTGTAGCCATTCAGGCTACAAGCAGTTTTATCTGCTGTGGCTTTTGCATCATCAGTACAAACGATCAACATGATGAAAAAGTCTTAGAATTGTGATGAAAATAGTTTTGTTCTTCGGAACTCCTCTTCCTCACAGGATCAGTGGGACACACTTTGCGAAATGTTGCTATAGACCATTATCAAAAAGTCTGCTTACTCAGGTCTAATTTTTATCATCTCTAATGGAGGAACCTGTTCATTTTCAGATAGGTTATGAAAGGGAAAACTTTGTTGTCTTTAAGAAAGTATTTGCCCTAAGAGTAGATTTATCTTTCAAAGAATCCATTTTGCCATTTCAATTTTTAGAACTTTGACTTACATACCATTTTATAGGCAGATACCTACTATAAAGTAATGCATACATTGATGAATTGTGATTCTAGCCAACTAGATAAGCCAAAACCAGCCTTATTAAAAAGGTATTTACTTCTGAAAAATCAAAAAGTTTAAATGACTACCAGGTATCCCCCAAATGAATTGTAGTTGGCTTTATTCTGCCTGTTCAAATTACCATAGCTTCTCACAACATTTTCCCTGGCCCATTTGTTTTGACTTTGGGCTTTGTGATGCAGTATAGTATAATGTAATGCTGATAGTCTTGGGGGTTGGAGAGCTGCCCTGAATTTGAATTTCAGCTGTGTACTCTGACCTCTCTGAGCAATAGTTTTCCTGTCAAGAAAATGGAGATCATGATGAAGCTTACCATTTTTTTGTTGGGTAATCAATTGGTGAATCCATCATCGTGGATTCAAGGAGACTGCATGAATGCACTGGTGGTCTAGCATACAAAAAGTGCTCCTACATGTGCTAATGCTGTCATTATGTGCAAATGGACAGACTTCCTCCACATTGTTGACAGAAGAGGAAGGTGGAATCTGATGAAGCCCTCTATCAAAAAATAATCTTTGTAATTAACTCTTTGTTTAAAAGAAAAACCAATGCTTGACATTTTTTATTTTCATGAAGGTAAATTGGCAATGTGTGAGTCTCCAGCTTGTGAAAATGTTCACTTTCATGTAAAAATTAATTTTCTCCAGTGTTTTTAGCATATGAGAGATGGTTTAGAAAAATATTTCTACTCAGATTTCAGGGAACATGATTAAGACAAAAGTTCAGCACATCAATATAATTAGAAAGGATTTTAAAGCTGCTCATTTGCTTTTGCTCCCCACAGAGCAAATATTTAACATTTCCCTGTTTATACTGTTCATTTGCTTAGCATACTCTCTCAAAGAATTAATAATGCAAAGGTGAAATTTAGCCTAGCCTGTCTAAATAATCCCAAACTACAAAATGGGTGACAGTTGAATCAGTAAGATTTTGTAGAAAGTTGTGGTGTCAGCGTGTCTGGTCTCTTCTGTTCTTGTATGGTTTTTACCTGGATTACTGGTGATTTGTCTGTTTCTCTTACTACTTAAACTATGCCAAGCAAAATAACAAAACAAAGCAAGCGTTCAACAGGCAAAATAAATGTGGTCCATGTAGTCTCTTTATTCTTTTTTCCTTCTTTTGCTCCCATCCTTGAAACCAACTCATTTCTTATCTCTTGGTATGTTTAGGCATTCATTCCATCCTGTCATTTTAGCTTATAGGACTTGGCATACAAGGTTTTGCTTATTTTTCCTCAGGGCATTCATTCAGTGACCACACAACATTTCACTACCTTCTCTGCGCTGGAATCCAGAGATTTCAAGATGAGTAAGATTGAATCCCGGTGAAGGGTACATGGCAGTTCATTATGCTAGTCTCAAACTTTTCTGTAAAGTTGATTTTTTTAACATACAAATGAAAAAAAAAATTTTTATCCTTAAAAAATAGAGATGTAACAAATTTGAAAATGATTTTTTTATACCAGAAGTTAAAAAATTGGGAGCCTCTGGCTGAAATAGCCCACACGCATGTTTATTTGGCCCATAATGTTTTGTTCTTTAAATTTTTGAATAGTTCTTAACATAAAAAAATTGGGAGAGTGCTCATAAATATCTGATTATGGGTATTTTCTTTAAAATATCAATAAAGTGTTAACGCTGAATTAGAATTTCACATGGCCACAGTTCCCTCACAGCTGGAGCAGCACTTACTTGACTGGTTTCCCTTATTGCATCTGGCACCTGCCTGAGCCCCACAGGCATTTGAATTTACAATCCTGCTCTAGTACTAACTTGGACAGTTTTGAAATCACTGTGGACTTTATTTGTACTATGCTATACTTGTCTTTTAGTTTTAATCTGAAAAAAAAGAACAAAAAAAAAAAACGGGGACTCGGGGGCATATATAATATTTTCTGCCCTTAAGAACTTCATAGTGAGAAAACCAGACATAAACAAGTAGCTACTGTCAATGTAAGAAACGTCCAAACCTGTAAAAATTTTTATGAGTTTATTTGAGCCAAACTGACGATTGCTGGGAAGCAAAACCTTAACGGATTGAGAAAATGCTCCAGAAAAGTGGCAGTTTTGCACCTTATTTTATATATTACAATCAAAAGAGAAGACATTAGTGGTTTACATAAAATCCATGGGCGATTAGGGAGGCAGGAGAAAGCAAAGCTGGGAAGCTTCTGGGACTGGATAAAAAGTAAGATGATAGACAGGAACTTCTTTTGCTACAGGATAGTTAACAGTGAACAATTAACATGATAACAATAACAGGGGATTTGTGGTCTCTGTGGTGCTTGACTGCTTTGAGGAGTCTGGAAAAGGGAAATTACTTTGTTATTCCAAAGGTTTGTTTATCAGGTGTATTATCCTAGATGCAAAAAGATGACAGATTTAGTTAAGGTGAAGATTGAGCTTTGTTAGGGAATAATCCTGCCTTAAGGCATGACTGCTTGCCTTGGCTGCTTTTAGTTAGCACGTTTTTTATAATAATTTCAAGCCATCCTGTATAGGTCTCCCCTGAGCTTGTCAGATTTAGTATGTGACCCTTTGCATCAACACTACAATCCAACATAGAAGTTCCTGGCCCACTGCATATTTTTGTAAATAAAGTTTTATTGGAACACGGCCACGCCTATTTGCCTACAGGTGCATACAGTCCTATGGCTATTTTCATGCTTGTGTAGTAGAGTTGACTAGTAGAGACCATATGGCCTGCAAAGCCAAAAATATTTACCATCTGGCCCATCACAGGACAAATGCTGACTCCTGCCATAGAGGATCCAGTTTGATTCTTGGGATGGCTCAATATGATACTCACTGTAATTGTGCCCATTTTATACCACACAGCTAGTAGGTAGCAGAACCTGGACTCAGCTGAATAAAGTCAACATTCTAATATTCACCAAAGAGCTGTCTCAGCCCTGTCCCTGCCAGTGTGTGGCCAGGTTTTCACATCTGAAGAGTGAATTTGCAGGTGAGGCCTGCCCTTTAGGCTAGTAGAATAAGCAGTTTAAAAGGCACAGCTCCCTTAGGATCTGACCCTGGCTGCTCCTTTATTTCCAAGTAGAAAAGGGATACAAGGAGCAATATGGTTGGTTAGAAGGAGAGCTTGGAGCTGTTTACAGTGCATTTTATATAAGAATAAGAAAGTATCAATTCTCTTCAATGCCATGGGACTTAACTACTGGTGGCCCATGGAGTAATGGACAGCCTGGCCCTTGTAGTTTTAACAGTTGCCCTTTGGACACAGTACATTTAATTGGAGAATTTTCCTGGGGACGCTGTTCCCTTCCCTTGCCCCTGTCCCTTGGTTAGTCTGTTGGTCTCCAGCCTCATCTTTAAATAGTCACCCACCCACTCTTAGGCCCAGAGTTTTTATACTGGGCTGAATTGGATCCATAGCTGTTTTCTTGTCTTTAAAAATAGAGATTCCCCGCCCTGGGTGGTGTGGCTCAATGGATTGAACTCCCGCCTGCGAACCAGAAAGTCACTGGTTTGAGTCCCAGTCAGGGCACGTGCCTGAATTACAGGCCAGGTCCCCAGCTTGGGGTGTGTGAGAGGCAACCACACATCAATGTTTTTCTCCCTCCGCCCCTCCCTCTCTCTCTAAAAATAAATAAATAAAATACTTAAAAAAAAAGCATAGAGATTTCCCATAAAAACCTGGACTTTTTAGTCTGGATAAAAGGGTGCTTTGGCCCTCTGGACCTGCCTTCTGTCACAGCCCTGGTTCTCAGCACTGAACTGTGTCCACCTCTTGGATAGCTGACACGTAATTAGTTTGACCTCTTCTGACTGGTGGTGCCAGTCATCAAGTGCTCACTTTTTGCATTGAGACTATTGGCCTGACTCTGCAGGCATCTGAGATTTCAACCCCGGCCCAAGGCACCTTGGAAAGCTGGCCATCTCTTGAGCATACCATATTCTTTCCCGCCCCTCTGACTTGCCCATGCTCTATTCCCTGTAACCTGTGCCCTTCTTTCAAGTCACCTCCACACAGTGACTGACATCACTTGAAGAATTAACTCCTCCTGCAGGGCAGGATTACATAGCTCCCCATACATCGTGCTATTGCAGGTATTGGGCTCCCTGTTCTTTGAGGGTAGAGACTCATTCTTGTTCTTCTGTGTGCCCAACACCAGTCCCAAGGTCTGATACAGGAAATGCCCATGAGTATTTGCTGGGTAGACATAGCCAGGAAGGAGATGAACCAATTCGAACTTTACTGAATTGTTAGCTGGTCTCTATAGAGCAGACAGAGAAAAGGCCTTTACGGCCAAGCCTGCAGGCCAAGTTTCCAGGGACCTGGCTGGTTCCTCTTCCTGCAGTGGACAAGGATGGTCCCCTCAGGCACTGTCCTTCGGAGTAGTTCAATCCAGTTCTAATAATATGGCCTGTCCTAGCAACCTTTCTTATACTGGGCAGTCTTTTTGTTTATTCTGTTCTCTCTACTCACATTCCTGTCCTCCCCCAATTTCCTATCTCAGTGAAGTCACTGTCACTCTCACCTCCTGCTTCATTTTGGAAACCCATGCTCCCTTTACAACCCCTAGCCGATGGATTCTCTGGAGACAGTCCCTGATTTAACATGTCCTTTGAGGACAGGAAAGTTACAGGAGAATGCAGCACCTGGCAGGAAGTTGGAGAACCACCATGTCAGGTCCCCAACCATAGGACCCCTGTAGGCACCACTATACTTTTCTGAAGTTGAAGTGAATTTGCACTTCTGTGTGTTTCCTCTCCAAGGAGTCCCAAACTAATTTGATACATTTTATGAACCCACCTAAAATCACAGAGTTAGGGCTGGAATGGACTTGACCTCTAGTCCAGGATCCTATTTTGGTGACTGATGTATTTTAGAACCCTGGGGATCCCAGGCAGGGATCACAAGTTACAAGCCTGTGGGACACAGGCAGGTAATATAAATGACTGCAGTGGCCAGGATTTACTTTATTATGCAGCTCTATGCCAGGTTATTTCAACACCTAAATACACTGCATACCTGGGAATGTTCTTCACTTCCATAAAGAAATCTGTGGTCTACTAATTTCTTGAAATGTGTTCCCTTCTTTGTCTCTTCATCATCTATAAAATAGAATAACTATATCCTCCTCCTGGGGTTGTTGTGAGAATTAGCTGCATTAATAGATGCAAAAGGCCTGGCGCAGTCGGTGCCCATGTCAGCGTCTGCTGCATGGTATTGTTACAGAGCCCCTGGGCCGCTCCAATTGAAAACAAATCCACGGGCTGTTTAGTTAGGGGCCCGATTGCCCGCTGCCAAAATTATAACTCTCAGTACCAGAGTTTAGTGAAAAGAAAGTTGTTTGTTTAACAGTTATATAAATTTAGATTACTTGCGGGTTTCTGCTGTTAAGTCTTATGTTCTTTAAAACACCCATAAACACATATCCTTGTCTCCCCCTACCAAACCAGGCTAGTTTTAGAAAAGTTAAAGAAACTGTTTCCCTGCTTTCCAAACACAGTTCAGCTTTACCAGTAACTGCCAATCATTCAATTCTGATTGGGGAGACCTCGTCTGTGTTATGGTGCCCACCAGCTTTTAATCCAGAACCTCGTGGATTCTCAGCCTCCTTGTAAACTGCATAGTTAGTCCTTTGTAATCCACATGTTCAGTCTGTTCCTTTTCAAAGCAGCAAGGTACGTCCCTTCCTTAAAACTGCATCATCAGACCCCCGTTAAATCTGCATGGTCCGCCTGTCCCCAGTTAAATTCACATGGTCAGCCTGGCTAAAATGTCTGCCGCTCATTTTTAAATCCCTGACTACGTCCTCTGACGCAGTGGTGTTGCAACCAGTTCTGACCATTCACAGACCCTTACGTAGGCTCTGTGTGCCTTTTCCATACCATCCCCTGGTCCAAGCCCCCTCCCACTACCTGAGGCCTTGGAAGCATCCAAGCAATGTTGCATAAGAAAGACACTAGCCACCAGCCTCAGGCATGTGGAGGCATTCTGAAAGCTGCTTCCTTCTCCCCATCCCCCAGCCGCAAACTCTGGGGTTTTTTGGACTCCCCTGTTTCTGTAACAGTATGACGGTGGTGGTGGTGGTTCGCTTTTTCTGGAGACATGGACACATGAGCCATCACTTTCATCTTTGCTGTCGGGGGAGAAAACCTCTCAGATCTGCTGATAAATGGCAGCTGGGACTTGACCTCAGTGGCAGGGAGACCACCTGTGGGGGTGGGGAGCTAGAAAGCACTATGTTCTTGACAACTGTTGCCAGGCAGGAATGCAGGCCTGTGTTGCCAGATTTTTCAGTTTTTCATAAGAACCTAGAACTCAGGATTTTTAAATGTGACATCTCCCAAGATTTAAATGTTGGCTGGAAAATAGTAACTTTTTTTTTTAACATGGAGACCAAATGTCTGTGGGCTGGTCTCAGCCTTTAGGACTAGTCTGATAACTATTTGTCAGCTATGGAGGCCAAGGCATGGGGAATAGAGTGCTCTGACGGGCAGCCCAGGAGTGGGAGAGCAGGCCTGGATCGGGTCAGTCCAGCCTGCTCCCGCACCCACCCACCCAAGCCTTCCTCGAGTTTACTCCCTGGGAAGTTCTGCAGCTTGCTTCCTTTGAGATGGAGATTTTACTTTAAACCTGCAGATTAGAATTTGGTAAACTAGGGCAGAGAATTAGATTCATTTATTCTCTCTTTCCTCTCTCCCCTATCTTCCCCTCCTTCTCTCCCCTAATCCCCCCCCCCCCCACCGTCTGTCTTTCTGTGCTCACTATCCATCTGAGCCATATTCTGGAGAGGAGTGGATTAGTTTGTTGAGTCGGACTAAGGGTGTTCGAATTCTGAGGACTCCTCGTACCAGCCGTGTGACTTCAGGGGCGTTAGTTACTTCATCTTTCAGCGCCTAGACTCTTACATTGTAAAATGAAGATTAATAGTAGGACCTTCCCACAGGGCTGAGAAGCAAATAAATTCATCCATCTAAAGACCCTAGAATGGTGCCGACACTTACGAGGCTTTCAGAAAAAATTAGCTATCACAAGAAAAAAAACGCATCTTTTTCCTTGGGATTCCAAGGAAATCTCATGCACCATTTCTCATGTTTTCCAAGGTTTGGCAGATTATTCTGTGGGGGTGCATGCATGTACTCAGAAGATACTTTAATTTGGATACACACATACAAGGTGGGGCAAAAGTCAGTTTATAGTTTGTGTGAGAAACGCTCACAATAAAACACCAAGACCCAGGACTTTGGCAGTAACCCAGGCAGTTGTTTATTCACAGATCTGCAGCTCTTGAGCACAGCCAAATCAAAGGTGCGGGCGGGCACCCCAAGCAGGCTGGTTTTGTCCTAAGGAGAGTAACCCCACCACCACCACCACCACCATTCTCCTCCGTTTTTCCATGCTGGATACTCTGGAGTTACACTCTAACTCGATTAACTAAATTAACTGAGGGTGATAATTAACTGAGGGTGTTCTGGTTATAGGTCTGTCTCCAGCTCTTCTTTGAAATTTTCCTAACTAGTTTGCTGGGCTGTCTAGCTACATTTTCCCATTTCCCTGTGTTTGGTAATGAATATCTTTCCCCTTTGATCTCAGAGGCATTTGTGCTGAGCTGCAGAATGCCCCTTCCTGACTTGTAAGTGGCCTAATACTGTTAACTCTGGCTCGAAGACCCCCTAATTCAAGATCACTTTTGTCCTTTGCTGCTAATTATTTCCTACTGGTTTGAGAGTCACCAGTTTCTCTGCCCCTTACAGTTTATATGGAAAATATACAATAATTAATAAATAATAATACAGGAATAAACTGTGTTTTGCCTACTTTTGCCCCACCCTATATTTTCACAAATGCAATGTCACTGGTATTTTATGGGGGGTGCTGGGGTGGGAGGATGGGGCCGGCTTGGGATGTGGTGTGGGAATGGGTTTGGGACCATGTGTGGTAGATATAATAGTAGACCTAAGCATGGTTTTAGCCTGGAAGCATGTTGTCACATAGGCCACTGATTAGATTACAGAAGTGTGGCATTTACTTAATTTTACTATTTCAAATGAGAAAAAAAAAATCAATATTTTCCAATTATTTCCAGTGGTGTATTAAACTTTGTCATATTTCGCTTCACTGTCTGAGAAAGAGCAGGAGGAAAGGGCCAGGAAAGCACATTGTGAGAGAAGATGAAGTCTTCCCAGCAGTTCCAGAAGTCACCATGCCTCCTGCACCTTCTGGCAGTGTCCATTCAGAAATTTGGTCATTCACTCAGTCATCAATTCCAGAAAGGTCTACTGATGTATCACTACTCCATTCCAGGCACTGTTGCAAGTGAGGGAAATTCAGTGATAAAAAAGCAAGGCAACGGCCTCCTCAGATTTCACAAACCTGATATTTAATGGAGGACACAGACCACAGACATAGCAAGAAAAAGATCAGCCCTGGCTGGTGGGGCTCAGTGGATTGAGCATCAGCCTGTGAACCAAGAGGTCGCCGGTTTGATTCCCAGTCAGGGCACATGACTAGGTTGCACGTCAGGTCCCCAGTTGGGGGCAAGTGTGAGGCAACCACACATCGATGTTTTTCTCCCTCTCTTTCTCCTTCCCTTCCCCTCTCTCTAAAAATAAATAAATAAATAAATAAATTTTTAAAAAAGAAACAGATCAGGTAAGTGCTGTGCAGAAGATTAAAGTAGTGAGGACTGGGGGCTATTCCACTCTGAGGTCAGTCCCTTTAAGCTGAGGTCTGAATCAGGCCAAAGGCCTCGAGGCAGGAAGGAAGGAATCCTGAGTCTAAGGAGCAAAAGAAGAACTGGGGAGCTGCAGGAGTGTGAATGCAAGCAAGGGGAGAGGAAACACTGGAACAGCAGGCAGACAAGTGACACAGCTTATTTTTAGATGGCTTCCTTGGGAAAAGCCCAGCAATAGTGGAGTCAAGAGACCTATCAGGTGGCTAGTGAAAAAGATGACAGGGTTCACAGAGGGATGATGGAGAGGAATGGGCAGTTTTGGGTGCCAGAATGCAACAGAACTTGCTGAGATCAATGAAGTCACCTGTTTCTGGGTGAGGGAACTACTAAGTGCTAAGTGCCTCCTATGCTCAGGGTGCTATCGAAGTGTTTCACATGTATTGTCTTAACCCTGACAATTGACTGCAATGGATTGGGGACAATTAGGATTCCCAAACGGGCTGACCCCCTGTCCAACCCTCTTAGCCAGTGCATAGCATTGTCCCCAGGCTCTCATCTATTAGGCCAGCCAAAGAACACATGGCTAAGCATTTCTAAACAAGCAAATGCACGTACTGGTGTGCCGGTTATAAATAACCATTTCCAGTTGCCAGCTGTTGTTTAGGTTTGCAAAGGAAAAGAGGCTCTCAGCATGACTTGTTTTTCTCAGGTAATTTGGCACTAAACTGGGCCCTGGGAATTTGAGTTACACAGAAAATGCAAAGGAAGAGTGACAGGGATATTGTTTCAGGCTTTCAGAAGACAGAATGTAACTTAAAGGCCCAGAACCAGCCTGGAGGCACACATGGGGAATTTGAAGAGGAAAATATGTCTTAGAGCCAATGTACCTGGCTTCCAGTCATCCTCTTGGTCTAATAGATTTCTGTTATTATGATAGTTCCTTAAAGAGGTCCACTACCCCTCAAAACTGGTCCATGGCATCGAGCCCAAGAAATACAATGGGCCCTGACCAATGTAGCTTGGTTGGGCTTCGTCCTGCAAAATGAAAAGTCGGTTCAACTCCTGGTCAGGGCACGTACCTGGATTGTGGGTTCAATCCCCGGTTGGGGCGTGTATGAGAGGCAACTGATTGATGTTTCTCTCTGACATCAATGTTTCTCTCCCTCTTTTTCTCCCTCCCTTCCTCTCTCTCTGAAAAAATAAATATATTTTGGAAAAAAGAAATAATGGGGAAAGCTAGACATTTCCCAGTCTTCTGCCTAGCTACTTCTTCGGTTGGAAACTAGAGGCCTATTTTGTTGGGTCTGTACAGAACTTAAATTAAAAAAAAAATTACTTGTCAGCATTTAAAAATTAGAAGCTTTCTCATAAAACTGGACTTCTTTGGAAAAATCTAATTCAACAAAATTGAGTCCACATTCCTGAATGGAAACCTGCAGCTGGAGCCAAATCGCGATTCCCTATTAGGCCAGGCAGGTGCTCTCCAGGCTGCCCTGTCCCCTCCTGCCTCCTTTTACTCTGCCACACTTGTCTTTGCAAAGGCTGTAGACTGAAGTCAGGCTCAAGGTTCAGGAAGCTGGGATGGGGGTAGTAATGACAGTGGAGCTGGGGTGCACTCATTTCTGGAATTGAAGGAGGGTGTACAGGCAGGCAGCAGGGTGTAGTGAACACTGGATTAGCAGCCAGACTGACGCATTGCTAACCAAAGTTCTCCTTCCTTGCTTTGTGACCTCAAGCAAGTTACTTTGCTTCTCTGAGCCAAGTGGCTTTGTTGTTGCACATGATAGGGAATCCCAAGAGCTGTTAGGTGGGGCAAAACCTCAGTGCTAGGTGCTTAGAAAGCACTAGGAAACCATGATTTCCAGACAACCCATTAAAACAGGTCTCAATTTTCCTTTCCCTTTTCTTTTTCATTTCTCATCTCGTCTAGCCATTTCATAAAAACTTTGCCCTCAAATAAATGAGCAGGTCACCAATAGCCTATTGGCTTAGCTAAGAAATTGTTTGTTTCCAGAAACCATTTTGTCATTTTGTTCTTATCTCTCATGCATTACAGATTGATCTCTTAAAAGAAGGCAGTTTGTTCTCTGAAAATATTGTGTTCTCTTTCCGGCAAGCTTTGGGTCACCAAGGTACATGGAGGCTACTTAATCTCCCTTCCATAGACCACCCCATCTTGGACCTCAGATGGGAAGGTCTACAGCATTTCTCATTATATCTTTAAGACAAATTAATTTTAATTTTAATTTATTTTTTATTTTTTTAAAGATGTTATTTATTTATTTTTAGAGAGAGGTAAAGAGAGGGAGAAAGAGAGGGAGAGAAACATCAATATGTGGTGGCCTCTTGCAGGGCCCCAACTGGGGACCTGGTGTGCCCTGACTGGGAATCGAACCAGTGACCCTTTGGTTTGGAGGTCAGCACTCAATCCACTGAGTCACACCAGCCAGGACTTATCTTTTAAAAATTTGAATCAGCCTTTTGGACATTTAATATTTTAAGTTAATTTTGTTTCTTAAATAGGAAATAGATCCAAATAATCATTCAAAAATAAAAACAATATAAAGAACATACATTGAGAAGTCACTCTTATGCAGGTGCCTTTCAGGTGATTCATTGTACCAATAAAACCAATATGAGTGTACATTCTTATTTTCCCTCTTAGAGAAAAATTGCGTACTGTAAATACTTTCTACCCCTTGATTTTTTTCACTTAACGTATGGCCCATCTACAAGATATATAAGGAGTTACCTATTTTTTCTTTTATCTGCATATTAGTCCAACCCATTGTGTAGATTCACCATATTTATTATGCCAGTCCCTATTCTTGGACTTACGGATTATTTCTTTTTTTTTAAGGTATATTTTATTGATTATGCTATTACAATTGTCCCAATATTTCCCTCCTTTGCCCCCTTTTACCCGGTACCCCACTTCCCTCCAGCAATCCTCCCCACCACCACCACCACTTAGTTCATGTCCATGAGTAGTGCATGTAAGTTCTTTGGCTTCTCCATTTCCTATACTCTTCTTAACTTCCCCCTGTCTATGTTGTACCTACCAATTATGCTTCTTAATCCCTGCACCATTTCCCCATTTCTCCCCCTTCTCCCTCCCAGCTGATAACCCTCCGTATGATCTCTATACCTATGATTCTGATCCTGTTCTAGTTATTTGCTTAGTTTCTTTTTGTTTTTCAGATTCAGTTGTTGATAGCTGTGAGTTTGTTGTCATTTTACTGTTCATAATTTTGATCATCTTTTGCTTAAATAAGTTTCTTTAACATTTCATAAAATAAGGGCTTGGTGATGATGAACTCCTTTAGCTTTACCTTGTCTGGGAAGCATGTAATCTGCCTTTCCATTCTAAATGATAGCTTTGCTGGATGGAGTAGGTCCTTGCTTTTCATCACTTTGAATACTTCTTGCCAGTCCTTTCTTGCCGCAAAGTTTCTTTTGAGAAATCAGCAGACAGTCTTATAGGCATCCCTTTGTAGGTAACTCTCTGCTTTTCTCTTGCTGCTTTTAAGATTCTCTCTTTACCTTTAGCCTTTGGCATTTTCATTATGATGTGTCTTGGTGTGGTCCTCTTTGGATCCAACTTGTTAGGGACTTTCTGCTTCCTGGATTTGTATGTCTATTTCCTTTGTCAAATTAGGGAAGTTTTTTTTCATTACTTTTTCAAATAAGTTTTAAATTTCTTACTGTTACTCTTTTTCTTCTGGCAGCCCTATGATTTGATTGTTGGCACTTTTGGAGATGTCCCGGAGTCTTCTTATTCTCTCCTTATTTTTTTGAATTCTTGTTTCTTCATTTTGTTCTGGTTGAATGCTTATTTATTCCTTATGTTCCATCACTGTTGATTCCCTGTATATTTTTCTTTATTTCATTCTGTATAACCTTCACTTCTTCCTTTATTTTGTGGCCATACTCAATAATTTCTCTGAGCATACTTATTACCAGTGTTGTTAACTCTGCATCTTACAGGTTAGACATCTCCTTTTTGCTTAGTTCTTTTTCTGGAGTTCTGATCTGTTCTTTCATTTGTGCCATACTTCTTTGTCTTCTCAACTTGACATCCTCCTGTGTTTGCCTCTGTGTCTTAGGTAGAGCTGCCACACCTGTTACATTTTAAGGGGCAGAGCCTTACTGGCTGACCCATTTCACCACGTTGTGGCACTGTATGTGGGGGAGGGGTCAGAAAGGGAACAATGCCACTTGCTCTACATTCGCCCCTTTTCCAGTTACTTCACCTGCTTCCCATATACAACGAGCCCTCTCTAGCTGTTGCTGTGGTGATAGTTCCCAGAGTGGGTGGGTTTGTGTACTTCTAGGACTCTGGATGGCCTCTCAATGGACTTTCCTGAGAGCTGGGCAGTTTCTTTCGCCGCCCCAACCCCCACTGGTTTTCACAGCCAGAAGCCACGAGACTTTAATGTTTCTGGCGCTGGAACTGTGAGCTGGTCTAGCCTGGGAGCTCCATCTTCCTGCAGCCTCTTATTAATTGTGTTCAGAGTCCAAACTACATTAAAAAGCTATGTCTCAGAAAGAATTCCTTAAATCAAACTCACTCCCCAGCACATTTCTGGCCTTGTACTTGTCCTGAACGATCTGACAGAGGGGCAGTATGCACAGTGGATAGGCATGCAGGCCCTGGAGCCAAACCTCCCAGATTCAGATCAAAGCTCCTTGATCACTATGTGAATACTGAACCTGTTTGTTAACCTCTTTAGGGTCAGTGCCCTCCTCTGATAAGTGGGATAAGAATAGTACCTATTTCGTAGGGTAGCTGTGAAGAGTAAATGAGTTGATTTATGTACTTAGCCTGGAGCTCAATGCGGGGCACATAGTAAACCCTGATTAAGGTGAGTCACGTGATAGTGGTGATGATGATGATGGTGGTGTGGATGACAGTGAAGACGCTGGTGCTCACGCTGAGGATGTGATAGCGATGGTGGTGATGAGGAGCACACTGAGCCCTACCATTTGACGAGCTACATTTCTGTGACCTTGAGCAAGCAGCCCAGTCACTCACCCCCAGTTTAGTTCTCGTTTCATCATTGGTTTGTAGCAATGGGAATAATACTGTCTGTGTAAAGCAAGAGTTGACAGACGACGGCTTGTGGGCCAGATCTAGCCTGGTGCCTGTTTTTGTGAATAAACTTTATGGGAACACAGCCACCCCCATTTGTTTACAGAGTGTCTGTGGCTGCTTTCACATTGCAAGGCAGAGCCGTTATGGCCTATAAAGTAAAAAATATTTACTATCTGGCTCTTCACAGGAAAAGGTTACTGACCCCTGATCTAAAGGAGTGGTCGTAAGGATGTAGGAAGTGAAATAGGCCTGGCACACGTTAGGTGTCCAGTACAGAGGAGCTGCAGCAACCAACATTGACCTTCTGTGACCTCCATGCTCCGTCTTGTCCCCACCCGATGCCACTCTCCTCAGGCCCCAAGGGGAAAAATAGAGGCAGTAATTACAATATGAATAGTTTAATTAGAATTCCCATAAAATCATATTTTGCATATGTATTTTTATCATGTATCGTACATTTCCATGTGCATCAAACATTATACATGTATATTAGTCTACAGCAATGGATATGAAAGGCTGTGTCCTGGAGACTGTACTTTACTGGAGGTTTAAGGCTCCCTTTCAGGGATAATTTTGATGTTGATTTTCTCTTTCCTAATGACTTCAGAAGCTAACATCCAAGGAAGATACAAAGCCCCTCTAAATGTTAGTGATGAATATCATTATCTGCATCTAGAGTAAAGTAAGACTGAATGTCAGAGTTTTCCTGTCACTGAAAAGAAATCCTAAGTGTAGATAAAATCTTTCTAAAATCATAAGTGGGAAAATGATGTTATAGTTTAAAAAATTCAGTGCATTCACTTCTTTTTATCTTTTCCCAAGACACACATCTATTTTATAAAGTGAGGTACACAGGTATCATTTACATTTGGCCTTATTTATTGTTTCATGGCTAAATCTGGCAGGTCACCTTGCAAAATGCAGAGGAACATCGCTTTAATTTTGCAAGCAGCATATATATTAATGTTACTTCTTCCACCTCCCTCCCCAAGTTGTTGTGAGAATAAAATAAGATCTAGGTAGAGAAGCTAAGTGCAGTAGACAGGTGTGGTATGATCTGGTTCCTTCCATCCTTGGCAAGAGGGAGCTGTCTCCACATCGAGCTACCTGGAGGAGAGAAGCGCTCAGTGGTGTGAAGACAGAGGCATTAGATAACAAATGCATGTAATTAGAGCAAATTATCTTCATTGGAAAATAAGCAAATTATTTTCCAATTTAATGAATAAAGAAGCTTCTAATTAACTTCAGTAGAGAGGTTTGCTTTCATATTTCAGTAGTTAAGCTCTATGTTTTTTTGTATTAATATTTTGTTTTTATGGCCCAGCTTAGTGGGTTTTTTTTTAAACTGTTCCTTATTGCTATATCAGAATTTTACAAACGAAAGGCAAACCTGGAGGTGATTCAGCCTAATACTTAAAAAAAAGAAAAAAGAAAAAGGAAGAAAATGTGGTCCAGAAAGATCCTGTTAGATCCTGTGACTTACCCAGGGTGCCCTGACTGGTTAGCTGTCCACTGGACCAGATCCCTAAGTGTGTGTCCAGCCGGTGCAGGAAGGGCCTCAGTTAGACTCTGGAGTCTGTCATGCTCACCTAGGCCTAGCTCTGCTTCCCTGCTCTCCCTACCCTTGCTCTGCTCCCTACTTGGCCCTGCCAGCATCTTACTTGTCTTAGAACTTCTGCTAATAAAAACATCCTTGTCTGTCCCCTGGCCTCCAGCCCACTCTGGCTAGTTCCAGCTCCAGGCCCATCTCCTATCACCTGGCTTTGTATTACATGATCTATATTACCTGGTGCGACCCTCTACTGACAGCTAGAGCAGGTGTAGATGAGGGTTTGTGGGAGCCATCCACCCTGGCTCCTGCCCCAGAGCCTCAGGGGTCAGAAGGTTGAGATAAAATTGGCCTAATGACTCAGATTGCCTGATCCCTATATCCTGGCCTCTTTTCTTTTTTGCTTTTTAAAGATTTTACTTATTTAGAGAAAGGGGAAGGGAGGGAGAAAAAGAAAGAGAGAAACAACAATGTGCGAGAGATACATAGATGGGTTCCCTCTCGCAACCCCCAGCTGGGGACCTGGCCCGCAACCCAGGCCTGTGCCCTGACTGGGAAGTGAACTGGCGACCTTTTGGTTCGCGGACTGGCACTCAATCCACTGGACCACACCAGCCAGAGCTATCCTGGCCTCTTTTCTAAAAACATTTAATAAACTTTATTTTTTAGAGAAGTTTTATGTTCATAGCAAAATTGAGTAGAAAGGACAGAGAGTTCTTATATAGCCCCTGTCCCCACACACATGCGACCTCCCCAACTGTCGGCATCCTCCACCCCAGCGGTACATTTTGGGCGGGCTCTTCGTCATCCCTAAATCCTGGTTCCTTGTCTTAGGCAAAAAAAAAAAAAAAAAAAAGAAAGAAAGGAAGAAAACACACACAGAGAATAGTCTAAGTGGGTGTTTGTGGAACACAAAGGCAGGCATGCAGTCAGTTTCAGATAAGTCCCTTCTGTCTCAACAGTATCTGTTTGTCTGTCCCCATGGCAGGTGGCTGGCTGCTCATAGCATCAAAGCTCACATGCAGAGATAACCTTGCTCTGGCCCTCTTACCCTCCTGCCTCTCAGAACCAATTTAAGTTCCTGAGGCTGGGATTCTGATTGGTTGCTGCTGGGTGAGGGGTCCCACCCTGGGGATGGGGAGGAGAGGAAGAGAAAAGGGGGCCATTTAGGGTGTCATTATGGTTGAGTCGATAACCCAAATGAAACATTCTTCAGGTGTCTCTCTTCTATGTCTTTTTATATATTGTCCCCAAGATTTGGCCCGAGGTCCATCTTTGGGCTTTCGCTCTTGGTTTACTCTCACTTCCTAGAAAGAGCAGCACCCCTGACTTGTAATTCCTGGCCGGCTGCGAGCCCCACCCCTGTTATGCCCCAGTCACGTGCAGACCCATGAAAGTGACCGTGACCAGAAGCAGATGTCTTTCCTCTGAGACTCGGCTCCCATCTCCTGCCTTTTCACTCCTGCCTTCTGAGTACTCTTGGCTAATGGACATGTGGTTGTGATATTCTCACAAATAGGCACTGGAGAGTGACGCTGGACATTTTGGGAGATGCTTGACAATGTGCAGTGAGTATAATTTTCTATTTTAAAACCAAGGCAACCCATTAGTTTTTCATCAAGGAATTCTTTTATATGGACACTGCCATAAAAGTTCTGAAAGCTACTTTTAGAACAGCATATTTAAACATTCTGATGTTGGCCTGTGGAATTTTTGCATGCCTTCAAATGTTAATGTTCTAGTTTTCTGAGAAAAAAAAAAATTCTCTCTGAAATTGCCCATTATAAGAAATGTGGGTGATTCCCTCTAATTCACATCTGTACAACCAATCACCTGTGTGTCCGACTTTGGGGGTTTGGTGCAGTACATTGGTATGCACTCATCAAAGGTCATGTGTGTGCACACAGTGGAATGTGTTTTATATAATCCAAACAATTTAATAAAAATGCAAGTTGACTGCGAAAACTATAGAGTCTGACGGCCCTTGCAGAGCACAGATAATGTTCCGGATTAAAGGGCTAAGGCTTTGTTCATTATGGTCAAATAATGTGTGTGAATTACCATTTCCTTGCTGTTAGTTTATTTTAAGAGTATGCCATTTTCCCATTATAATAATAGGCTACATTTTCTTAAAATCATTTGATTATGATTGTTCCTGTCTATCCAGTTTGCAAAGAAAAAGCTTTTGTGGTGATAAACTAGTTGTTTTAAAACAGCTTTAATCTCTGGTTCTGCTTTTGAACTGCTACAGGTCAGAGTCTGCGAAAGGCTGAGAGAAGCCGGTCCTGCTCACGGGAGAAAAAGGAGGTAAGTGTGTCACTGGCAAGGGCTGGTGGGAGGCAGCTTTGAAGGGACCTGAGGGAGCAGGCTGGTGATTAAGTATTCTTGGATCTCCTTCTCTCTGAGTCCCAAGCTGGAATCCTTGACTAAATAAATGATAGTTGGCAACTAGTTATCAACCACTGTCACTTACAGCAATAATCTCTTGCTGAATGTATCAGTTAGTGACTTAAAACAACCATGCATTTAACTCACAGTTCTGTAGGTCAGCAATTTGGGCTAGGCTTACCTGGGCTAGTCTGCTGATGGGCCAGGCTCTGCTGACCGCAGCTGGGCTCACTTCTGCATTTGTACTTAATTGCTGTTACCTAGGGGCTGACTAAATAGTTACGAGTGCTTTAGTTCTCTAGTGTTCTCTCATCCTCCAGCAAGCCAGCCACATGGAGGTTCAAAGCTTCAAAAGTTTGAGAGTGGCAGATGCAGGACCTCTTGAGTCGTAGGCTCAAAACTAGCATGGTGTCAGTTCTGCCACTTTCTGTTTTTCAGAGTAAGTCACAAGGTCAACCCAGATTCAAGAAGTGGTGAAATAGGTCTCACTTCTTGATGGGAAATCTACAAAATATTGCGGCCATTCTTGAAACCTACCACTCTGAACCCATCTGCTCTGTGCCAGGCACCAGGGCTGGGACTGAGTGAGGCACGTGTGGGACAGTTCTTGATCTAAGGTGTGCACAGTGTAGTTGGAAGTGATGTGCAACAGATCATTTCAGTACAGTGTGAGAAAGTGCCAATATAGCGAGGGAAGGACAAAGAAAGTAGAATTTCAATACAGAAAAGGGGTCACCTAACTCTGCCAGTGATCAAGAAGGGCTATGCAGAAGAGCTGATGTGTAGGCTGCCTCCTCAGTGAGGAGGAGTTTTTCAGGCCAAGTAAACGGCATGGTCAAAGTCACATAGCCATGAATAGGAAAGTGGCGAGATCGTTGAGCCTGAGATGGGAAGTGGTACAAGGACTCCGATTATTGCGGGGAGGTCTCAAACTCGTGGGAGTTTAAACTTTGTGTCTTATTTATGGGTGCAGGGGTATGAAGGTGTACAGCTGATCACAAATATCAACCAATCCTGAAATTCGTCAACACTTGTATACTACCATTCTTGTTTGTAAAGTGACACAATTCTAATGAGGAAAGGGAATTTCTCAGGCTTAGCTGGGGCCAGGGGCTCCAAAATGGCAAGACTTGGTCTTTCTCTTTCTGTGAGCTCTGAAGAGGTGGTTTGCGTTTGGACTGCAAAGGGCCCCGTTTCGTTTGTTATGGTTTTCATCCTCTCTTCTACTCTTTCTTTTCTCCGCTGTAGCCAAAATAGCCAGTGTGCATTTTCTTATTCAGTTAACCTATCTGAAATGGTGGCTGGAAGATAACTTGGGAAGTTTGATGCTGTTGGAAAGATCTAAATGTCAGCCCCAGTGGGTAAACTAGAAGCTGAACAAGGGTGGATTCTCCCACTCCTTTCTGGTACTGAGATTTTTCTGGAAGCAGGCACAGGTGTGCCTGTCTCCTACGAAGTCCTGGAGACCTGAGGGTGGAGCAGCCAGAATGGGAGGGAGCACAGGCCTGCAGGCACTTGGTCTTCCTCTGGGAAGTGAGCAAGGGTGGGGAACAACCCCCCTAAACTAGGATCCTTTAAACCTAACCGAGGTCTTTTATTTATTTATTTATTTATTTAATTTTTTGGTTATTCAATTACAGATGTCCCATTTTTCCCCCAATGCTCCCCCCTCCCAGCCCACCCCTTCTCCCACAATTATATCCCTCCCCATTGTCCATGTCCATGAGTCATTCATACACGTTCCTTGACTAGACCCTTCCCTTACTTATCCCCCTTCTCTCCCTCCCCCCTCCCCCTAACCGAGGTCTTAGGTTACAGAAGAACAGCATTCCATTTATCCACATTTGGAAAGAGCTGGAAACTGCTAAGCAGGGCAGCAGGTACCTAACTGGTAGGAAATACTCTCTCCCTCCCCTATCTCTCTCCTTGGCAACAGGACTCCCCCAGTTGCCACTTTCTCACCTACTCCCATCAGGTCAGTTGCTCAAGAGCATTTAAGGTCACACTCCTGAAAAGTGCTTTAAGTGAGAGAAAATAGAGACTGGGGTTGTTTATCACAATATTCAACTTTAACCCTGAAAGATATTTAAGATGGTTTCAGGCCCTCTGAAAAAGACGGTCCTGACTCTCTAAAAGAGCTTTTGCTTCATTAGAAAAACAAGAGAAAGCAATTAATAACAAGCTTCATGGATGTTCATCCTGATATGTTTTAACATGCCTTTTCCACCCACCTCCCCACGAGTTTGTGAAATCTGCACTTTGTGATGTATTGTGCCTTACACAGGATGCCAGGTATAGATCAAACTGTCCCCACAAAAGGCAAGAAAAAGACATGCTGGGTAGAACAAGAAGATGGGGACAGGTCATGTTCCTTGGGTGACGAGGTGACTGGGCCAGCTTGTACCTCGCCTGGTGAACATACAGTTTCCATCCTGGGTGGGGGTTGGGTACTTCTCTGAGTGGTCCTGGGCCAACCTGGCACAGGGAGGAGGATGGGCAGCTGTTCTCAGTGAACTTGCCAGGTCCAATGTAGCCCAAAGATATGTTTTATTTGGCCCATAGTCTTATTACAATTTTTTTTAGAATTAGGTATCCACATTTCAAAATCAGAGATTTTACATAAAAATGCAGGCTTCTGGCTTCTTTGGGAAGATGGAGAATGACAGCAATGGAGTCCTTATTCTTATATAGCAACAACTGGCAGTGGCCTTGTTGAGGATGTGCCCCCTTTCATTGGAACCCTCCAGTCTGCCATCCCTGCCCCCACCCGTGCTCGATAGCAAACGTGTTAGCAGCTGCGTAGTGCCAGGCCCTGTGCTGAGCACTTAATAGCGGTGGTTCGCAAACATTGCTGCACATTAGAATCATCCGAGAGCTTTAAATATCCTGAGATCCAGGCCTCTTTCCAAACCAGTTAAATAAGAATCTCTGGCAGTGTGACCCAGGCATCAGAGTTTTTTAATTCCCCCACATGGTCGCAATGTGCAGCCATGGATGGAAAGCGGTGTTTACGGGTAGTAACTAACCCCTGCTCTCAGCCCAGGGGCTTCCTTGTGCACCACATGCCTGCCTGCCTGCCTGGAGGACTGTCCGTTCTCACAGACACACACAGGCACAAATCAAAGGAAAAAATGACGGATATCAAAGAGGAGGCCCAGATAAAGCCCCAGGAGATGTGGTGCCAAAGGTGGCAGTGAAGGCTCCCTGGAAGAGGCACCTTGAACTGAGGCTTTGGACAGTTTATAATTATTTCTTAAAAATGTGTCTTTGATGGTTGGCTTCAAGTCAGTAGATACTTTCCATGTAGCTGGTAAAAATATTCTCAGCCTCATCTCTAACAAGTATTCATGGTTCCTGCCTGTGGAGATTATATAGTGTTTATGGCCTTAGTCATGAATTATTAATGATTTTGAAATTGCAGTCATTGTAGTTTACTCAAAAATTGTTAGTAAATAAATTAATCATACAGTATTTTAAAAAAAGGAAACCTCAGAGGAGAAAGAAATCTTTACCCATCACCCCCCTGCCCAGTGTTCACATTGGTGCCCTGTGGCACTGTGAGGTCCATGGGTGTAGCACCGAGGCATGCTGGTCCCAGGCAACCGTGAATTAGCACCTATGACACGCTTCTGCAGCAAATCCCAGTCATGTGACTTTGGACGACTCTCTTGACCCCCTCATCTCATTTGAAAACACCCACTTTGGCAACTTAGTTTACAGAGTAAAGGCAGCAATGTACTGAAGAACCCAGCACAGTTCCTGACCCATGTAAGCATTCCATAAATGTTAGTTGTTAAACATTTTAACCATTCCTTAGAGTGTCTACTATTTAATAGAGAGAGTGCGCCCTTGGATGGAGAAGGCAGCACAACGGCACTTCTTACAGCAGGGGCCTCCCTTGCTCCAGCTGGACTTCAGACTGATTGCAGCCTCCCAGGCTCCTAGCTGTGTGGCCCCGGCAGGTGGGTCCCGGCAGGTTAGCTGTCATTCTCAGAGCCTCCTGTGATAACGGACTACCTTCTTTGTAGCTGGTTGGAGATGCGGAGAAATGCTCTTGACAGCACCCTTATCTGCTGGGCTCACTTTGTAAAGGGCTGCAAAAGCCATTGAACTCAGCCACCTAGAAGAGCTTAAGAGTTCTCTTTGCATGCACGCACACACATGCGCACACTCACATAAACAGTAACTGCTCTTAAGCAGACTCAGTTTCATCTTTGCCAAGCAAAGTAAGAGATTGGGATCTCCGGGGAACACAGCAAAGGAGGGAGTCCAGGATCCTGGGTCCCTCCAGGGATGGGGTGCGTGGACAAGCCTGCACTCCCCTCTTGTCTCTGCACCTTGTTGTTGTCTTGATGAGCCTCTCTACTAGCTGTTCCTTCTCTTAATTCAGAGGCCAGAGAGAGTGATCAATCCAGCTAATCAATACTAAAGGGCATTTGGAGGACTCCTGGCATCAGTCCCCCTGCCCCCCAGCTTCCCTCCCAATAGGCAACTGCTATAATTTATTTCTTGTGTGTCCTTTCAAAAATATTCTACGCAGAGCTTATCTGTCCTTCTCTGCCCCTTTCGCTCCTTTTAAATGTAGTGATAGCATACAATACACATTGTTTTGCTCCTGGATTTTATTTTCAGGTAATAACATGTGTTGGAGGGCATTCACTAGCAGGACATGTGCACAGACTGCATTTGTTCTTTTTTATGGCTATACACAGATGTGGATTTAACGGCAGGTGTGCTGGGTGCGCGCCCTGGACCCCAACTTCTGAAGGGCCCCGCAAAACCCCAACTTTATACTTTTTTTCTAATGACACCAAATTTGGTTTCATACATGCAATTTTAATTATGTACAAATTTACAATCAGTGGCAAAACCTGATAGTATGTTTATATTCGCTTATTTTCATTATTTCATTACTACGCTGCATACTATACATGTACTACGCTGCACAGGCCCCGTGGGGCTGTGCTACCGCTCATCAGAGCCATAAAATCGTATTTGCTACTTTGTACTTACAAAGGTCCTCCTGCAGTGCAGACTTACGATATACGCAAATACGCAGGGGTGTAAATTAGTTTGTGGATATGTACTTGTTTCATTTACGGTTTTAAAAATACTTTTCTGTGCATATAAATAAATATTCAGGTAAGTTGAAATTATATTAAAATAAAATTAATTCCTATTGTTGAAATTATATTAAGATAAAATTAATTCCTGTTGTTACATCAGCAAGAAAAAAATTTATTTAAATATTTTCACATTTGTAATTTTAATTTCAAGTAAAATTCTATCTTTTTTTAATTCAAATTTCTGATTGTAACTCCTATTATACATATAGTATCATTAATTATAATTATACTTTTACAGATGTTCAATTGTTAGTTCAAAACTTTGTGATTATTATTATGCTATCGTTTCGTTTCATTTCGGCAGCCGTCCGTCTCGAGAGACGATGGTGTAGCTTCTTAAGAGTCTATCTGCACTGCCGAGAATGGCTGTGCAGTCCGACTCGGGAGTGACACGGTATCTGTCTCCTCCCGTGTTGAATCGACATCTTGCGATGACGCTGGAGTGTCCTCTCCAGTGAAGCTGAAGCTACAGAGCCTGGGCGGGGTGATATGGAGGGTCTGCTGTTGCCCATGCAGCAGACCCCCCCCTCTCTTCGCAGCTGAAGGGTCCAAGGGAAAGACAGAGTCAATACAGCTTGGCTTCAGGTGCGCCGCAGGAGTTGCCGGTGTTGACTACAACGTCAAACCGCCTTAGGGACTCCGGCTCCGGATTTTCTGTCGGGGTTTACTCCCTTAGCCTTTCCCCTGAAGAGGTATGCCGCAAGGCAGCGGAGGTTTTTTGGAGTCAGAGTTTTCCTTCTCTGATTATGCTATCATTAATTACATTATACATATATTCAAATTTTATTGGAAATAAAACATTAAGAGTACATAATATTTTTTATTTATTTAAAAATATGGTTAACATGTATTTTTATTTTCCTTGTCCCTCTTTTTTTTTAAGGGGCTCAATATTTTCTTATGCGCCCGGGGCCTCAGCTGACCGTAATCCTCCTCTGGCTGTACAGTACTCTGTTGTGAATGCTCAGGAACATAACCCTTTATTTGAAACCTTTGGGGCCAAATGTATTTAATTTATTTAGAAGTTATAAGGTGATATCATCCCAATATGACCTGGGACAGCACTCTATAATCAAATACATTAATATATCTGTAGGAAGATAGGAATATTCATAATAAGTGGGAGAAATAAAGATATACATTTCATGTCAGTTCTGAGCCCATTTTGTTGCTAAGCAATTGCATAGAAAGGTGAGGGTCCAGGCCTAGAAAGGCCATCCCAGAGCAGTCATCTCAGTGCACGCGTGCAGGACGAGTTCAAGGTTAAATTCTTAAAAGAGGAATAATGGATCAAAGGGCATGTTCTTTTTTAATATTGATGTTTTTGTCTCCTAACAGTGCATGAAGGGGCAGAGCTTTTTGCTCCAGGCCACCTTGTGGAATGCTGGCCAGATTCCAGGGTGGCTGCCCTTGGCTGAGATACACACGCCAGAGCCACTCATTGGCCAGGCTGTCATTCCCTAGTCCACACTTCTGAGCAGGGAGTGGGAGCAGGGCACTGCCCTGAGGAGGACTTGGGGGCCTGCCCAGCACCTTGGTTTCTGAAAGCGATCTCTCACGGGCCCTGACCTGGGAGCGCCTGGCTGACTGCAGAGGGCAGTGGGGACTGGTGACTTCCCGCAAATCTCGGACCTCATTAGCATGCGAGCAGCAAACCCTTCCCTTTCCTTACTTCAGTTCTCAGCGTTCTTGTAACTTCAGCCTTCTGAGGACTCAGGAGCTGCTCCTTCCATATGTAAAGATCTCAACTGCTTTGTTTAGAAATTAAAAACATAAAAAATAAAAAGGAAAAGAGGTGGGGGGTGGGGGCAATGCAAGCTGGTGGTGTTACAAGAACCTGCCTGATATGACAGCTGACATTTCACATCTGCACTTTTCCTGGAATGAAGCCTTTTAGTTCGTATTGCTGGGCAGAGAATTAAATCCATTTTACATCCAACTGCCAAATGCATTCCCATTTGTAAAGTTACTGTTGTCAGTCTTTCTGCTTCTTGAGGTCTTGGTCTCTGTAGTTTTGAGAACTTGGAGCGTGGGGGCCCTGGTAACATTGACGACTGATTTCTGTAGGGCGAATAGGTTACATGGCAGGGTTACAAGCTGGGTTGCAAAGTAGTTGAATCTGTGAACCCTGGAACCAAACAGCCCGATTCTTATGCTAACGTCATCACACAGGAGAGTTACCCATTCTGTCTGCAGCTCTCCTTGCTCTTGTAAATAGTAGGGATAATACAGAAACTGCATCCCAGGCTTGTGGTAAGGACCGAGTCAATATGCGTGAAGTGCTTAGTATGGTGATGGCACATACTAGGTGATCAGTGAGTGTTGAATACTGTAATTTAGAACTGGCAGGGTTAAAATAGCCTGTTTAAAAAGCTAATCTCTTCAGATTCAGAGGTGAACGAGAAGTATTACCAAAAAAAAGTGGGACATGAACTGAGCCAGTCAGTGTTCCTGCCCTTTAGTGCGACGCAACAGTACATAAGCCACCCATCAGAATGACTTGCCCCGGAACCACCAGCCTGCTCTGGGACCCCTGCAGTCCGCTGGGTCTGCAGGAAACATGTATGCAGACATACGCCCATAACCGGAGCTGAGCAACAGCAAGGCCACAGAAAACAAAGGGAATCAATTTCTGATAAAATGCCAGGAAGGAGATTGACATGTCTAAAACCTTCCTGGTATCAGTTTAGCTTCCAGCAGAAGATTAAACTCTAGGAAAAAAAAATACCCATCAGATAGCTGCAATTCGGGACCAGAAAGAGATCCTTGTGACAGCTTTTCCTTCCTGAATCTGTTTGTGCTCAGCAATGTGCCCTTCAACACAGCATCATCAAAGCTTCCTGTATCTTCAAATCTTAGGCATGCTGTTGCATTGAAAATGTCTCCCTTTACCTTCCCACCCCCAAAGTCACTTTATAGAATTCAGACTATCATTAGAAAAGAGGATGATACTAACTAAGAAAAGGAGGTTTCTGCACATTACTCATGAAAGGTGTGTCTCCTGGGTGAAAATGGGCCCGTGAGAACTGTCCCTCAGTCTGGGCCAGGGCCATGAGAGTGTCAGGCCATGTGAGTTCCACCTCTAAGTCACCACTGCTGACCGTCGGCGCACTCACGCTCCCCTCTGGGCCTCCATTACTTCTGTGGTCCCCATGACTGACAAGAGAATAGTTCTGTGACCTCAACCTCATTAGGATCCAGAAGCCGTGTCTCGCAGACTGTTCAAGTGACAAAAGCCCTCCTCAAACCAGCTACAGCAAAAATGGGAATTTGTTGCCTCAACTAGTTGATAAGTTCAGGGTTGGACCACACTAGGCATGGCTGGGTCCCGGTACTCTGACTCCGTACCTTCCACCTTGTGTCCTGTGATGGGGCCACTCTCCGGCAGGCTGGTCTTTCTTGGGGTACGCTGGTCGCCAGCAGCTCCAGGCTGGCTGCACAGAGGCCAGAGTTGAATCCTGGCTCAGCAGTTACCCAAGTGCTTGCCTGCCTCTGAGCCTCAGTTTCCGCATCTGTAGAATGGGGATAATAATGGCACCTACCTCAGGGGTCCTCAGGGGTGCTCTGAGCAGAGTCTGACACATAGTAAGCCCTGAAGAGGTGGTAGGTACAGCTTCTTTGTCTCCTTCCTGTCATTATAATCCTCTCAGCAACTCCAGCAAACTAGAGCACCTCCCTCACCACAGGGTCAGCCTAGTGTCCAGATTGAGATTTGTGTATCCTGGAGACAAGGCTGGGTGGGCTCAACCCCGAGTTCATCACATGGTAAGGAAGAGGAGAAGGGGGAGGGCCGTCCGCGGGCGTAGTGGGAGAGAGGCGGGGTTGGTGTTCGCATCCGGAGGCGCCCATCTCAGTGGAGCCTGCATCCGAGATTTTTCATTTCTTTCCGATTCCAGGACTAGTGCATGCTGATTGTAGAGAAATGAGAAAACGCGGGAAGGTGCAAAAATTAGTCATCATCCTACCACCTAGATAATCACTATCACTTGTTTTGATATTTCTTCCTTTAAAAAATTTTTTTTAATGCAACTACCTATATTTCAGAATTAGGGTTCACAGAGTTAGTATTTTTTTTGGTCTTTGTTTTTTTGTTAAATGTATCTGATATTCACCCATATTTTAAAATATACAATTAGTTTATTCTTTATCACAGTGGTATAGACATTCAATTATTTTTATATTAGAAAATTAAATTATAAAATAGGGTGAACTCATTGTCATTATTAAAAAATTCCTAGTTTGTGCATTAAATGAAAATTTCCCTTCAAAGTTACCCCAATCTAAATCACATTACCCTCTCTGGAAATAAATAGTTACCATTTGGGTGTTCATATTCCTAGACCTCTTTTTTATATATCTTTTATTATGCTATTACAGTTGTCCTTCCTGGCTGGTTTGGCTCAGTGGATTGAGCGTCGGCCTGCGAGCTAAGTGTCGCTGGTTCGATCTTCCAGTCAGGGCACATCAGAGAAGGAAAACTCTGACTTCAAAAAACCTCTGCTGCCTTGCGGCATACCTCTTCAGGGGAAAGGCTAAGGGAGTAAACCCCGACAGAAAATCCGGAGCCGGAGTCCCTAAGGCGGTTTGACGTTTGTAGTCAACACCGGCAACTCCTGCGGCGCACCTGAAGCCAAGCTGTATTGATTCCGTCTTTCCCTTGGACCCTTCAGCTGCGAAGAGAGGGGGGTCTGCTGCATGGGCAACAGCAGACCCTCCATATCACCCTGCCCAGGCTCTGTAGCTTCAGCTTCACTGGAGAGGACACTCCAGCGTCATCGCAAGATGTCGATTCAACACGGGAGGAGACAGATACCGTGTCACTCCCGAGTCGGACTGCACAGCCATTCTCGGCGGTGCAGATAGACTCTTAAGAAGCTACACCATCGTCTCTCGAGACGGACGGCTGCCGACGACGACAGTTGTCCTGATTTTTTCCCCCTTTGCCCCCCTCCACCCAGTACCCCATACCCTTAGGCAGTCCCCCCACCATTGTTCATGTCCGTGGGTCATGCATGTAAGTTCTTTGGCTTCTCTATTTCCGGTGCTGTACTTTACACCCCCATGGCTATTCTGTAACTACCTATTTGTAGTTCTTAGTCCCTTCACCTCTTCACCCATTCCCTCATGCCCCCTCCCATCTGGCAGCCATCAAAATGTTCTCTGTATCTATGATTCTGTCTCTGTTCTTCTTGTTTGCTTAGTTTGTTTTTTAGATTCGATTGTTGATAGATATGTATTTATTGCCATTTTATTATTACTAGTTTTTTTCGTCTTCTTTTTCCTCAATAAGTCCCTTTAACATCTCATGTAATAATGGCTTGGAGATGATGAATTCTTTTTAGTTTTTTCTTTCCTGGGAAGCTCTTTATCTGTCCTCAATTCTAAATGATATCTTGCTGGGTACAGGAATCTTGTCAGTAGGCCCTGCTTTTCATGATTTTGAATATTTCTTGCCAGTCCCTTCTAGTCTGCAAAGTTTCTTTTGAGAAATCAGCTGAAAAATCTCAATGGGAACTCCCCTGTAGGTAACTAACTTCTTTTTTCTTGCTGTTTTTAAGATTCTCTCTTTATCTTTAACCTTTGGCATTTTAATTATGATGTGTCTTGATGTGGTCCTCTTCAGGTCCAATTTGTTTGGGACTCTCTGCTTCCTGGACTTGTATGTCTATTTCCTTCACCAAATTAGGGAAGTTTTCTTTCATTATTTTTCAAATAGATTTCCGATTTCTTGCTCTTTTCTCCTTCTGACACCCCTATCATGCTAATGTTGGACCTCTTGAAATTGTCCCAGAAGTGCTCATACTATCATCATTTTTTGGATTCTCTTTTCTTCTTGTTGTTCTGATTGGTTGTTATTTGCTTCCTTATGTTTCAAAGCATTGATTTTATTCTCAGCTTCATTCACTCTATTGTTGTTTCCCTGTAAATTGTTCTTTATTTAAATAGGTATATCCTTCGTTTCTGACCGGATCTTTTTTATGCTGCTGAGGTCCTCACTAAGTTCCTTGAGCATCCTTATAACCAGTGGTTTGAACTCTGTATCTGATAGATTGCTCATCTCCATTTCATTTAGCTCTTTTTCTGGAGTTTGATTCTGTTCTTTCATTTGGGCCGTTTCTTTATCTCCTTGTTTTGGCAGCCTCTCTGTGTTTGTTTCTGTGTATTAGGTGGAGCTGCTTTGACCCCTGTCTTGGTAGCATGGCTTAATGTAGTAGGTGTCCTGTAGGGTTTAGTGGCACAGCTTCTCACCTATCACCCAAGCTGGGTACCCAGGTGTGCCCTTTTCATGGGCTGAGTACACCTTCTTCTTGTAGTTGATTGAGCCTTGATTGCTGTTGGCAGATCAATGGGAGGGTTGTATCCAGGCCAGTCAGCTGCAAGGACTGGCTGTGACCACTGACTACCAACCTCTGCCCTCCGTGGAGGATCAGCTGAGCAGGGGCAGGGTGGTGGTGCTCTGATGTGGTCTGTAGCTGTCCACTGGGTGTGCTGGCCCTGGGGTTTCCTGGGTGGTGCAGGCCAGGGTCAGCCCCCACTTTTCTTTTGTCTGAGGCCACCCTTCCTGAATTATAAAGCAATTTGAGTTGATTGCTAATTGTGCTGGGCTTGGAGATTCCCAGGCGAAGCCAAGCTGCGAATCTAGGCTGGCTGCTGCTAGTGCTGGGCTTGGGGCTCACTGAGGCCAGCCATTGGCTTGATTGAGAGGATTTAAGAAGTTGTGAAACATGAGCCAAGACCAGTCATTCATATGGAAAAGAAGCTTGGGTGGGTCCCTAAGTTTGGTGGACAAAGTCTCTGGGGATCTCCAAGGCAGGTCAAACAGTTAGCCAGGTTAATGGAGACTCAGATATGGCCCTGCTTGCCAGTTCTGTGGCTCTGTTGGGAGAGGGTTCAGTAAAAGGACAATGGCCTCTGCTCACCTTAATACCAGACACTTCAGTTCCTCCCTTTATGCCACTGGTGCCTTTCAAGCTGCTGTCTCCGTGCTAGAGCTCAGAGGGAATGAGTCTGAGTAGGTGAATCTTGTGTGTGGGTTCTTTAAGGGGAACTGCTTGGGACTTCAGCAGTTTCTTCCACCACCTCAATCCCTGCTGGTCTTTACAGCCAGAAGCTGTGAGGACTTATCTTCCTGGCACTGGGCTGGGGTGCCTGGTGTGGGGCTGCGATTTCTCATTCCTGAGATATCCCTCCTGAATTTTTATGCACCATGTGTGGGTGTGGAACCAGACTGTTCCGCGTCAGCGCCTCTCCTACCAGTCTGGATGGATATGGTTTAATTCCATAGCTGTCAGACTTCTATTCATCTTGGTTTCTGACAGTTCTGAGTGATGGTTGTTCTATATTTTAGTTGCAATTTTGGTGTGGTTGTGCAAAGAGGCCAGCCATGTCTGCCTATGCCACCATCTTGACTGGATCCTCCTAATTAAATCTTTATTTGTGATTTCTAATTAATTCTTTCCCATAATAGGCTATTCTTGTTTGAAGGAGTCAGTGCCCTTTCTTATCTTTCTGAGAATATCAAACATATTTTAAATGTCTCTGCTTGCATTGTTATTTGTTTTTTTTGTTTGTTAGTTCTTCTGTGTTTTGAGTTGGCCCCTCTCTTTCACGGTGTGAGTTTTCCTGGAATGTTTGGTAACTTGTGAATATGTCCTCTTCCGTGTCCTGTGATCTCTTTTCTTCTCTGTCAGTGCTGGTTCTTTTTACTCTAATTTGCTGCTAGGGACTGCGGGAAGAGGGGCAGAACTTGCTGCAAGAAGTGTGATGCTAATAATTTGTCTTCTGAGCACAGAATCTCCCATTTCCTTTTGGGTCTGTTTTGCCTTTCTGTCCCAGAGACCCCCAGGCACATCTCCTAACCGCTGGGTGGGTCAGAGGACACCCTCCTGGCATCCCCTAAGAGTCATCAGTCAGACTTTGACCCTCGATTCAGGTGCTCTCCTGCCCTGGAGAGTGTGTTGCCTGTATGTTTGGAGCAGCCCACGCTCACCTTCCTCATTCACGGCATTCCTTCCGAACCTCTGCTTTGGCTTGTTTCTTTTCATTAGTCCACTTCTGTCTGCCATCTGTTTCTCAGGGGCCTCTCAATGTTTGCCAGCGGCACCCCTCCTTGTTTTTCTATGCTTTGTGGATTTTAAATGGTGTCATTTCTGTGGACTTGGATAGGAAAGGCTAATGTGTGTACTTGCTCTTGGTCTTCCCAACTTGATTCTTGAAGGTGACTTCTAGAGTTTCCACATTCCTGGTCATCTTAATCTGGATAAGTTTACGTTCCTCAAAAATACACTGTGTCAGAACCAAACTGAATATTCCAACTATGAACTGACCAGTGTAGAATATAGGGATGGGGTGTACTTTCTAAAAAGAACTGGGTTCAAGTACTGACTCTTCTTTCTGCTACCTTGGTGAAATCCTTTCACTTATCTAAGCCTCAGCTTTCTCACCTGCCAACTGGGAATAATGATCGTAATACATCATAGATTAATGAGAGTATCAATTGAAATAGTGTGTTAAATGTTTAATGTGGGGCCTAGCATATGGTAGGTGCTAAAACATGTTAGTTCCCTTCCTCTCTCTTGTTCTAACACAATTTCTAATATACCCACTGTGTGTGCACGGGGTGGTGGCAGTTTTTGATAGTGACACCACTCTTAGCTCATACTGAGCATGTTAGCTAAGGCCCTGTCTTTGTCTCATGGACTTTTCTTGAGCCAGACCTTTCTCCCAGTGCCTCTCCATGTATAGAACTTTTACCTTGGCCATGATGCATTTTGTCAAGCTGTTTTTGATCCATCTCTAGGCTGTAGAAATTGATCTGAACCCAGATTTCATCATTCAGTTTATTCTGTGTGACTACCATCTGAATGTCATCCACAGAATTAATATAACAGCCTTCAACAGCCAGATCCAGCTATTGATAAACTTATGGCCTGGGATAGGAGCAAGGACAGAACCCATGGCGTGCACCCTTTAGAGGAAGAGCAATTTAGATGACTGGGCAAGGTGATTAATTTGTCCAGTCCCTGTTATAGCATGTCCTTGTGGCTTTATTATAATGACAACATTAGCAACCATGTACTGGACGTTTTTACCATGGGCGAGGCACTGAGGTAAGCATTTCTCATGTATTAGTTTTGTGTCCTATAACAAGTCTGCAAAGTAAATATTTGTATTAGGACAGTTAAAAACAAAACTCAATCTAGCTTTAGTAGAAGGGGGACTATATTATATCTAAAGAGTAGGTGCTTCACAGAGGCCAAGGGCAGTGATGCATCTGCGTGTCAAGATGCCAAGAAAGGGTTTGAGAACGGCAAGCCAGAGCCTGGGTCCCCCGGGGCTCTAGGAGGCCCTCTCTCGATGGCTCTTCCTTCATGTCTGTCAGCATCTGTGTCACTGTCACTTGGCACAAGCCAGCTTTCTCTGTTTCTCAGTTCTCCTGGCACAAGATTGTCCCACTAGCAACTCCTGACTTCACTCTCCCTCTTTCAAGAGAGTGGTCAGACCCTCCCTGAACCTTTTAGTCCAAATTCCCAGGATTATTGACCCTGCTTGCGTCAGGTGCCTGCTCCAGGTCCAGCCATCTGTGGGCAGCAGTGGGGTCGAACTGCCTGGACGTGATTTGTGGCCACGGGACAGGGCGATGTCCAGAGTCCAGCAGCATGTTTTACAAATGGCAGGGAGGCTCCAAGTCACACAGCTAGTAAGTAAAGGAACCAGAACTTCATCCCGGTTTTGCCTGATGCTGAAGCTCTTAGTATTAGCAGTCTGCTCTGTATGCTCGGCTACAGTGTCCCAGGGTGCCCTTTGTGGCGCTCTCGGTGAGCACTGGACAGCGCCTCAGGCCTGGGAGCTCAAAGGCCCACCGTGTGCGTTCACCAGGGCCAGTCCGAGACCAGGGCTCCGAGGTCCTTGGTTGGTCAGTTTGCTTATTTTTGGTGATTTGGCCATTACACAACCACGGCTTTGTGGAGGGACCTGAGGGTACTTAAGAGGATGAGCACAGACTTTGGGGTCTCGTGAAGTTAGGTTCAAATTCCGGCTCTGTACTTTTTCACCGGTGACTCTGCCTCTGTTCCCACAGCTGTAAAATGAAGATGATGATACATACTTTATCAGTTTTCGTGATAATTCAGTGAGGTAAAATATGTCAGCCCCATGTGGCCAGCATCAAGTAATTGATTCTACAAATGGTAGGACTTCATGAATTCTGGAAAAAAAAAAGGGAAATTACAGGAGTCCAGAGGAGGTCTTGAACTCACCGACAAGATAGAGAGTGGGAAGTGGATTGGCCAGGGTGTCAAGGAGGAAATGGCATTGCAGCTTGAATAATGGATAGGTAAGGCGAGGCATGTAAGGACAGGTGCAGACACATGAGCGTATACCAGAGTCTGAGGAACCAGCAAGTAGTTCATTGTGAGAGAAGCAAAGAATACGTGTGGGAGCTGAGGTTGATGATGCAGACTGGGCCTGGTAGAGAAAGCTGTGTCACTCATTCAGGCGTTCACTTAGCGAGTGTCTGTCATGTACCTGCTGTGTGCCAGGCATCGTCCTGGGTCCTGTAGATTCACAGTGAACACAACAGGCTTGAACCCATGCTTGTGTGGAGCTCATATCCTAGGGCTTAAAGGCACACATTAAGCAAATAAGTAAAAAATACATCAGAGGAGGGGTTTGGGAATGCTGGGAGAGCTTGTGTGGTAAATAGGGTCCTCAGGGAGGCCTCACTGAGCTGGTGAGTGGAGACTAAAGGAAGTGAGAGGCCCTGGCTGGTGTGGCTCAATGGACTGAATACCAGCCTATGAACCGGAATGTCACCAGTTTGATTCCCAGTCAGGGCACATGCCTGGGTTATATAGGTCAGGTCCTCAGTTGGTGGCCTGTGAGAGGCAACTGAGATATCTCTCATACATCAATGTTTCTCTCACACACATCAACGTTTCTCTCCCTCTCTTTCTCCCTCCCTTCCCCTGTCTCTAAAAATAAATAAATAAAGTCTTAAAAAAACAAAGTGAGAGGGAAGAGGGCATTTTGGCACAGGGGACAGCAAGGACTAGTCCTGAGGGCATAGCCTATGTGGCTGAATTAGGGAGAATGAGGAGCAAGGTGGTAGGAGGTGGGGACAGAGGGGTAAAGCCAGGTCAGAAAAGGTGTTATGGCCATTTTTAAGGACTTGGGCTTTTGTCTGTGTGAGGCAGGAGCTGTGGGAGCATTTTGAGTTGGAGAGGACCTCCCTGTGGCTATGTGCGAGTGCAGAAGTGGGAGGCCAGTCAGGATGCTGCAGAATTCCTGTGGAGAGGTGGTGGCTGGTATTGGGCGTAGCGCTGAAGGTGAAGAGAAGGTGCGGGGTCCTGAGCATCACAAAGGTAGAGCCACTTGGACTTGTTGTTGGATTGGATGTGTGTGGGAGAAAAAGAGAGGAATCAAGAAGGACTTTAAGTTTTGGTCTGAGCAGCCAGAAAGAGTTTGGTCATCCCTGTAATGGGAGTGAGAGTGGGATCAGGTTGTAGGAGGAGGGTCAGGAATTAAGCTTAAAACCTGGCAAGACCTGGGGCTGACAGGTACATATAGGAATCTAATTGGGGGGAAGCCATGTCAACCTGCATCTGTTCGGAATGTGGAACCATTGATTTTTTTTTTTTCCTTTTTGAAAAGGGAGGTAGGGTGGATAGAAGCCATTAGTTATACAGTAATACTTGAAAACAGCTTCCTTAAGAAAATTATTCTTAACCTTCTAGATGGGGCTAAAACCCTTTTGCTGTTCCTTCCTCTCCCTGATCCCAGTCTTCCCCTCCTGGAGTAACTGTTGTCATGTGCTTGGCATGCATCCTCCCAGACCTTTCTCTGTGCACTTATGTACCCAAGTGTATCCATAAAATATATGTAGTATTTTTGGAATGTGTGTATTTTAACAATATGTGGTCATTATGAATGTGTTGTTCTGTAATGTGATTTTGTAACTTGTAACTTGCCAAACCTCCCTGAACTGTACAAGGTCCATCCTTGGTGTTTCAAATAAACCTAGATCGTAAACAAACAAACAAAAACAACCTCATTACAGTATGGTACGGACAGACTGAGGGCTATGCATCCATCTTTCACTTGGAGGGTATTAGCATTTTGTACATTCCTCCTCGCACACCTGTGTGAGTCTTTCCAGCAGATTCCAAGGAGTGGAATGCTGGGTCGGAGTAGATTGGAGCTACGCAGGGATCATTTTGTCTTGTTTTAGTGGGTACTGCCACACGACTCCCCAGAGTCCCTCTGTCACCTTACTCGCCAGCTGCTGCAGGTTTTTAATGAGGGTGGCTATGGAGATCTCTGTTTTAGGGCAAATCCCTGTGGTGGGCTGTGGGTTGGAGGAGCAAGCAGGAGGCTGAGAGACGGTGGAATTTGTGGGTTGCTGTGCCGCTCTTAAGAACCCACATTCAGAGGACCCAGGCTCCTTTAGGGGCTGGAAGACTCTTCCAACCACTTCCTTTCCTCCTCAGCACAAATGAAATACCATCTCTCCTGCAGCCTATGTGCCTGGCTTCTCTCCTGTCAGCCAGTTTCTCTTCCTAGACCTCCTCACTAGCTTGAAGCCATCCTGTTTTGACAAACACACCAGTGGAGACATTATAAAAGCACTGTTTATATTAGTGCAGACCAACTGCTCTGTCATCTAGCCCCTTAATCTGCTGCCAGCCTGATGTCATTCTTTACCTGCCCCTGTGATGACACGTTTGTGGGTTGGTGCACAACCAAGGTTGTGATTGTCACCAGCCTGGTGCCTGCTCTGAGGGTGTGATGGCAGCCCTCTCCGGAGGCTGCCCAAATCCTATACCCAGCTGCTCGCCCCAGAAACAGGTTAACTCAGCCACTTCCCATGCGGAAAAGGGAAGCTGCATCCTTAATGACCTTATGCTGTCTTTTCTTTGCATGAATTTCAGGTGGGTGTTCACTTTGTGGCATAAAATGGCTTAGGGTTAGCTCAGGAAGCTGGGTCTAGGGTAACTAGGAATTCAAATTTTGTGCCATTATGATTAGAAACTTCTTAATATTTCTAATCAGTACCATCTTTGTTGCTAACATTTACTGAGCATGTATATGCCAGGCAATGGTCTAATAAGCATTTTATGTTTATAAGATGGATGCTTTTAATTATCATGCCCCCTTTTTTGCATCTTTATACTGAGATATGATTTACACAACACAAAATTTACCATTTTACAGTGTATAATTAAGCAGTATTTAGTATATTCACAATGCCCTGCAACCATCTAATTCCAAAACATTTACATCACCCCAGATAGAAACCTTGTACCCTTGGCAGTTACTCCCCATTCCTTGGGAAACATTAATTTACTTCCTGTCTCTATGGATTTGCCTATTCTGGATGTTTTATATAAATAGAATCATATAATATGTAGCCTTTTGTGTCTGGCTTCTTTCACTTAGCAAAATGTTTCCAAGGGTCATCCCTACAATTGGATTGCTTCCAGTCTTTAGCTACTGCGAACAGTACCGCTGGGCCATTGTTCCAGTGTGACAGCTGAGGAAACTCAGGCACAGGTACGCCTTCCATTCACACAAGCAGGACAGGGTTCTTGCCCATGCACTGGGCTCAGTAAGCTAATCCTGACCATCTCACTTGCTGCTCAGCTGTTGAACGAAGACCCAGGAACTGAGGGCCATGGCAACCATAATGCAGAATTTAAAAGTGCGGTCTGTGGTCTGAGGAATTTGTTGTACTTTTGGGACTTGGGTCTGTCCAGTTTGAATTAAGGACCACGGTGGGAAGTCCCGGCTGAGTCAGGATTGCCCAGTCAGTTCAAAGTGCATTTAGCAGTGGCCTTTGATGTGACAAGACTCAGTGATGCTCTAGGAGCTTATAGTCAAGCAGGAAAGACATACTCTCCTAGGTCCATAGGAAGCTGACTCTGGGCTGGAGACATCTGGGCAGGAGGTTAATCGGGGAGGACTCTCAGGAACAATATCTGTAAGGGGCGGGGAAAGCAGGTCTGGGCAGAGGCAGGAGCTGCACTGTGATGAGGCTGTGGATCCCACAGGGCATGGTGGCCCTTCAGAGTGTTCCATCTGATGCAAGAAGCCTGGGTCTTTGTACCCTTGGCATCAACCAGTATCAGAGAGTAGATATAAGCTGGGCAAAACAGGCTTCTTGAGAAGGGACACAGCTGTGATCTGCCAGCCACCACAGCTCCTGGCAGCTGAGGAGTGAGTGACCTGGGACCATAGCTCAGCACCCACAACACACGCCTAGGCCTGCTTCCGTGGTGGCTTTGATACATACTCTGCCAGACGGCGGTCTGTGAGACTGCTTCAGGAACACAGCTGAGGGAGGGTGTCACCCAGCTGGGAGGGGGGTGAACAAGGTAAGAAGGGGTGTCCTCACAGTGCTATGAAGCCTTGAACCCCAAACCTGTTCATCCAACTGCCAGCCATGAGCTGCTCCTCTTGGGTGCCTCAAAGTCTCAAAGTCTCAACACAGTTGCCCCACACCAAATTCAGCCTTCACCTCTCTGAGAGTGGCACCACCAACGTCCAATTACACAGGCCAGAAACTTCAGAGTCATCCTCAAAACCTCTCCTCCCTCGCCTCCTTTTTCCAGCCCATTGCCAAATCCTATGCCTTCATCTTTAAAATATCTTCTCCCTGCCTTCTCCCTCTTGTCTGAACACCTGCAGCCGCTCCCTGCCTGCTCCCCAGCACCTACTCTGGGCCACCCCAACCTCTATCCCAACGGCCACCCTCTAGCCCAATAACACACAGTGGCTTCCTACGGGCACAACGCCCTGCTGCAGCCTGTGTTGCTTTGGTGGTCCGGCCTGCTCGGCCCGCATCATCCGCTGCTCCCCTTGCCCCTGGCTCCAGCCCCTCTGTCATTTCTTGTCCCTCCTACTCTCCACTCATTTGCATGTGCACCCCTTCCAAAGTGTGTCCCTTTTGCTCCAAGCACACTCCTCTCTCTGCCACTGAATTAATATGTTCAATAGGAGGTGCTCAGCAAACCTGAAAGAAGGTAGAAAGGAAAGGGGGAAGGTGGGGGGAAGAGGGAGAGAGGAGAGGACCAAGGTCCCACGTGGTCGGTGAGGGGAGGGGGTGAGAGGGAAATACTACGAACTGTCTCCTTTATATTCCTTGATCTGTGTGATCTCATGTGGTGAGAATTTGACTATCGTGTGTGAGAACATTGAATGTGGAACTCCTGAACCTCACTGAACTACCCTGGACTTGAGCATGAGATGTCACTCCTTAGGGTTTTCCCGCCACTCAGCATGGGCCATTGGCACAAACAGGTATTGCCCCTCATTAGGCTTAAAGCAGGCCTGAAATGTCACAAGCCAGTTCCCTGAGGCTGTCCCCAGGGATCAACCAACACTCTCTGACCACTCTCCATCCCAGCGTCCAGACAGGCTCCCTGGGGCCTTCTAGCTTGTACTTTTGCACGCACTCTTCCTGGCCTGGATGCTCTCCCCGTCCCTCCTCCCATACCCACCCCCCTGGCCCTCTTCTGCCCTCCCCCATCCACCTAGTAAGCACCTTTACAGTTCCACACACTGTCTTCTCTCTGTAGAGCCTCCAATCACCTGTGTCCTCTGTCAGCAACCCCCGGGCACAGGTACTTCCTCTTGATGGCACCTACCCCATGGCATGGGAACAGTTGCCTTTCAGTGGCCTCCTCTCTAACTTCCTCGACCACAGGGATGCTGTCTTCCTGCCTTCCGTTCCTTCTTTTCCCTTTGTTCCTTCGTTTCCACAAATACTTTGTAAGCTCTTGTGTTTGCTTGGGGCTGGGAAATACAGCAATGGGAATTAGCACCAGCCTTGTCTTCAAGGGTCTGGCATCCCAGTGGAGAAACACAGGCATTTACAGGAGGTAAGAAGTGCTACCTCTTTGGGGAGGCTAAGAAGGCCTGGGGTAGCCAGGACAGGCCCCAAGGAAGGGCCACATGCCCGGGAGCCAGGAGGAAACTTTCTAGGCAGGGGAGGCAGCAAGTACCACAGCCCTGAGAGGAAGGGGTTCAGTCCCTCTGAGAAACAGCCTGAAGGCCTACTGGGCCCAGGGTGTAGGGGTGTGTGTGTGTGTGTGTGTGTGTGTGTGTGTAAATGAGGTCGGAGAGGGTAGTAGTGTCAGATTACATTAATCTTGGTCTGTCTCTGGCCCTTAGCTCAGCTGCCCAGTCCGTAGGAGAAGCTCAGGAAATATTTGTGGAATTAATAGGAAGGGGCACCTGAGTGCTTGCCCTGGGAGGAGGGGGGAGTGTCCATTCAGGCCATCCAGCTTATCCTGGTGGCGGATGTTCTCTGGGAGGTTCATTCCCTTAGAAGGAAAGGGTCTCGGATCTGGAGGCAGAGATTGGAGGAGGTGAACCCCCCCCTCGGCGGCCCCTCCCCTCCCATGAGGCCAGGTGGCTGGCCCTGTGGGACTGAGAGGCTCTGACTGGTAATGGCAGCCCTAAATCAGTTCAGCATCAGCCTGGGAGTACGAAAGTGGACCTGCCTTTCTTCCTCCTTAAGAGTTAGAGGCTATTTATGTTGCAGACTTGTTTCCAGGGGACCTCACAGGCCTGAGTCCCAACCCAAGCTCTCAGGAAGAGGGCAATGAGGCAAGGAGGGTGCGACCAGCCTCAGCGCACTTGCCTCACTTTAAACCTAGTTGAGATGGTATGAGGCCTGCTTAACCCCCTCCAACAGCTTCCTGGCCGCCCTGCAGTCTTCACCATGGCCTTGACCATGTGCCCCCCCCCCCACTACCCCACCCCCGTGCCTCGTGCTCTTTGCTCCAGCCTCATGGCCTTTGCACTTGCCGTTCCTGCCACCTTTGTCCAGGTTCCCGCAGGGTTCTTTTCCTTCGTTGCCTTCAGTCTCCATGTTCTGGCCGTCCGGACCCCCTGGCTAACATAGTGCCTCCCTCCTTCCCGCACTCCCTCTTCTAGTCTCTGTGGCACTTAGCACTGCCTGACGTACTACAGATTTACTTTTCTTTCTTTCTTTAAATCTGCTGTCTCCTTTCACTAAAATGGGAGGGCCATGATAGCAGAGACTTTGATGTACTCACTGCACGTCTCCAGAATAGGTGTTCAGTAAATATTGAGTGAAAAGATTAATCTGTAAAATGAGGTCAGTGCTGTCCACCTGGCAGGGTTGTGTGGCCAGGAAGTGCTGGCAGTGAGTTTCCCAGTGTGTTTTGCAGAATTGCACAGCACTGCAGGTGGCTCATAAACACATGCTATTTTAGTAGGTCCAAATTTATGTCTGCTTTCTATTTATGGCAAGTGATAAAAATTTTTCATTTATCGCATTAATGTACAGTTTTCTTTTAAAATGAACTTATTGAAGATTAAAAAAAAGAGAACATTTATATTTGCCAGCCTAAAAGTTAGTTTATAATACACATTGCACAAGGTAACTTTTCTGAGAATCAAAAGACATGTTACTTAGTTTCTAACAGATATGTATTGAAAATGATTTTTTAGATAGTTATGTAAGAAAAACATTTTCTAAAGATACGGCATACTGCATTCATGAAGTCCAGGATGAAATCCTAGAATCTGGGTCTGCATCGATATTCTACAAACCCTGAAACTAAATAAAAAATCTCAAGGTATATATTGTGAGCAGTAAAAGATGGTACCTATCAGGGTCGCGTATTAATAAGTGTAAGTCTAGGGCCTTTGAGAAATAAAGTAAACTCTTCTTGCCTTATACATATGTGCATGGCATATGATTTTTTTATCCTCACCTGAGTATATATTTTTTCATTGCTTTAGAGAGAGAGGAAGGGAGAGCGGAGAGGGAGAGGAAGAGGGAGAGAGAAATGTCTTTCAGTTGCCTTCTGTGTGCACCCCGACCAGGGATCAAACCCACAACCTAGGTATGTGCCCTGACAGGGGATCGAGCCCAAAATCAGTTTATGGAACAGCGCTCCAACCAACTGAGCAACCCCTCCAGTGTGACACGGTTTTGCTACTGTCTGCCCAGGGCCTGAGAAACTCAGATCTTCGCTGGAGTGTTTTGTGATGTTTCGTTCCACCTCTAGGGGGTAGTGTCAGCCACTGATTTAGGCCTTGATTGCCTGGCTTGCTGTGGATGCATACTGACTACAGAGTATTTGTTGTTCCTGTTTTGGGGTTGGGAGTAGATCTGATATGTCAGCAAAAGCAGTAAAAAGCCAACTCAGAGCTATACTTTTTTATTCAACTAATTAATATGCATTAAAGACTTATTACACAGCACCGGGACACAACGAACTGAATCACTGGGAGAACAGAGGAGCTGAAACTTGGGGAGGGCTTTGAAGGAAGAATAGAAGGTTGTTTTTAAACTATAAGATATATTGGGATCATCTCTTATTGTGGGTGTAGGGCCATTATTGAGAACATTCATTAAGGTATCATTTTAGTTCTCTGTCAAATGCTTCTCTGAGCCCTAGAGTATTAGCTCTACTACTCACTAATACTCTCTCTCTCCCTCTCTTTCTCTCTCTCTCTCTCTTTCTCTCTCTCTCTCTCTCACACACACACGTGCAATTTAAACTGGTTTGAGTTACAAAAAAAGACGAATGTTTTAGCTTTTGGGATTAAAAAGGCCAAGGTAGTGCTGGCTTTACGTGGTTAAACATGGGTGTAGTTGAGAGGATGTAGTTTCTTTCTGGTCTGTCTCCCTCTGTCCTCAATTCTGCTGCCTCTATGTTGATGTCACTCTTGGACAGATCTTTCCATGGGACATATAAGGATGTTCATAATGGTGAACCCAATCAGTTGATAAGAATGACTTCCTTTGTGGTAGCTCTCAGCTTTAGCAGCGAGGGTGCTAGTAGCTCTCAGCTCCTGTCAGCTGATAATTCCGAAGGAAGAGGAATAGGGACTTGTCTCGCAGATTCAGCCAATCCCTGACTTGAGTCTGTTGCCCTGGCTTGGGGCGCATACCCAGCTCTGGACCAATCATATGGCCGGGGAGACAGAATACCCTGATGGGCCAGGATTTGGTCACGTGCAGGTAGCATTATTTCCACCCCCACCACAGGGATTGAGAGTGGAGGAGAGGTAGTTTCCCAAAGGAAAATTGAGGTGATGGAACCATAAGAAAATGAATAGATGCTGAGCTGACAAAAACAACAAATATCCACTATCCCCTTAGACAGACGTTTGTGGCCTGCATGCAATTTGCTTCAGCTTTCAAAGCCTCAGTTTCAGTTTCCTCCTCTCTAAATGGGGCCAACGATCCTAAGGCATAGCTTTTTTTTTTCTTCTGACACTCACAATAAGAGAGTATAATAAATGGAAGTTAAGGCAGCCCGAAGAGCGGGCCCCAGTAATCTGGAGCATTCATTTATTGCTCTTACATTGTCTCTCAGCTAAGATGTGACACTTCAGGGCAGAGGGGTAGGCGGCAGAGTACCTCGTGTATGCGAAGTGCTCTGTGAACTCTGCAGTGCCCCCGACACAGTGTTTTCACAGCTTTGCTATTAAACCGTTTGAAATTACAGTGGTACCTCTCTATATCGTGGTTCACTTATCGCAGCCTCACTGTATCATGGGATTTTTAAAAATATTATATTTAATTATCATGGATTTTTCGCTATAGTGCGGGATTTTGTGGTACTGTATGCATATATTATTAAAGTTACGTAGGTTTAAGAGTGTACAATATGTTTAAGAACATAAATAGTGTTTATAAAAGTGTGGAAAAGGTTAATAAGGGAGTGGGAAAGGTTAATAAGGGACTGGGAACAGTTTATAAGTGTGTGGGAAGGGTTTATAAAGCCTTAAAATATGTATAAATACTAAAATAAATGTAAGGTTCCTACTTCGTGTATTTTCACCTATTCCGGGGGAGTCTAGAACGTAATACCTGTGATAAGTGAGGGAATACTGTATTATTCTACTCTGCTTGGACCTGACCCCTGCAAGGTTAAGTCTGGACACTGAGACATTCATAAGCCCTGGAAACCAATACTGCCTCTCAGCCGCTCGTTTATGCAATTTAGGCTCTGGCGTTCACTAAATCAGCCCTGTTCAGTAGAATTCCAATATTCTGGTCTCAGAGGAAACATGATTCCTGAAATGTAGATTCTGTCGGGCTCCTTGAAGCATAACTGATTCTTGGTATTTCTTTCCAGTTCTATTTTTCCCCCTCAGAGAGAATTAATGATATGGCTATTGATAAAATTCTACACTGTCTCTGGGGCCAGCATTAGGGATAAAGGTGATAAGAATAACAGTGATGGTGGTGAGGCTTTGCTTTTGTTATATCCAAACTCCTTAGACCCTTTGCTGTCCTTAAGTAGCACCTCCGTGGCACCTGTCACTCTAGTGAAACCCAACTTCTGGCCATAAATGTTTCAAGCTGGCTTAGGCCTCCAAGCCTTTGCCTGTATTGATCCTTCGGCCTGGAATGCCTTTCCCTTTTCTTGTTACCCAGAAATCATTTTAACTTTAAAATCTTAGTTCAAATGTCTCCTTATTTATTTCATTCAATCAGTATTTAGTGAGTGCCCACCGTGTGCCAGGGCCTGGCCTAGGGGCGTGGAGTGCACAGGTGATTAGACACAGATACTGCCTGCCTTCACGGACTCTTCCTTCCAGGCCAGGAGACAGCCCAGTAGTGAAGACATAATGGGCGAAAGATAAAGTCGGTGCTAAGTTAGTGGGGGACTGGGTGTGGGTATGTCTACGTACAGCTTGCAGTTTTATTTATTTGTTATTTTTATTTATTTATTTTTATGTATTGTTTTTCTATTACAGTTGTCCCACTTTCCCCCCCATTGCTTCCCCCTAACAGCTTGCAATTTTAAATGGGGCAGCCAGGGAGGACTTCCCTGAGATGGTAAGATCTGGGGTGAACTTGAAGGAGGGGAGTAATCTGGGTGTTTACCTGGAAGAAGAGCACCCACAGCAGAGGGGTGGTGCCTCAGGGCCCCGAGGTGGGAGTGTGCTGGGTGTTGAAGGTGCTGGAGCGGAGTGGTGGGAGGGGCTCAGAGCTGCAAATGCTGGCCCAGCGTACAGGGCCTGAGGACTGCGGGGGCCCGTGTGGAAGAGCATAATTACCTTTCATAAAGACCCCGTGGCTGTAGCAGGGAGAGCAGACTGTAGGGCGAGGGGACCTGAACCAGGGTGGTAGGCGCAGCTCCTGACTGGTGGTTGAGTACGACCTACTGGCAAGTTGGTATCAGAGTGTGCACTGGGTCAGAGCTTCTGTTAACCCCTCACTGCATATGTAACAGCCCCATAATAAGCACTTGATGAATGTTTGCTTCCAGACGGTGATAAATTTGGCACTTGACAAGGTTTTCACTTGGGGGCGTGTCTTAGGTGTTCATGCCTCCATTTTATAGCCAAAGTAGTCAAGTCTCAGAGAAGAGAAGTAGGTCATGTGGGAGAGGCAGTGTCTGATGTCCCCATCAGAGCTGGGGTGAGGGTTGGCCAAGTTGGTACTAAGCTGGCCTCACCGATTGTCATTACTGAGCTGGCGTGGTGAGCCAGAGCCACACTCCCCATGTCCCCTTGCTTCCCCACCGTTCTGCCCTCCAGAGATTATAATCCGGCTGGGATTATAAAGGGAGAACAAGAAGAATGGACCCTAAATTACTTCTACTTTTCTCCTAGTTAATCTTTAGAGCAGCCCTGTGTCGTAACCCTTATTAATGCTCCCCTTTTACAGATGAGAAAACTGAGGCTCAGAGAAGGTAAGAAGCAGAGAGATAGGGGATGACTCCTAAATCTTCAAATCTGCAGATACTTAGTTAGCAGTATATATAGTTAAATGGTAACAATTTAGCACATACACTTTCCCACACTGTATTGTATATAATTTAATACTAATTGCAGGGTTTCAGAATGAGCTTAGGCGGACGGGGTTGAGAATGTCAGGGGAAGGCTTTATGGAGACTTAGGGAACTGAGCTGAGCCTGAGAGAGGATTTGGGTGGATGGAGGCTGGAGGGAATTGGAGTGGATTTCTGGAAAAAGGAATAGAATCATGAAGGCATGAGGTAGGAATGAGCTGGGATGGGGTGGTGAGGGGCTAGGATAGAGAAATTCAAATAATGGAACTCTGTAAATGTGAGTGTAACTATCATTCACTGAGATCTTTCTAAGTGCCAGGTATGGTGCTCAGTCCTTTCCACTGCTACTGTGTGCAGTCCACATTCACCCTAGGAGGGAAAGAAAAATCTACCCAGGCAGTTCCTGTCTCCATTTCACAGGTGAGGAAATTAATGGCAGTGTTGCAAATTGGAGCCAGGCTGGGCTCCAAAGAATGTGTTCTTCCCAGCTCAAGTTCAAAGACATCCTATTAGAAGTGGGTGTATTGTGAATAGTGGGGAATAAGAAGGACGAATCTAGGGCCCAGTTACTCAAAGTGTGGCCCACAGGCATTTCCTGGGAGCTTGTTAGAAATGCCACACCCCACACCCCCAGTCCTACTGAAGCAGAGCCCGCATTTCAGCATACTTTCCAGGTGTGCACAGTAGCATTTGAGAAGCACAGGCTGGTAAAAAGTTTGGCTGGATATATGCTTGTACTCCTCAAGTCTTTCTGGTGATGTCTTCCTCCTGGCAAAGGTGTATAAATAAATGCATTCCTGGAGAGTATGAAGTGAGGGCCCAGGGCAGCCTACCACAGCTGAGATCTCTTTGAAGTCTTGTATTTCATCTAAAAATGTCCTAGAATGTTTCCTTGTATACTGTAATTTATCAGTGGTCATTTCAGTATTTCATAATGGTTATGTAAATTGCCTTGGAGGAGGATCCAAGTTCCTTTAAGATGCATCGGATGGGTTTCCTTGTATCCTAAATGAGGTAGTAACAACCACTTCAAGGAATGCTGTGAAGATCAAAGGAGAATCATGTATATGGGAAAGTTGCATAAACTGCCCGCGTGATACCCATGTTGTTATCCTGGAAGGAACTGAGCCTCCTCCCCAGACCCAGTCAATGTCCTGCATCCAGCTCTCCTCAGGCCTCAGCCTTGGATTAGGAGTGCCTCTCTGGGTTCTCCAGCCAGGGGCCCCATTTTCTGGTAATCAGAAAGAGAAGTAAAGACAGAGGGAGAGAGACCCACAAAGGGGAGATAGACAGAGACAATGACCATCCACATCCCAGGCCCAGGCAGAAGGCTTGGCAGGAAAGGAGGCTCATTAAGAACAGCAGACGCTAGAGGAGGAGGACTTGGGCAGGGGTGGGAGGTCAGCCATTCCCCAGGGTGCCAGCAGCAGAACAAGAAGAGGAAGGGAAGAGCTACTATACTAGGTTAAGGAGGTCTGGGTCACCCTTGGGTAGGGTTCTGGTAGAGTAATGGGGTTTAAAGCCAGATTTTGACAAGAAGAGAACAGCGGAGATTCTTTTTTCCCCCTTTTCTACCCATGTTGTTTGGATCGTCACACAAATTGCGTTTTTATTACAAATGTCTTACTTGCCATTTAAAACTTAATCCCTATAATTTGTGACTAGAACCAAGTTGATATTGTCTCTTTAATCCATTCTTTGGCAAAAGTTATTTAAGGAACATAGAAAATTGCAAAGCATTGTTTATAGTGTGATCCTATTTTTGTTTAAAAGGATTTGTGTTTGTGTGTGTATTTATGAATATGTATATATATTTTAAACAAAAAAATTATCTAGAGGAATATATGTCAAATTATAATGGAGATTTTACTAGTATATACATATGTCACTCTATTTTTTAAAAATATTTTATTTATTTAATTTTAGAGAGATGGGAAGGGAGGGAGAGAGGGAGGGAAACTTCAATGTGTAAAAGATACATTGACTATTTGCCTCTTGCACACCCCCAACGAGGGACCTGGCCTGCAATTTAGGCATGAGCCCTGACCAGGAATCAAACCAGTGACCTTTTGGTTCACAGGCTGGTACTCAATCCACTGAGCATCACCAGCCAGGGCCATCTGTCACTTTAAATATGTGTAGTTTCATTAATTATACCTGTAAAAATTATATGGTCAGATTATGATTTTTGACACCATTCTTTGGGCTGCAGATGACAGTAACTCAGTTGCAACTTGTAAAGCTATAACTAAATTATCTAGATACTTCTTTAGGCATGGGTGGATCCATGGGCTCAAATGATGTCAGTAGGAATCTCTCTCCATTTCTCAGGTCTGCTCGCTTTTTTATTGACTTCGTTCTCAGGTAGTTCCAGACCTGCATCTCATCAGCTTAGCGCTGCAGTGGAAAGAGAGCAGCTTTCCCCCAAGAATATCAGCAAAGCCTGGGGCTGACTTTCAAGGACCCAGCTTGGGTCATAGCTCAACCTTAGATCAGTGAATCATTGTGGCTGGAGGAAGCACTATGTTGATTGGCCAGGCCAAGGCCAAGGCCATGTGACCCAAGAGGAGAACAAAGGCACTTTCAAGGGCCTCTAAGGAAACCAGTGAACTGAAAGAAAGGGATGAATGGTTCCCTGAAGGAAATCAGAGCTCTGTTGCCAAAAGGGCAGGTGCAAAACCCCAAATGTTGCCTCTAAAGAGGCCTTCACTCTCTGAGTCATATATTTTTGTAATGACTGAGTTGTTTATAGGAAGCACGCATTTCTCTTGCAGTGGTATGAGAAAAATGAGATCCCCTTTTAAACAACTGATTTGGGTTGCATCTGGTTATAACAATTGAGAAAAGTTAATCATGAGGGGAGAGAAGAGTAAAGCCCAAATCTTGTTCAAGCCCTTGATTGTGTAGGGTGTGGGAGGAATGAACAATGGCACTGGGGACTTGACCTTCTTTTTGTAGATCGTTAGTTGTGTGTGTTCAAGACCCACTGGGGAGTCAGACAGTCTCTGGGGCTCTGGGGCTCCAGAGTGATGCGCCTGGGGAGCCAAGCCTACGTCAAGGTCGGCTTCTGCCTCTCTGCCCCTGGTGCTGCACGTACTTAGTTTGGACTTCAGTAAATGCTCCCCTGCTTTCCGATATCACACTGCTCTGTTTCTTCATTTCAGGGTTACACTAAGGACATGGTGACAGACTTTGATGAGAAACATGATGAGTATTTAATTCTGCTTCAGCAGAGGAACCGGTAAGACGAAGCCGCTGGCCGGCAGCCCTTAATATTAGTCAAATAAAAACCCTATTTAGATTTATTAACAGCGTGCAGGCTCTGGTTCACATAGGAATGGGTTGCAGTCACCTCCACTCAGAGGCTGGGAATATTATCTGCAATGCCAGCTCTGATTTCTCCATTCACTGATTTAATGGTGTCTTTTGATTGAGCTGTAGCTAACTGTTCCACGTGTGAGTACTGACTGCCTCTTGACTCCATTTCTGTTCTTGTAGAAGGTGGGTTTGTCACGAAAAGCTAGAATTTGGCAGGGCCTGTGCCTTAATCACCGAATAGCCCAGTCTGTGATCTTGCAGGCTGTGCTGGTCCTTTGAAATCTGAGCTGTAATCATGCCTTGCTATGTAAAGGCGGAGTCATTTTACATTTCTGTTTGAAGTTGGTCCATATGTCATTTAAAGTTAACTTAGTAAGGATTTTGACTCCGGAGTGTAGGTTTTTGAAAAAGCTGGCAGTAGATGGCTGCAGTGCTTAGTGACCAGTCAACACAGGGGCGTCTGGTTTGAGAGAGGCATCCTGTCCTCTGTGCTGTGAAAACCTGCCAGGCACAGAAGTTCATTTTCCATTCACTGCGGTTTGTCTTCAGGCCTGGGACCTCGCAGTGAGCCAGCTTTGCAAACTCCAGTGCTAGGAGGGGCCGGACCATGGGGGAAGCCGCTCAGTGGGGAGAGTGGGCCTCTGAAATTTTCACATTCGAGTCGCTTGGCTCAGGCCAGTTGTTTGTGGAAACACAGGCCCAGGGGTTCATGTCCTCCGCTGATGCCAGAGAAGCTGGAAATCTGGGTTTGTGTTGTGAAACTTCCTGTGCTTTAAAATGTTAATAATGAATTCAAATGAAAGCTCAAAATGGAAAACAAATGCAAGTGTGCTGCAGACCCCTGAAACAGACCTGCCAGAGAGGGAAGGATTGGGTGCTGATTTGAGCCTTTGTGTCATGGGAATGAGCTTGGGGTCTTGCAGGCCAGATAGTCTAGGGGTTGTCATCCTGAGCATGGATTCAGCCCTTCTTGACTAGCTGGACTCCCAGTTGTTGTCACCTGGGGCGCTGGTGTCATGTTGCATGGGGCAAGTTTTTATGTGCAAGATAGCCCCATGTGTTGTAGGAGTTTAGTGTTCCTGTTCACTGGCCCCTTTGCTAAATTCCACTAAGACCCCCAGTATCTATGACAACAGCACCCGCCCACATTTCCAGATGCTTCCTGGTGAGGCCATACCACCCCCAGTGGAGAACTTCTGAATAGATGACTCCAGGACCAGCCAGAAATGCCTCTTTGCTGGAAGGCACTGTGTTCTGTGCCCAGCTAGCTGCTCTGTGCCCGTCTTCCTCCAACCCAGGGGCGACCTCCAACTACAACAGTGGAAGGCTTGTGCTGATTAGGCCAATGTGGGTTTTTAAAAATTATCATTAATACCATGGAACACATTGATTTTTACTCAGTTTCTGTCAGGCTAGATGGTGCCTCAAACACCTGAATGATCGTTTAATCAAATAAATGTGACTTCTCTGGGAGGAGAGTGTCATATGAGCAATTTGCTTCATATTAATCAGAGGATCAATAAGAGCATGATCAAAGAGATGCCAGCCGATACAGTGTGTAGGAGAATATCCAGTGACAGGGTTGTGGCACAAAGGCAATTAAAAACATATCAAAACAGTTGCCATAAAATTTGGGGGTCATGTTGTCACCAAGAGAGAGCTGGCTCGATGACAGGAAATGAGAAGGTAGAGCTAAAAAGAAGCACCTCCAAGTGGAGACATGTGTAGGAGGGAGTGCACCATTTCTGGAGTGCCAGGCACCTCCCTCCCATTATCATTTCATTTCATCTGCACTCTGCCTGCCCGACGAGGCAGATACTGTTGTTGCACCCATTTTACAGACAAGGGAGTGGAGTCCCAGAGAGGGTGCAATATGCCCAGCGAGGTCATGCAACCAGCAAGTGGTGGAGCCGGGCTGTGCTTTCTTAACTGAGTTTTGTTTGACATTGTCGTAACTAATCAAGAGGAGAGAAACCTGCAGGGTAGCCAGTTCACCATGGAGGAAGTTTGCAGGAAGAAACTGCAGTTTTCTTGGAAATCTAGTTATCTGACTGGGCAGGAAAGCAGCCTCCGAGCTTGACACTGTGCCTCGAGGGAGATGAAAGCCCAGGCTGCTATTTGGGTTGCCCTGTGGCATGAGTGGGGTGTGTGCAGTCATTGGGGTGAGTTCTCAGGAGAGGCCTGCCCAGAACACAGCTGCGCATAAGTGCTAGGTGACATTATTCTTCTATTCACTCAGTAGTTCACTGAATACCTTCTCAGTGCTTGGCCTGAAGAACATTGTGATGAGGAAGACACAGACTGTATTAGTGCTCCTTTACTGGAAGGTGCAGAAACCCAGGGTAAGTGGGCCTTAAACAGCAAGGAAACTTACTGGCTCATGAAATTAAAAAAAAAAACAACAAACCCTGGATAATATTCTGGCTTCAGGCATAATTGGATCCAGGTACTCAAATTATGTGACCGAAATCAGTTATTCTCCACCCATTAGCTCTATTTACTCATGTTGGAGTCATCTCAGGCAGGTACTTCCTCATGGAGGCCAAGGCAGCTCCTGGAAATCCCACATTTACATCCTACCTTGAGGGGAAAAAAGTACCTCTTTCCTATTAGTTTCAGCAAAAGTGCTGATAATGGCTCCCATTAGTCAGGCTGGGGCCCCACTTTCATTCCTGAGCTAATCACCCCCTTTGTCTGGTGAGCTGGCATGGTCTGACTGGCCACTCCTTGGCCACCCATTAAGCTGGGGGTGGAGTGAGTCTCACCCAAACCATGCAGAGTGAGGAGTGGTTTAAGGAGGGAACTATTCCCTAAGGAGGAAGTAGGGAATCTATAGGACTGTGATTGGAAGTTGGGGGGCAAGTACTGGGCAGGCAGAAAGAACAGGTATCTACCACTCAGCCCTGGCCCTGGAGGAGCTTCCCAGGCATTGGTGGGTGAGTGCCAGGCCATGTGTAAATATGCCAGAAGGAGCAGAAAGTGACCCTGTGCCCCAGGGGAGGCTGGGAGATGTGGCTTCCCAGTATGCTCTGCACAAACTCTCCTGGAGGATGCTTAGTGGTCCTGGTCACTGAGCTTCCTGAAAGATGTAATCATGCCCACTGGGACTCACAAGAGAGCAAGCACAGTGATCAAAATGCTGAGATATGAGGAGGGACTGAAATGCTAATGGCCAAGAGGGGCTGTAACATACATCTCTCAACTGTGGAGGGTGGGCCAGATTCAGGAATCCAGCAGTTGTATAAATTACTTTTTGGGAAAGGTCTTTGAGGGAAACTTACAGGAAAACATGCCTATATGAGAGGTGAACCTACTGCCTCAAGAGGAAATTCAGGCAGAAAAGAAGGAAGGAAAGACCCAGCATCCAGTGGAGGCCTTGCACAGGCTGGTCTCTGAGCTGGAGCTTCAACCTGGTCTCCCATTCCATCCTCCTGACAACCCAGAGAGGTGTAGGCATTCTTTACCTCAATTTACAGAAGAGGAAACCAGGGACTTGCCCTAGGCCACGCAAGCCGGGGAAATGGCAGAGCCCCCTAGAGTGGAACTTTGTCCTCCACATTAAGCCACCTCCACCCACATGGCCTGGGGTGGTGACACCCTAGAGAATCAATACTAGAGCCCCCTGGGCCACCCAGGTTCTAGAAGGAACTGCAGAGTGTTTGTACTGTTGTGCTGCTTCTCCATGCTTCAAGGCTGGACTCCAGGGCCACCATCTCTAGACACCTGTGGCCGGGAGCCGCTTCCTCTCCGAACCCTCCTTGCTCAGAGCCCCTGCGGTGTGACACCTGGGAAGGGGACAGGGGACACCAGAATGGGCAGCTGGGAGACAGGCTCTGGAGCCTTGCAGACCGGAACTTAAATCCCAGCTGCTTCCATGGCTCTCTGACCGTGGGCACGGTCATCTATAAAACAGGCCAATGGTAGGACTCAAATCCCAGGGCCGGGAAGAATAAGCGAGACAAGGTACTTGAAGGTCCATAGTAAGCCCACCACCCAAGCTTGATTCTTCATTATTATCTTCATCATCATCTTCATCATGTTAATGTCAAACATGCCTTCTCCCTGAGCTGACACCCAGATAGTCCTTGGATGCCTGACCCTTGGAGAACCCCTCAGTGAACCCTTTGGGTAACTGAGGTCCGGAGGAGCCATGGGGCAAGTCCACAGTCACACGGCAAGCTCAGCGATAGAGACCGGGATAGTTCAGTCTTGCGCCCAGTAACAGGTTCATGAGCGACGCACAACCAGCTCTTAGAGCTTAACTAAGTCCTCTCATCACCTGGTCCCTGTTTGTGCTTCGACCACCCAGCCATCACACGTGCCATGTTCTCTGTCACTTCCTCATGACACTCTATGCTCTAATTCCTGGTGTCTCCACTTCCTCTTCTGCACAGAAATGCTCTCTGTACAAATGGCCTGATGTCCAATATGGGATAAAGTAGAAATGACTGCTCTGTCCATTAGAAACACGGTAGCTGTTTTAGGATGTTCCCCTGTGCCTTCTCTCCTTGCTAGACCTGTAGTTACTAGGGGACATGTGTTCCAGAGAGCGTTCCTCAGGGATCCTCACACTCAGCATGGACGTCCGTGCCCAGGGGCTCAGGTGCTGAGGGGGGAAGGTAGAACGAGGGCCTCACGCGGTGCTGTGCTGTGGAGAGAGGCACATGCTACGGAGCAAACAAAACCTACAGTGGAGTGTGCCTGGGCAGCAGGGGCAGCGGCTCCATCTTCTATCATAGGGCAGGGACTCAATCCAATTGTTCTGAATCCCCTTCACCTAGGGCAGATTTTTATGCAGAGCAGGCTATCAATTTTTTTGAAAAACCACTTTTCTTTGATGCCACGTGAATATTACTGATGTACTCAGCTGCAGCAGAAGAGTTCCTTTAGCGATTCCTTTCACAGTTTGAATAATTATCTCCTCATTTATCAGCTTCATAAATCCACATTTTCATAAATTATCCTGCTTAAAAAGGCCCACGTGGGATGCCAGCCCCAGATTCTGGGGAATGGGATGCCACCATAACCATTAAGGTAGCATCAGGAGACAGGGCGGTCTCCAGAGGAAAGTTGAGGCAGGCACTCTCTGCCGAGCGGTCAGGTTCCAACCCCCTCCTCCCACGTTGGGGCTGCACAGGGCTCGGGCTCCTGGGTCCTTTCTCCGGAGACCGGTGGTGGCTCAGAGGGAGCACTGTGACTGTTTGCTCCAGCGAGTGCGGCTATTGCCGTGTTGGAAATAGTCTCTTAGTTACTGTGTTTTCCTCCTGTTTTATGCTGTTGCCCCACAATCAGGCATCTCCTAGGTTTCTGAAGCTGGCAGGAGATAAGCAGCCCATAATAAATGTTCCTGCCACTATGGCTGAAAAGATGGATGTAGCAACAGCTCAAGAAACATTTAAAAACAAAGAAATCACCCATAATGCCACCACCCTACCTTAACAACTGACTGGATTTTTACGTTTATCACCTTCTATTCTGGGTCCACAAACACACTTTTTCCCCCAACTTTTCAGTTATCACATATGTACTGTTTTTCTGCCATTTTCACCCTCTACCCCACCACTGAACAGGTCCCAAGCAACACCCCATGTTTTGACAGATTCTTTATAATTATAATGGCTGCATGAGAGCCCAGGTTCCACTCTCCTGCTGTTGGTTATTTGGGTTGCTTTTAGGGTTTTGTTATGACTGATCAGGAATAATTTTTTTCCCCCAAAGATTTTATTTAATTATTTTTAGAGAGAGGAGAAGGGAGGGAGAAAGAGAGGGAGAGAAATATCAACATGTGGTTGCTTCTAGTGCTCCCCCAACTGGGGACCTGGCCCACAACCCAGGCATGTGCCCTGATTGGGAATTGAACTAGCAACCTTTTGGTTTGCAGGCCGGTGCTCAATCCACAGAGCCACACCAGTCAGGGCTGATCGGGAACAATTTGCTGGAATGTGCTTACTGGACAAAGACCAAGCATATGGCATCTTCTATATTTTTATATTACTTCTGAGAAGGTTCTGTGAGTTACCAACAGTGTCTAAGTTTGCCAGTTTCAACATCATCTCAGTAGCTTTAGAAAGTTGTCTTCATTGTGATGAAGACTCTGGAGTCAGATTTCTTACGCTCGTGTCATAGCCCTGCGACCATATCATCTGTGTTCCCTTGGGCCAGTTAGTTAACCTCTCTGTGCCTCAGTTTCCTTATCTATTAAATGGGGATAATAAATGCAGTTATCCCACCGATGGTTGTGATGATTAATGTCAATTCTCATTACTCACAGTATTTTATATTTGTGAATTCATCTGCTCACTAAAATTTCTCTATAACTCCAAAATCAATACTGGCAGTGCTTTGGCATTCAAAGACATTTGCAGAGTGGCAGAGTGACACAAGCACCTTCTCAGCTGAGGTGGAGAAGAAGGTATGCTGCCTTCCTGTGTCAGCTCTCACAATGTAACCAGGATCCTTTTTGTGGTATACTTAGGGCCATGTTTTCCACATTCTTGTGCTTTTTGTTGGTGATCCTGCTGTTTGAACAGGCCTCAGGCATAGCACTGAAGTGCTCTCTAGTGCTGTGAAGTATGAGAAGGCTGTATGTTTCTTACAGGGGAAAATGCACGTTTTAGATAAGCTTCATTCAGGCGTGAGTTAGGGTGCTGCTGACCATGAGTTCAATGTTAATGAATCAACTCTCTATTAAATAAGGTGCCTTTCTACAGAAACACACATAAAGCAAAGTTATGTTTTGATTAGTTGGTGAAAACGTTGTGACCAGAGGCTCACAGGAACCAAATCCTGTGTTTTCCCCTAGGAGCTGTGGTTCACTGGTCACTAATTCAGTGTCTGCAGCAACTTTATAGAATGTAACTACCAAGAATAATGCTACTTGAGTGTCGATGTAAAGCACTTAGAATAGAGTTCGGCGTGTATGTGATTACTATTACTTTTTTCTAAAATGTACATTTTGCCATTTTGGTAGAAACTTAATCACCGAGGAAGGAGATGCACACCTGCGGCCATGTGAGCCGCCTGTATTTCATCCTGTGCGGAAACGGACCCTCTGTGTGGGGTGCACACAGGTGCTTGTCATGGTACTGAGGGTTTGGTGTCAGATGGGAGTCTCTCTGGGGGCTGGAGAGGACGCTGCACACCCTGTGACAGTGCACAAGGAGAAGGACCTCCGCGGGGGAGGCGGGCAGCAGAGAAAGCTGAACTGGGCACCCGGCCGTGCTCGGGCCAAGACCCTTTTAGCCTAAGGGCGTGATAATCACGTCATTAATCTTGAACAAAAACCTGCACTGATATATTTTCAACTGCCTCTGAATATAAAATGATGACCTTTGAGCTTACAGGGGGAGTGTTTGAGAGCACCTTTGTTTACTGAAGCGGAAAATCCGTCTGCCTCATCTACTGAAGGGCTTCTGATTTGTTGGTGTGTTAAGTAAAATCTCTCAGACAAAGGCTTAGCCCCTAAACCACGTTTGCTTCTTCACTGAACCGAGTGCCGTTGTCCACACCCAGTTGAAACGCATGGCATTGGGACTGTCCCTGGAGAGCCAGGCTGTGTGGTAGCTGTGCACACATGCCTGCTTCTGGTCTTGGCCACTGTGGGCAATGCTTTGTGCCTTCGTTGTTTGCTGACGTGTGATTGAGCCTCAGAATAAAGTCAGAAACACCACTGCAGGGCCTGAAACAGTCTTCCGCTTGCTGCTTCCCTCTGTGTGTAACGGGCTTCTTAGAGGCTGTAGGCAGACAGCGGGGGTCCGCCACCCAGACTCTGATGAGCAGAGCTGCAGTTCCGTCCCCATGTGGGAGTGGGGGGTGGCCCAGGCTCACAGAACAAAGATCAAGCGATCGCTTTTCTTCCAGAATATTAAAGCATTTGAAAACCAAGGACCCCATGCAATTGAGACTAGAGCACTTGGAGCAGGGCTTCTCTGTCTACGTCAATGGGGCCAATTCGGAAGTGAAGATGTCACCACGGAAAGCCGTCCACTCCGACTTTTCCCGAAGTGCCTCACACGCCGAGGGGACACACGGTGAGCGCAGGTCCTTCCTGGCTAAGCAGCAGTTCTGTTAACTAATTAGGAACCATGGAGCCATATCCTATGCACATAAACTTACCAGCAAGTAACTAGTTAACCTATACAAGTTAACTATACCCATTTGACCAGAAAGAGAGAGCCTAAGAGTGAAAGAGAGAAATCCTTTTTTATTTCTTTTAAAATAAGTCTTGGCCTCCACTACCCGTAGGGCAAAGGTGGTCAGAGCAGTATATGTCTGGCTTTTACATTTCCTAGGTCTCAGGTGCCTTAATTTGAGGAAATATCTAGGATAATTTTGATTATACCTGATTTTCAGTTGATATGGCTTCTTTTCAGTACCTAATCACTGTTTCGATTCCACTGTTCATTTTTGAATGTAGTTACTCCATACTCTGCATACTTTAAACGGTTTTTATGTTTCCTATAATAAAAGCACAGAAAGTCTGTGAAGTAGAACAGAAAGCACCCCACCCGGTGGCAGACCCAACATAGATACCAAAAATGGTCTGGTGGTTGAATGAATGAAGTGGCAGAACACACGGAGGCAGGTCCCAACTGGCCGTGTTACTTTGGGGAAGCCATTTGCCTCTCTGCCTTTGTTCCTTCATCTTTGAAATGGGACTAATGAGTGTGCCTATTCTGGGAGTGCCAGAGTGCCCTTCAAAGCAAGCTGCTTTGCTTAAAAGGCCAGTGTGCTATGAGTTATAAGAAGAGGAGTTGGAATGAGGCAAAGCTGGGTTTGAACCCTGTTCTACCCTTTCTAGCTCTGAGATGGCTGGCAAATGGGACGCTTCTGCCTCTCAATGTCCTCTTCTGTAAAAAGGGAATCATTATGCCCACCTTGCAGGCTTGCCAGGATGATTAAGTGGCATAAGAAATGTAAAGTTTCCAGTACACAATAATCTTGATTTGTGTTCTTACCACAGGTATGGTAAAATCCCAAGCCATTAATAGGCACTGAAAGTCAAACCAACAACAAGGTGATAAGAGGAGAAAGTAATGGCCCAAAACCTTCCTTGGGAGAGTTACTGCTGTTCAGTTGGGAGTTTAGTATGAGCTTCCTAGCCCCCAGGGCAAAGAGGAAAAGCGGATGGCTCTCCTAGCTCTCCTGGTGGAGGAACCCTTGATCTGCTGCTAGTTAGGAGAAGCAGGCCTTTCTGAGTCCAGATCTCAGGGAGGAGCAAATAACAGGAATCTCTGTTCTTGGGCCACTGGCAGTACATTCACTCATTCAACACGTATCTTTCCCCTCTTTCTCCTCTTACACAAATGCTGGCCTGTTGTGCACACTGTCCTGTACCTTGGAGATTGTTTCTTTTGTAGATAGACCTGCTCCATATGGCTGTGCATTATTATAGATATTAGTATCATTCCATTTTTGCTGGGCATTTAATTTGTTCCCCAATGCACTGTTGTTACAAATGGTGCTGCAGTGAGTAATTTCACACACAGGATTGTGGGCACACTGACATGTATTTAGATGTAAGTTAGGAAGATGCCATCAGTGTGAGCTTGTCATCGGTGCCTTACCAAGTCTCCTCCCCTCATCTCTGGTGCAGATTGCAGACGAGGAACCCTGTTTCGAGAAGCTGAAGAAGCTTTAAGACGCAATTCACGCACAGCCCCCAGCAGAGTCCAGCGCCGTGGATGGCACCAGGTCTGGAAACGCTGGGCAGGGTCAAGACCGTGCCCCCATCTCACACTTTAGAATAAGGAGTGGGGTTATTGTGGGAACAGAAACATAATCAGGGCATCCGGAATCTCTGTGGGCAGTGGTGGGTCTGGCTGGGCACTGGTGCCTTCTCTGCATGGGCCTCTGGTCCATGGAGCGTGGAGGAGCCTGTGGGATCCTCCAGCCTCTCTCGGCGCGATCTTCTCTTCTGGAGTGTCACAGGTCAGACCCATGGCCCTGTCACGATGACTCACTCATATACCTACTATGTGCCAGGCACAGTCTTAGATGCCAGGGTTGCAGTCGGTGAATAAGACAGCAGCCGCCCCATGGAGCTGAGTTGCTGAGACTGCTGCCGCCAGCGTCTTGCATTTTTGAGCCCGTATGGGTACCAGGCACGGGCTCAGCTCCCGTGTGACTCCTTCCCTTTGCCCTCACAGCAGACCTGTAGGGTAACTTCCAATGTTCTTCCTCTTTTAAAGCAGCTGAAGAGACATGCTCAGAAAAGTTTAGTGAGCTATCCAAGGTCAACTGCCAAGAAGTGGCAGAATCAAGACTCAAACACAGATCTTTGCCCCAAGCTCGGTATTCTTGCCCATATCATCTGTATACCTTACCTTGCAGTTACTCACCTTACCAGGGACCTGTATATCACCCCCCTCCCCCACTACATGTTTAAATCACCTGGAAGGTTTTAAAAATACTGATGCTCAGGCCCCACCCCCAGAGATTCTGACTTATTTAGTCTGAGATGAGGCTTAAGCAATGTATATACTGTATACTTCTTAATCCTGTGCTCACCAAGATTGGAAAGTACTGCTTATAACATTTTGCACTATACCATGTGTACGGGTCTGCAAGTAAATACTTACATACACATTATTGGACCAACTTCGTAATAACCCTGTAGGTCTATAAATATCTTCATTGTGCCACTGACGAAATTGAGGCCCAGAGAGGTAAGGGGACTTGTTCAGAGTCACACTGCTACCAAGGGAGAAGGGCAGGCTGAAGTTTCAACCCTGGACCTGTGACACCAAATCCAGTGGTCCTCCACTTCTCTGCAGAGACATTTGTGGGTCTCGGATTAAATGGGGCAGGGTGTTCCTGCTAGCTAGCTCCTGTGCCAGCCAGCAAGGCCTGCAGGTCAGAGCCCGGAGGCCTCCTCTGTTCCCAGCAATGAATGTTAAGTTCTCATTAATGAGGCTATTCCCCACTTCTCTCTTCAGACCGTCCTTCTCTCCTTCTCGTGGTTCTGAGTGCCTTCTATTATCTAGAGCCATATTTGCATCTTAGACTGTGACTTAATGGCTGCCCCAGAATATGTGCAATTTAAAAGACTTGGCCTAAGATTAATTAGCATTCTCCGAGTCTCTCCCTGTGGTCCCACACTTCACAGGGCCTAATCATGGCTAATTCCCTGGCTTCCTGATGCCATGAACGCTGTAATTGTCCTTCTGCACCCTATCAGTCGGGGGTCAGCCAGTGCCTAACAATTGAGACCACTCAGGCCATTTTAATCCGAAATGAATGTAATGCAGGGAATCTGGTGCTTACCAAACCCTCAGGCTAGAAGAGGGTGGGCTCTGAGCCAGGCCTCCGGGAGCAGCACCGCATCCTAGCCGGGGCCTGCCAGAAGAGCTGCTGCCTGGGACATAGGGAAGGTGAGGGCTCAGCATCAGGAATGAGGAAGCTACTGCCACACCGTTGGCCTCAGAGTGACACTCTGCTAGAGCAACACTGTGAAGAAAGACTCTGTCTAGCCAAGGTGGGGGGCATTGTTGAAAAACCCATTGCCTCCGCTGCTGTGCTGAGCTCAGAAACAGCCTCCAGCTCCCTTCTGCTTTCCCTGCCTTGTGTGAGGCCATCTGATGGGCTCGCCTAGGCTGCAGCTGGGATGCCAGCTGAAAGGGAGTCTGGGGAGATGCGGTGTCTGGCTTTCTGGCCTCTGCTGAATAAGACGGCATCTTAGGAGGAGAGTGGGGTGGCTAGTGGGGTAATCCCCCCCCCCCCCACACACACAACATTACTGACCAGATCAAGTCTGCTCCACCCTCACACAGTCCTCTGGGACCACCCCTCGGAGATCTGGACAAACTGGGGAACCTTCAGTGGTGATGAATGGACTAGCAGCCATGTCATGAAAGAAATGATCCATGAACTGAGCAAACATTTATTACCATGGGCCAGGCACTGGGTGAGGCTCTGGGGTTAAAAACAAAGAATCAAATAAGACTCTGTTCCTGCCCTGGAAGATCCTACTGTGAGGATGTGGGAACTGCTACCTGGGAGGAAGATGTGACAGCTGTTTTCAAGTACACGGAGGACCAGCCTGGTGGACTCAGAGTTAACTTTAAGTCTGTAGGCCAAACTTGCCCCCAGATAACATTTCCCGAACTCACACAGTTTAAAAAGACTTAGTCACTTGCTAACATTTAAGTTCAAAAGGTTTTATATAGTAATTCTTAAGAATTTCTGCTTCTCTAGAAAAATGGAATGATCTGGCCCCCAGGCTGGGCTGCCCTCCCATCAGGCAGCCACTAGGGGGAGCCCAGGAGCAGTCTCCCCGGTTAGAGCACAAGCCACCTGTCGGCTGCAGTCTCCATCAGTCCCTTAGGGTCCCAAAGTTTGTTATCTGCTCTGCTACTGTTTCTCTTATACCTTTCCATTGCCCACCTGGCTCTTTGGGACATTTGAGCCTGTGATATGACCCCTGGGAATAGAAGGGAAAGGGCTTTGGCATCAGACAGACTCCTTACTAGCTGTGTGCCCTGGAGTGGGCAATGTGACCTCTCAGAGCTTTGGGCTCATCATCAATGAAACCTTCCAGGGCTGCTGGGAAGGATGTGTTCACAGGGTAGCACAGGTGGCCCATCAGCGGGGGCTGTCTGCTCATGCTTCAGGTCAGAGCTTTTGGCGGCAGGTGACAGACAAGTCCAGGGAAGTGGTTAAAAGCAGACTCAGGCAAGATGCTGGGTTTAGAGCCTCGGCTGCACCACTTACTGGTTCTTTGGTCCTAGATGAGTTGCTAAGCCTCTCGGTGCCCATTTTTTCAAGTGATAATGGTATCTGTCTCATGGGGTAGGTAATGAGGATTGAATGAGCCGATGTTTGACGAGGGTTTCAAGCAGCGCCCGGCACAGAGGACGCACCAGTAAATATACAACTGTTGTAATCAGTGCAGGAGCAGATGCTGAGGGCGTCTGCCTGGAGACATCAGGGCTCTTTACTCTTCACCCATTCAGTCCTTCGTTCATTCTGTGACCACTTATGGAACATCTACTAAGTTTTGGACACTTGTAGGTCTGTGGTCACAGCAGTGAGTGAAGCAGGCCAGGCCCACTCTCTGGGAGCTTATGTTTATGGGGCGTGGGTGGAGAGGCCACGGGACCAAAAGCAAAAATACACAAATGCTGTGAAGGACAGGAAAGCGCAGAATGAGATGGGCAGTGTCTCAGGGGAAGAGTTACTCTGAGAGGGTGGACTGCAAAGGCTTTGCCAGGGGCCACAGCTGGCCCGACACCTGAAGGTGAGATGGAGCCACTCCAGGAAGGTCTGGAGGGAGAGTCTCCCAGCGAATGGTGCAGCGGGGACAATAGGCAGTAGGGTTGGGCTGAAAGGAGGCTGCGCTGGGCTATGCACAGAGGTGGAGAGGGCGGTTGTGAGGGTTGGGGGTCATGGGTTGGGGGACTGGCTCACACTGTGCCTGGGAGGTCCCTGGAAGGAGTTTGGATTTTATTTTAAATGTGAGGAGTTCCCTGGAGGGTTTTCAGTAGGAGACTGACATGTTTGGGTTCCTGTTTTGGGAAGATCTGCAGCTGCTAGGTGTAGAGGGGCCGCTGGTAGGGCTGGTGGCTGTGGAGAGCCAGGCGGGAAGATTTAAAACAGGGCTTTGTGTGAGCCTAATCCAGCTTTTTGTTTTTTCTCTACCAGCCTTCCCCAGTGTCTGCCCTTGCACCCCTGTTCCCCACCCCCAGCTTCCACTATCGTGTCAGCTTTCCTGACCCATAGGGCCTACTCTGTGTCTGTTTTTCATTCCCTCAGTATTTGTCTGTTGTCATTTTCCAAGGGAGAGACCATCTGATTCTCTTAGCTCGTCTTTGTTACCCGGGTCATGGCCTGGACTCTGGGTCAGCCTGGACAGGACCCCCATTACTGCCTGGATCGGCCGTGACTGGGTGGGGATCAGGTGTGGCAATGCAAAGCCTGCCTGCCCTAAAGCCATTTGCTGAGCGGGGATGGGGTCGCCTCGCTTCCGTTGAGGAGGCAGGACGTGGACTCGATGTGCCAACTGCACTGTTACTGTCGTGAGGAAGAGACTGGATTGGTTTCCTTTGGCCCCAAGTAGTGGAGTTAAGAAGCAAGTTTCTCCATGATAAAGTCCTTGGGGACAGATTTTGGGTGTGTGTAGGACAGAGATGAAGGTAGTCTCTCTGCCCTTTTGAAGAGGCCCCACTGTCCTTGGAGGCAGCCGGGGGCAGGCAGAGCTGTTAAGGTAGCAAAGTCTCCAATGGCCAGTGGTGGCCAAGTCTCAAAAGCTGCCCCGTCAGGAGAGGGACCACAGCCTTGTCCCTCTCCTTTGGTTACTCCTGTACCCAGTAGGAGGGACAGGTGGGGCCAGTCAACGCGTGCATTTGCACTGGCCAGGCGGGTAGAGGCACAGCGGTTGCAGGGCACCGTGATTCCTGTATCTCCCCTAAACTCTCTTTAGTCACACATCCCCTTCCCACTGACCAAGCCCATACCGTTGACTCTTCTGGTAGAATAGATTTTCCTTCTTAGGGTCCTGCCCAGCAACTAGGAAGCACTTTGGGTAGAGCTACCCTTGATGGAAGCAGCTGCCTCTGGCTCACTGGCCTGAGGACCTCTGGGTTACAAAGTCACAGATCAGCTAACCACTGGCCGAAAGGCTGACCAGCTCCACCTGTGAAACCCTTCTCAGGACTCTCCAGTTCTGTGGAAACGAGGGAGGTGAACGGTGTTGCTTTGTTGTACTTCTGAGCTGCCGCCGGCACTGTGGAATGTCTCGTGATGACAAATGGGCTCTGGTTGGTACTGTCCTCCCCCCCGCCCTGCCCCCCCACTTCTTGGCCTTAGATCTTTCTGCTACTATCCCTGGATTAAGATTTATGGCTTTCTCAGCCTTGTAATACGTGGATGGACAGCGGCCTAATCAACAGAGCCGTCGTTTACCAAAATGCTGTCAGATTTGATGAAAGTCATGGGCTCTTAGCATTAAATTGGTAGTGAAGGGATTGGCCTTCCAGCAATTTACTGTGGGGTGGGCTTTCCTTAAAGGCCTGAAAAGCAAGTTCATTGCAATTATTACAGCAAAGGCTTTGCTCTCGCTTCACTGCTGTATCTGGTTTCCTACTGTGGGCTCGGCAGCTCAAACACCCCCAGGAAAGCTCACAAGTGAAAATGTAAAGCGTGGGGCTCCCTTTCCTTTGTTTTCCTTTTTCTGAGTTTTGAAAACCCCTGCAGTGAGGACAATAAATGAAACAACCCATAAAGCTTCAGCCTTTACAGTGACCTTGCATGATACAGAGTGGCGAGCTCTGTAATTTGTGAGAGAGCAGACAAATCCGGGAAGAACATATCAAATATGGTAGATTTACTGCCCACCTGACCCCTGGCTGGTTTGGCTCAGTGGATTGAGTGTCGGCCTGCGAGCTAAGTGTCGCTGGTTCGATCTTCGAGTCAGGGCACATCAGAGAAGGAAAACTCTGACTCCAAAAAACCTCTGCTGCCTTGCGGCATACCCCTTCAGGGGAAAGGCTAAGGGAGCAAACCCCGACAGAAAATCCGGAGCCGGAGTCCCTAAGGCGGTTTGACGTTGTAGTCAACACCGGCAACTCCTGCGGCGCACCTGAAGCCAAGCTGTATTGACTCCGTCTTTCCCTTGGACCCTTCAGCTGCGAAGAGAGGGGGGGTCTGCTGTATGGGCAACAGCAGACCCTCCATATCACCCTGCCCAGGCTCTGTAGCTTCAGCTTCACTGGAGAGGACACTCCAGCGTCATCGCAAGATGTCGATTCAACATGGGAGGAGACAGATACCGTGTCACTCCCGAGTCGGACTGCACAGCCATTCTCAGCGGTGCAGATAGACTCTTAAGAAGCTACACCATCGTCTCTCGAGACGGACGGCTGCCGACGACGACGACTCCCCACCTGACACCTGCCTTTGTCAGTACTTATCTTCAGAACTCTCCTACCTCTAGAGGGAGCCATTTACATATTGCACAACTACAGGGCAGGCCCCAGCCTTGATTTCTTTTTTCCCCCTAATTGACAGTAAGCTTTAATGCATACCTCTTAGAACACTCTGCTAAGAGAGGGGCAGCAGATACACCCAAATACTCTGAGCATGCGCTGGCCTGAGTGTGGCTGAGTATAGAAGAAGCTGGCCTTGGGCTGGCAAATGGGAACGTGCGTGTTTGGATGTTGGGGCTTTTAAATTCTGTCCTGGTCTATGGTTGATACTGCAGAGGTCTCCCCAAGTCTGGGTACTGCAAGTGGGCAGGAGAGAGCAGCTGCTTAGAAACACCCACTCGGGGTAGGGCAGCGTGCCAGGCAAGGAGCCAGCCAGGAGCTCAGGCATCATCCTTGGGAGGGTGTGAAGGTGGGAGGCAGGGAGCTAGCATGCCTGGGGGCTGGGTTGGAGCCTGCCAGCCTTGTGCTCCTCACGGGGAGGTGGGCATTGTCGTGTGGGCAGGGTTGCCCCTCCGTCTCCTCCCAGTGGTGGTAGAGGCGCCTCCCTGGGGCCGAGGTGGGAGAGTCTGCCAGATCGAGGGACTATTTATTCCCCTCTCTGGTATCCACTCAGCATTTAGAAACTCTTTCTGGATCATACTAGTTTTGTCATATGTTGCTTCTTAAAAACCTGCTTCCGTTATATGGGCTGTGTGAACTCCTTGACAGGCCAGGGCACTGGCTTTAAATTTTTAAAAATATCTTGACATGTATGCAGTCAGTACTCAGTGAGGACTTGCCTACTGTAAACCTGTCTCCTGACATCTTGGCGAGGTGAGCAGTTGTGCTAAGCTCCTGGGAAGGGAGAGGGAGACTGCTGGGGAAAGGGAGGGTGCGGCAGCTCCCGAAGAGAGAATGACACAGAGTGCTCGCCCTTGAACTCTGGAGCTCTTTCTCATGTTCACAAGTCAGGTCAGACCAACGGAGTGGCACGAATTCCAACTCTCTTACCCACAGTGGGCTCCCCATTCAGGGATAGCTCGATCCAGGTACTCGGACAATGTAGCAGGCTCTCCTCCATCTTCCAACTCTGCTTTTCCTCATGTTTCTCTCTGTGGTGCCAAGATGGCCAGGGGCAGCTCCCAACTTATATTCCGTCTCCTGCTATTGCATGACTCTGGCTCCCTTGAACCCAGCACTCATTCACTGTGGGCCAGAGGGGCCTACTACTCAGATTGGCCAGTGCTCCACCTATTGCTGGTTTCTGTTTCACATGAACACTTGGATTGGGGTCTGAGAAGGGAGGATTTACCAAAAGGAAATGCGGGTGCTTTTTTCTTTTATTCTCACCTGGGGACATGTTTATTGATTTTAGAGAGAGGGGAAGGGAGGGAGAGAGAGAGGGAGAGAAACATCGATGCAAGAGAGAAACATTTATCAGTTGCCTCTCATATGCGCCCCAACCAGGAACCAAACCTACAACCCAGGCACGTGCCCTGACCAGGAATCAAACCTGTGAGCTTTCAGTTTCAGGATGACACTCCAACCCACTGAGCCACACCAGTCAGGGCAGGTGCTTTTACCAGAAGATTGGGGAATGCGTGCTGGACAGGCAGAAACAACAGCACCTGCCACAAAACCTCCTAGATGTCATGCTGCTTAAACTTTAATGTGCATAAAAATCACCTGGGTCCTGTTAAAATGCAGATTCTGGTTCCTCGCTCTGAGATGGGGCTTGAACTTCTGCATTTCTCACCAATCCTCCAGGGGATGCCAGCGCTGCTGCTGCATAGATGGCACGTGGAGTAGCGAGGCCCTAGTTCAAACTCTCCGTTCCTAGGTGGAGGAACAGCAGCCCATGGAGGGCCTGGCTGTGTCTGCGGCCTGGGCCCCTTGCCTCTGTGCCACCGCCCCGCCTTCTCTTCTGTGCTGGTTTCAGCATTTGGACAGTTATTGAGTGGTTCCTGGGAAGGAGGGAGGAGCACACTCTCCTTGAAGGTACCATGGAAAATCCATCTCTGTGATGAGATTCAGAGCTTTTACAGCTTCATCCTGGCCCTAGGCAGGAAAGCCCCCAGGGGTCTCCTGGCCTGGAAGCCCCAGGTTTTCTGTATCCCGTGTAATGCTTACCCTCCATGGCCCCGCTGCTGACACTAAGAAGTGACTGACAAAGCCTGGGAGGCAGCGAGGCCGCCCTTGAAGCCGGAGCCCAAGGCGGTGGGTGAGGCTGACGGTTCTGAGGAAGATGGAGTGGAACGTGCGGTTCCAGAAGTAGCAGGGCGCACTGCCGAGCACAGGATCTCTTGCAGGAGGGAAGCGTCCCATGGCAGCTTCCTTCTGTGCCTCTTCCACCTCCCTGTTCTCTGACCCGGTGGCTCCCTGCCTGACCTTTTCAGGCCCTTGTACTCTCGCTAAGATTTTTCCTTGAATGATCTTGTAGCTCAGTCCTTGTTTCCTTTTCTGAGTGTTAGGTATTCTCAGGAAATTCTTTAACGTCCCTCCGTTCTCCCCGAAGGCCACTGTAGTAGCACGGACTGGGCATGCTTGTTCTTCCTGTGCCTGTGTGGTCGGCTGTGGTCTGAAAATACTCAATGTAAAATTCCAGAAATAAGCAATCCATACATCTTAAATATCAGTGTTTTGAGGAGTGTGATGAAATCTCACACTGTCCAGCTCCACCCCACCCTGGACATGGGTCACCCTTTGTCCCGCATCTCCGAGCTGTGCACGCTCCCTGTCTGTCAGTCGCTGAGCAGCCGTCTCCGTTAGCTAGTCGGCGGCCGAGGCAGCACAGCCCCTATCTCGGGCCGCATTCACATAACTGTTATCATAGTACATTGTTATAATTGTTCTGCTTTATCATTAGTTATTGTTGTTAGATTCTTTTTTTTTTCTTTTTGGTGGCAGTTGCATATCAGTATGCATTTTTGGTTTTTTTCCCATTTTTTAATTGTTCTTGTTAAATTCTTACTGTGCCTAATTTATAATTAAACTTCATCATAGGTATGTCTATATAGGAAAAAACATAGCACATATAGGGTTTGGTACTGTGCGCAGTTTCAGGCATCCACTGGGGTCTTGGAATTGATCCCCTGAGGAGAAGGAAGGACTAGTGTACAGCGTGGTGGTTTAGAACTGGGGTTGGTCAGCAAACATCAGCTCTAGAGCCAGGTCTGGCCACAGCCTGTTTTTGCAGTGTTTTTGAGACACAGCTGTACCCATTTGTTTAGGCATTATCCCCGGCTGCTTCCAAGCTATAGTGGGGCAGTTGAATACTGTGACAGAGGCCACATGGCTGGCAAAGCCCCAGATATTAACTTTTTAAAGGAACCGTTGGCTCAGCATTGGTCTCTGGAGCAGTACCGTGGGGTTTGAATCGAGGTTCTGTGGTCCCCTAGCTGTGTGACCTTAGGCAAGTGGCTTATAGACTTGAACTTCAGTTTCTCTGGAATCACGTGAGACTAAAAGAGCAAATCAGCGCACCCAAAGCACTTGGAGGGTGATCGGTTTACAGGAAGTGAAAGGGCCCCCGGTGGAGGGGCGGTGTGGATGTGGATGAGAGAGGAGTTCTGTCCAAACTGCTGAGTGCCCCACGGGACACCAAGGCTCCAGCCTCGTGTTCTGCTCTGTCAGGCTGATGGCTAAGTCCACTAAGCTTGTGGGGAAGCTGGACCTCACTGTGTGGATGGCTCCAATGGTGCCAGGCCGCGAGGGGAAATGCTGCCCTAAATCCCTGTCCCTCACCTGGTAATAGATCAGGACATGTGGTCTGGGGACCTCTTTCTTTGCTCAGTAGCAGGACCGCACTAGGGTGAGGCCCAGACTGGGACATTTGAAGAGACCCTTCCTCTCGGACGCGTGCACGTGCAGGCACCTGGGAGGGAGCGCCCCCTAACTGTTGCTCCCTGGCGCCTCGCCGGCACAGCCCGCCCCGACTCCAGCGTTGGAACGGCTGGCGGCGAGCTTGCCTGACTACCAGATGACACAGGTGGCTTGTTTCTTGGGTCCCAAGGAAATGAAACATGCACTTGGGGGAGGGGAGCAAGTCATCCTCATGGCAGTTCTAACAAAGGTGTCATTAGTGCCACTTTAATAGATGTGACAGTGGTACTCAGGGAGGTTATGTGACTTGCCCAGGGACTAAGCATCAGAGTTCCAGGAGTCAAACTGGTCTGCCTGAGTTTAGAACCCAGGCCCTTCACCACACATGAACAACTTTAATATAAACACACACACACACACACACACACACAACGACGAGTGCCTGAAGGATTGTTAGCACTAGGCTTCAGCTCAGCTGCACATAACCAACACTGGTCACTGGGGCTTGAAGACAGTTGTATTTCCTTCACACGAACAAGGCGTTTGGAGCCAGCGAGGGACTCAAGCTCCTTCTGTTTTTCCATGGGGCCATCCTTAGTTGTGTGGCGTTCTTCCTTATTCTCATGAGATGGCTGCTCTGCAACCAAACATCCTGTCCACGTTCCATTAGGAAGACGGGTAGAAGGATAAAGGGTAGAGTCCTGTGTCACTGAGTGAGTCCCGTGAGCAGGAAAACAGTGGTTTTTTTCAGCAGCTCCAGCTGCATGCAGGCTTCCAGCCCCTCACATTTGCTCACACGGCCATCCCAAGCTGCAGGGGCCTCCAGCGTGTGGTCATCTTAAAGGGCACATGGCTGCCTCAGCAGAATCAGGGTTTTGTTAGTAAGGCTGGAGAGGGCAATGGGCAGCTGTCAGGTAGTCAAGTGCCTCCACAGCTTAGGTGGGCTTTGGATACATGGAAAAGATTTGGGAGAATAGCTTTAAGGTTGGTACAACAATATGAGCAAAGGCACAGAGGTGGGAGAGTTTGGGGCACAGACAAGGGTCAGGATTCTGTCACAAATATCCTGTTCACATTGGCTTAGCGAAATGAGAAAGTTTGAGCAGTGTCTTGGTTGGATCCAGAGGTCTAAACAAATCCATCAGGACAATGCTTCAGTCTCTCAGCTCTCTGCTCCGTGTTAGGGACAGGATGGTCTCCAGCAGCTCCTGGCATACCCACCCCTCTTTAGCTTAGCACCCCTGAGGGAAGGGAGCACCTTCTCCCCACAGCTCTAGGAGGAATCTTAGGGTTTCTCATTGGCCCTCTTAGGTCCATTCCCAGGGTGTGTGCTGAGGGGCAGAATGCGCTGACTGATCAGGCCCTAGTCACGTTCTGCCCTTGGGTCTCATGGACTGGGCAGGGAGGGGAATGGGCCGCAAAGGAAGACTACAGAGATGCTCCCTGAAGGATGGGGAACAGATGCTGGACTAAAAGACTGCATGCACTTGGGATACAGAAAGCAGTTCTGTTTGGCTCAGTTGTCAGGGCCGTGACTCTATGTGCAGGAATCCATGTAGGAAAGGTGGATGAGGCCAGACTGTGGAGAACTTGGCATGCCAGGTGCATTGCTCAGGGCACAGTGTGGCTGCTACAACAGGGAGGCACAAACAGCAGTGGCTTGAACAACATGAAAGTTAATGCCTCTCTGACACGATAGTTCAACGGTGTGCAGACATCCTGCTCCAAGAGGTCACGGAGGAACCCAGGCACTAACTCTTGTCGCCCCACATCCTCCCCATGTCACTTCCTCCCACAGTCCTCGGCAGCTCGCCGCCACCTCTGCGTTCCAGCTGGGCCCTTCTCTTGAGGGGCGCAGCCTCAGAGATGAACATAGCCCTTCCCCACACCTCATTGGCCAGAACGAGTTAACATGGTTCCCCCAGGTGCAGGAGAGGAAGGGAAAATGGACAGTGGGGGACAGCCTGCAGTCTGCCACACCAGGCCAAGGAGTGGGTTTCCCAAAGCGTGATCTAAGGAATGCTGGGAGGAAGAGAGGTCCCGCCAAACTTGCTTTCCATGGCCCAGAAAGTGTGAGGAATGTCGCATCCTGCATTTTATTTTAGGGTATCCACAGATGTGTGTGGCAAGTGGGGGAGGGGGCATATTAAAGGCTTTGAGAAGCCTTGAAGCAAAATCCCCAGGGTTTCTTAAACATTTGACCACGAAACTATCTGGGAAGTGTAACACCTGCTAAAATTCTAGGGGCAAGTTCTTTCAAGACAAAAAGTTACTAAAAAATTATACTGAATCCATTTTGGGCAGCAGGAGGTGGCGTGAGTCGTCTGGGCAGCCTGCACAAGACCGTGCTGGGCCAGCATGAGGATGACATGGCTGCAGCCACGCTACAGGCACACACCTCGTGGTCAGCCTCGGACGTGCTCGCCCCAGAGGGTTCAGGGTGTCTGTTCTATCAAATCTGAAATGGCCTGATTTTTTGTGTGTAGAAATCTGTGCAGATCAGAACAGAAGCTGGCTCGCGGCTCCACATCGAACCTCCTCTGGACTACTCGGAAGATTTTGAGTCGTGTGAGAACGTGACTATCCATGCAAGGGATGCTTCTGGGAGTCATCCTCAGGTAGGAGTGGCTTCAGTTCAGTGCTACAGTGGCTGTGAGGGCACTTTCTATTATTTATTCCTTCCTGGTGGTAAAAAAAGAGTCCTTCTCTATGGAATGACCCAATGACCTTGTTTCCCTACCCCATTCATAGAAATGGGATTTTACAGTAAGCAAAATTGTGGACTTCATTGCCTTTAACACCTGCCTCCCATATAACACACACAACACACAACATAAACACCCACTCACTTGCTTTTGGATAATTCAAACAATCCCGTGCTCAGGATCAGTCTGCAAACAGCCATCAGTTTCTCTTAGTTTGGGAGGCTGGTTTATAGCCAAGCACATTCTGTTACAGTCCCAGACCAAGCCCACGTCACGGAATGTGTACATGCCCTTGAAGCAAGAGGCAAGATAGTTCTTTCTCCTCTGACCGTTTGGTACCTCCTGTTACATGAACACACATTCCTTCCTTTGCAAGCTCCCGAGCTCCCTGAAACACTGCAGCCTGTCCCTCACAAGCTATTAAGCCTATTAGCATTCCTTTGTGTGCGTGCTTGGAATCCACAGTGCCCTGCTCCGCCAGCACTGAATTTTCTCCACTGTGAGTGCTTGATTGTGTTTCTTTCTTTTTCTCCTCATCTTGAGAGGGCACCCTGTAAGGCTTCTTAGTCAGTTTCTCCATGGAGTTATTTTCCAGCTAGGTGAGAGTAAAACGGCAGCGCCAGTTTTCAGCAAAAGCAGAAGCCATAAGAGCTTAGTGGAATCTGAACAGGGAGAGAAAAAAGACTGCATGGCTGTGTGTATATTTTTCATCTGACCTTCACTGTTGAAACACACCAGCCTTTCCCCTTCAATCGAATCCTTAGTGAACTCCAATTTCTCGGTGACTCTGAATTCAGACTGGTGTGCTGCAGACATGTTCTGTTGGCTGCCACCCCGTTGACTTGCATACTTTCAAAAGATGTGAATTACCAGCTGACATTTAAGAATCAGGAAAATTTCTGTCAAGGTCTGAAGTTGGGGCTTCCCTTGAAAAATCAAGAGATTTGGGAACCACATTCTCACGCGACAGCAATGCCTGAGCTGAGGAGCAGCCATCCCCTTAGACAGATGTGTGTGTTCCAGTGCCTGTGGTCCTCACCACAGGGCCCACGTGCTGTTTTTCACACTGGAGATGAAACGGACAATAAACAAGTATATGATGTACCAGGAGGTGATAGGACACATCAGAGAAACAAAGTGGAGAAAGGGGCTGGAGAAAGCTGGACAGGGACTGCCACTTGATGTGTGAAGGCAGGGTCCCTGATGCAGTCAAGGAAGCCACAGGCTGAGCCATTTGGAGAAGAGCATTCCAGAAGCAGGGGCAGCAGGAGTGGAGGCCCTGAGGCAGAGGCCAGAGTGGCCGGGCGAGGAAGAGAAGGTGAGGCCGGGGAGGTCGCCAGGCTCCGACCACACTGGGCTTTGAGAGCTGTGATAAGGATGAGGGATTCTAGTTTGAGTCAGAGGGAAAGCTATCATAGGTTTGTTTGCTTGCTTGTTTTTTTTTCAGTTTAGGAACTCCAGTGAAAGTGGGGCACCTTCTTCCAGAGAGTTTTCGTCCAAGTGCCAGGTCTTAGTCATGTTGGCTTTCCTCGGGCTGTGTATTGCCGTGGATGATAAGGCTTCATGTAAATGATATTGGCTCTGCTTAAGTATCAGGAATAAAACAAAATGTATATTTTTGTTCTAATATTATTGAGATATCTTTTCCCCCTGATAATGCATGATCAATATAAAAAATTCAAGTGATACAAAGAAAGTAAAAGTCCTTTCATAATCTCACTGCCCCAGAGATCATTCCTGTGAATAGGAAGGTAGCAAATATCCAGACTAAAAACTGCACATATCATGATATCCAAGAGGATATTGTTATCTGGAATGTTCTGGTCCTGGCTCATTCCTAATGAGTGAGTGGTATTTCCCAAGATTAGTTATCTTATCAGTCTCTGAGAGCATGACAGGTGATGGGAAGACTTGACCACCCTGACATCTTCTGGAGTGCCTCTAATGAGTTTTTCCTTTGTCAACAATTATAATTTAGTGTTTTAAAGTTGTTGTTACGTGCTGATACATATAAACAACGTAAAGACCTGTCACAATCCATGTGTCACCAGTAGATCTGCCATGTGTGGACTGCCGTGGCCCGTGATGGCTTACCCACCTGTTGGTACTAGGTGGGTTTAGGCAGCTATGCCATCATTGGCCGAGTGTCCCCAGTGAAGCAGCCCGCCTGTCTTGTCCACAACAGAGCTCCTCAGCAAATCTCTTCAGTATACATTAATTTAAATGCTGAGACCTGAAAAAATGAAGGATCATTTTTAGGGCAGTTCCATTGCTTGGGTACTTCTGTTTCAGATCATCATATAAATAACCTTTGAGTGAATGCCTTTTTTCTTTACTTTTTATTGTTATTTTCACATAAATGGGATTATACCATTCATACTATTTGATAATAACACATTTTTGCTCAACATGTGTGGCCATCTTTTTGCACTGGTCCTCACTCAGCTCAGGGCACTGTTTTGGGAATTGGTGGCCCGAGTTTGAATCCTGGTCCACTTCCTAGCTGTGTTCTTGCAGTGGTACTGGTTAAGCAAGGATGAGTTTGAACAGATCAGCTGTGGGACCGAGTGCAAAGAACGACTTACTGAGGAGAGAGATGGGAAGCACAGAGGCCCAGCATGTCTTTAGGGACCTAAGTTCCTTCTACTATATCCAGTTCTCTTTGCTTATCCTTAGGATTCCAAATCTCCCACCAGCTCCACACCCTGTGATTTTAACTTCTCCCTTCAGCATGCACGTGGACATTCCGACCCTCCAAGTGATATGGACAAAGCAAGGATTCTCTTAACTATTCAGGATGTAATGGTAAGACCGCTTTTCTGTATCATAACCAGAGTCTTCTCCACAGCCAAGCAGCTGGGCCATTGGATAGGCCCCGTGAGAGATTTTTTGTTTACACTTGGCAGAAGTACTGATGACAATAGAAGTTGGCTCTTAGCAAAAAAACCTATGGCCAATCCACCAGAAGATTTAAAACAATACAGGAGAGATTTGGCTTAATTACATTATTTTTATTCATTTATTTCGCTTTTGATATGAAATAGAGATATTTTAAAATTTTATTTTTCAATTGCAGTTTATATAAAATATCATTTTGTATTAGTTTCAGGTGTACAGCACAGTGGTTAGTGAGACAATCATGTACTTTACAAAGTGTTCCCCTTGCTATTTTCATTACCCACCTGGTACCATACGTAGTTATTACAGTATCACTGACTATACTCCCTCTGCTGTACTTTACATCCCCATGACTATGCTGTAACTACCAATTTGTACTTCTTAGTCCCTTCACCTTTTGCACCCAGTCCCTCAACATCTCCTCCTCTCTTGCAACCATCAAATCGTTCATTGTATCTATGAGTCTGTTTCGATTTTCCTTGTTCATTTATTTTGTTCTTTAGATTCCACATATAAGTGAAATCATATGGTGTTTGCCTTTCTCTGACTGACCTATTCACTTAGCATAATACCTTCTAGGTCCATCCATACTGTTGCAAATGATAAGGTATCATTCTTTTTATGACTGAATAAAAAGACACACTCACACACACACACACACACGCGCGCACACACACACACACTGGAATATATATATCTCACAACATTTTTATCCGCTCATCTATTCATGGGCACTTGGGTTGCTTCCATATCTTGGCTAATGTAAATAACATTGCAATGAACATAGGGGTGCATATATTCTTTCCAGTTAGTGTTTTGGAATTGGAAGTGGAATTGCTGGGTTATAAGGCAGTTTCATTTTAATTTTTTGGGGAAACGTCATACTCTTTTCCATGGTGGCTGTACCAGTCTACATTCCTACCAACAGTGCACAAGGGTTCCCTTTTGTTAACATCCTTGCCAATGCTTGTTTTTGTCTATTTATTGATAATAGCCATTCTGACAGGTGTGAGACAGATCTCACTGTGTTGTTTTTTTTAAATATATTTTATTGATTATGTTGTTACAGTAGTCCCAATTTTTCCCCCTTTGATCCCCTCTGCCCAGTACCCCCCTTGTCCCAGCAATCCCACCCCACTTAGTTCATGTCCATGGGTTGTACATATATCTGTTGGCTTTACCCTTTCCTATATTATTCTTAACTTCCCCCCTGTCTATTTTGTACCAACCAATTATGCTTCTTAATCCCTACACCATTTCCCTATTTCTCCCCCGTCCCCCTCCCAGGTGATAACCCTCCAAATGATCCCCATACCTGTGATTCTGTTCCTATTCTGGTTTGCTTAGTTGGATTTTGTTTGTATTTTTTAGATCAGTTGTTGATAGTTGTGAGTATGTTATCATTTAGGTGTTCATAGTTTTGATCTTCTTTTTCTTAAATAAGTCCCTTTAACATTTTATATAATAATGACTTGGTGATAATGAACTCTTTTAGCTTTACCTTGTCTGGGAAGCACTTCATCTGCCCTTCCATTCTAAATGATAGCTTTGCTGGATAGAGTAATCTTGGTTGTAGGTCCCTGCTTTTCATCACATTGAATACTGCTTGCCAGTCCCTTCTTGCCTGCAAAGTTTCTTTTGAGAAATCAGCTGAGAGTCTTATAGGCACCCCTTTGTAGATAACTCTCTGCTTTTCTCTTGCTGCTTATAAGATTCTCTCTTTATCTTGAATCTTTGGCATTTTAATTATGATGTGTCTTGGAGTGGTCCTCTTTGGGTCTAGCTTGTTTGGGACTCTCTGTGATTCTTGGACTTGTATGTCTATTTCCTTTGAAAAATTTGGGAAGTTTTCCTTCTTTATTTTTTCACATAGGCTTTCAATTTCTTGCTCTTCCTCTTCTCCTTCTGGCACCCTATGATTCGGATGCTGGCATGTTTAAAGTTTTCCCAGAGGTTCCTAAGCCTCTCCTCATATTTTTCAATTCTTGTTTCTTCATTCTGTACACGTCGACTGTTTTTTTCTTCCTTATAGTCCAAATCATTGATTTGAACCCCAGTTTCCTTCTCTTCACCATTGGTTTTGTGTGGATTTTCCTTTGTTTCACTTAGCATAGCCTTCACTTCTTCCCTTATGCATTTGCCATACTCAAGCATATCTGTCAAGTCTGTGAGCATCTTTATCACCAGTGTTTTGAATTCTACATCTGTTAGGTTGGCTATCTCCTCATCACTTAGTTCTCCCACTGGAACCTTGTTTCATTCCCCCTTTTGGGCCATACTTCTCTGTCTCCTCATCTTCACAGGCTCCTGTGTTTGTTTGCCTCTGTGTCTTAGGTAGAGCTGTCACTCCTGTTACGTTGTAAGGGGTGGAGCCTTAGGTATTTGTCAGTACAGGGCGACCCATTTCACCACGTTGTGGCACTGTGTGTGTGAGAGCGGTCTGAGAAGGAACAATGCTGCTTGCTCAGCACTCGCTCATTTTCCAGGCACTTCTCCCACTTTTGTATGGGATGGGACTAGTGCCTCTCTAGCTGTTGCTCTGGCCGTCATTCCCAGAGTGGGTGGGTCTGCGGACATTCTAGGAACCTGGGGACCCTTTAAACAAGTGGACTCAGCTGAGAGACTGGCATTTTCTTCCTCTGGCCCAACCCCCACTGGTCAGCACAGTCAGAAGCAATGAGGCTTGATTTTCCCTGGGGCTGGGACTGTGAACTTCGAGGTTTGGTTGGGAGTTGGGAACACTCCCCAGGTGTCACTCCCCACTTTTTAAAACGTGTGAGTGCACTTTCTGCCGCTCTTCTGCTGCCGCCGCCACCACACCTCATCCTCTCCACCCTGGCTCTGCCCCTCCTACCTGTCTGGATGCGTATTTCTTCTTTATATCTTTTTTTGTCGGACTTCCATGCAGCTTGATTTTCTGGGGCTTCTGGTTGTCTCTAGTTTTGAGGTAGTTGTATTCCTTTTTAGTTGTGGAGGGAGACCCAGTGTGTCTGTCTAGGCCTCCATCTTGGCTGGAAGTCTCACTGTGTTTTAATTTGCATTTATGTGATGGTTAGTGAGGCTGAGCATTTTTTATATGTCTATTCAGGTCATCTACACATTTTTATAATTGGAATTTTTTTTGGTACTGAGGGTTATATGAGTTCTTTATAAATTTGGGATATTAATCACTTATCAGATATATTATTGGCAGATATCTTCTATTTACTAGATTGTCTTTTTGTTTTGTTGATGGTTTTTTCTTTGCTGTGCACAAACTTTTTAGTTTGATGTTTATTTTTGTTTATATTTTCTTTTGTTTCCCTTGCCTGAGGAGATATATCAGAAAAAGCATTGCTAAGAGAAATAATGACGTTATCTAAAAAAAGTAATAGTAAAGGCTAACATTAAATGGGCACTTACTAAGTGCCAAGCACTGTGTTGAATATGTAACATCCACACTCATTAACCCTGTATTTTAAGTGCTAGGTATTTTAATTCCATTTTATAGTCTGAGGAAGCTGAAGAGCAGAGAAATGATGTTGCTCACCCGGGCCTCAGAGATGCCCAGACTGGGAACCCAGACCCTATGACGCCTGTTCCTTGGGATCAACAAGCTGGGGATGGCACTGACCCATTTTTGCTTCTGAAAGTGCCCAGCTCTCCACAGGCACGCAGTCAGTGGTGAATATTATTGATACTCTGCCTGGGAGTAAGGTATTCAAAGGTGCCCTTCATCAATTATGCATAACTTAAACAATGATCGAGAAGACCTTTCCTCTGTCAAGTCTTTCCTCTATGACCTCATTGCTGGGAATGTTGATGAAAAATGTTTTTCAAAAATGAAATTTAATGAGGAAACAACCAGACAAACCCAAATTGGGGAATAGTCTACAAGGCAAGTGGCCAGGAGTCTTCAAAAAGTCAGTGGCATGAGAGACAGGGGAAGCCTGTTCCAGACTAAAGCAGGGCAAAGAGATATCACAATTATGCTATGTGAGATTCTGGGAGGATCATTGCTATAAGTTTAAGGACAGTTTTGGGAAATTCAGAAAAATTAAAAATTAACTATTTATATTTGATAATAATATTGAATTGACATTAAATTTCCCAAATTTGGTAATTATATATATAAGAGATGGTCATTGTTCTCAGGAGACACATACTGAAGTGTGCAGGCATGAGGCGTCATGATGTCTACATTAATGCATAAATGGGCCAGAATAAAGATGTGTTGTGCAGATTGAGGAAGAGAAAGGGGAAATGGGGCAACATGCTAACAGTTGGTGAATGTAGGTGAAGGGCTTTGGGTTATGTATTATATTATTCTTATAAATTTTCAATGGCTTTTAAATTTTTTCAAAATAGAAGAGGTTTTTTAAAAACTTTGTTAGAGCTAAGCATCAACAAAGGAAGAAATAGAGAAAAGTAAAAAAGGAGACCTAGCTTAAAAAAGCTGAGTGAGATTGATCCATGTCAGCTTCCTGGTTGTGCTGTTGTGCTACAGTTGTGCGGATGTTACCATGGGAGAAACTGGGTGCAGGGTACGTGGGATCTTTGTGTATTGTTTATTACAAAGGGCGCATAAAATCTACAATTAGCTCAAAATAAAAAGTAAGAAATAAATGAAATAAGCACAGATGCCCAGGTCTTACCACCCAGAGGTTCTGATTCTCATTCTAGGTTTGGGCACAGGCATTGTATAATATCTTGTTTTAAGAACCCTACGTAACAATAATTTGCAGCAATATTTTAGAACCACAGTTACAAGGAAAAGAGAGGGCTGTGGATCTCAAAATTTGATACACACAAGAATCTGTAAGGGTACTTGTTTAAAATGCATATTTTAGGTCTAATTTTTAAGCTACCAGATTTTGTACATAGGAGGTAGCATACCTTTTTATTTTTATCCTCATTCGAAGATGCTTTTTTATTTTTTCATTGCTTTTGTTAGAGGGGGCATGGTGAGATGTGAGAGAGAACCATTGACCAGTCGCTCTCTTGTATGCACCCCGACTAGGGATTGAACCTGCAACATGGGTATGTACCCTGATTGGGAATCAAACCCATGGTCTTTCAGTCTGCAGGATGATGCTCCAACCAACTGATCCACACTGGCCAGGGCAGGAGGTAGCATACTTTTTAACAAAAGAACTCCCAGTGATTCAGAACCAGAAGGCCTGAATAATAGAATCCACTTCAAATGGAAGGAAAGTTTTGGAGATAATTTGGACTTTGTGTTTTGGATTTGGGGACTATAAAAGAAAGAGATTTAAAAATTCGAAGTTAAAATCTCGTCTACACCATATAAATCAAGGTAACTATAAAGTAAAATAAATAAATAAATAAATAAATAAATAATGAAAATCCAGAGGTTCACAAAAGCCAGAAAGGAATGGGAAGAGTTTCTGTCCTTGTCTTTAAAATCATATCCTGTACTTCTGGAAACTTGGGTGGGAGATGTCACTTTAAAAAATAGTAAATGAAAGATAACAAAAGTATAATAGTTCTAGACAGCATCTCCTGTATGGCAGATCAATTTTTATGCAGATATTGACTATTAATGTCAAGAAAACATACTCTTTTAAGAAGACAAGGAAGTCTTAATATATTTTAGAAATATTTCATAGAAAATTATTTTATTTAGGTTTTTGACCATTTAAAGATGTGAATTTTAGATAAATAGGAAATTAATTTTGTGTTGTTATATTAAGACATTATTAAATTAGGGAAAGGAATATGAACTCTTCATATTTGTTTTCTTTTTCACTTAGGTCACATTAAAAATATATTTGAACTTGAGAAAAAAACAATCCTGAGAAAATAGTGACATGTAGGGGAGGATTCTTATTAATGTTGTGACTTGAAAAAGTTATGCTCAAATTCAAGATAAGGGTAGAAACATAGTGATGAGTGGAAGAGAGTGTGGCTAAAATGAGGGGGCTTGGACCCGTGTCTGCAAGGACTGTCTTCATCTCACGACACATGTTTTATTGGCTGGCCTAGTGTTGTGCTGTGGTCATGATTGTTGCTGTTTTATTTTGAATCAAAAATTTTATTCTGAGCATGCTCCCTCCCATTTGCTCTGGTCCCCACCACTCTCTGTTGGCAACTCTGAAACTCGCATTGCCATTTTACACTATATTACACCTTCAAAGATGTTGGAGCTTGTGACTCCTGTTTTAAGGAATAAAAAGAACAAGTGACTGAGATTCAGCAAGCCTGGAGCAGGTAGTCTGGGCTTTTCCATAAACTCTGTGGGGCCTTGGCTAAGCCATAGTCTTGGAGCCCCTGTTACCTCCCCTTTGACACAAAGAGGTAGATTAGGTATTTCCTCTGCTTGTCAGCTCTGAAATTATAAGTCCTTGGTTGAGTTATAGGAAAACCCTATTTCTGATTACAAAATCTGTAGGAGTAGAAGAAACTAGTTTATTGAGCTCTCTTTTCATCCAGGAACTTCTGTAGGTCGTTTACAAGTTACATATTTAGGCCTTGATATACCCTTTCTCCACCCTAGATCTAAGCTTCATATTGGCAGAGATGTGTGCTGTCTCTTTGCCTGCCGTGTGTCTGGTCCTTAGAAAAGCCTGTCATAGAGTTAGTTTGCAAATAAATCTTTGTTAAGCAAGTAAACTGAACAATTGATTGAGTGAATCAATCCATGAGGGTGTGGTATAGATGTTGATTTGGCACCCTGGGCAGCCCACACAAGCTAAGTTCAGTCATCACATCACCAAGTTATAATTACAGTGACAGTATATTCCAAACTGTGAATCAGGAAACATAATCTGATGAAGAATTGTTTTGCTGCTTGGGATAGAAGAATCATTTTGAGAGATGGAGTTTAGATCCTGAAATATTGCGATTACTGGCACATGGTGCCAATTAAAATAGATATATTCAGTGACATGAGCAAGGCAGGTGGTATAACAAGCACAGCTCTGGGCATCGTGTGGTGGGGATGTTGGGAAGAGTCTTGACACTGCTTGGCTGATTGTCATAGTGGGGAAGTAGGGGCACAGAGGTACAAGGCTTTCTAGTTTTAAGAGAAGCCAGGTATCTGGGTTTCTTTGTGTTTGGTTTCTCTCGTTTATTTATTTTTTATTTTTTTTATTTTTTAATGTTGGTAACTAATTCACAATTTTCTATGGACCAAAGATAGAAAATAGCCAGATTTTGCTTTCAGACTATCAGCTTGAAACTCTGGTTCAGACAATGAAAGCTTTGTTGGTTCCTGGCAAGAGAGGAGGAGGAAGTCTTTCTCCTTCCCAGTGGCACTTTAATTAGCCCCTCTGTACCCAGAGCCATCAGGGACATGGTGTCCTGAATGCATCCAGTGGGACAGCTTAGCTTAAAGGACAGCCTGGCTGATGGCATTAGGAGGGTCTTGGGCAGGTGAGCCAGACAGCACGAGGCCAGCTGATCAGGAATAATTCAGTGATGTGCATGAATGATTCATGTGGGATGATGCTGAATAAGCACTAAATGCCATGAAAGGCAGGTCCAGAAGGGAGAGATGTGATCCTTTCACCCAACGGAGCATTTCTGTAAGTGAAGGTATCGGGTGGTATCTGACTTATTATAGCATTCTTTTCAATCCTAATAAAAACAGAGTGACTTCGGAATCAATAACAGAATAAATCATAACTTTTATTTTTTGCATTTATAGCCTACATAAAATTTCTTAGGTATTTTTACATTATTTTTCATCATTTTATATAACACCTAATGCATGAATGCTTTCACATTAGAAAAGATTCAAACAATTCAGAAGTAAACTGAGTAGACTACAAAGGGCTCTCTCCAGCTACCCAGCCAAACTGTGCCCACTTCTGATTTTATTGCACATGTATACTTTATTTATTTTGTCATTTATTCATTTATTATTTTATATTTTAGTTTATTTCTACTTTTATCTTGATTCCTTCTGTAAACTTTTTGGTTTAATTTATTACTTTGGTTCTACCCCTCCTCCACGACACATTTTGGCTTCTTAAGTTAAAATTTTAATTCACTTATATTCAATCTTGTTTTCTAATATGTCAATTTAAGACTATACATTTTCCTCTAAACACTGCTTTGTTCTTATCCCACAAATTTTGCTATGTGTGTAGTGTTTTCATTATCAATTATTTCTAGTTTGTTTGTGATTTTAGGTTCCCCCCCCCTCTATTTATTTAGAATGGTTTCTTACAAACTTTCTAAGTAAATAGTTTTTTGTGTTTTGTTTTGTTTTGCTATTCTTTTATGTTAATTTCTAATTTTACTACATTATAGCAAGGAATGGCTTGTTTGATTTCTGTTTTTTGGACATTTCTGAGTTTTTGTTTCTCATCTACCAGATCTTTTTTTATGAATACTCAATGTTATTTTAAAAGAATAATAATTCTCTTTTTGGTACAAAGTTCTCAATCTGTCTGTTAAATCAAGCTATTCATTGAATTATTTAACCTGGTGACTTTTTTTTTTAAGATTTTATTTATTCATTTTTAGAAAGAAGGGAAGGGAGGGAGAAAGAGAAGGAGAGAAATATTGACATCGATAGGTTGCCTCCTACATGTCCCCAACTGCGAGCTGGCCCAGAATCAAACCAGTAAACTTCTTAGTTTGCAGGCCAGCACTCAATCCACTGAGCAACACAGTAACACAGCCAGGGCCTTTTAATTTTTCTCAGCCTTTATCCGAGGACATTTTATTTTCAGTGCTAATAGAGAGAGGAAGGGAGAGAGAGAAACATCGATGTAAGAGAGAAGCATTGATTGGTGGCCTCCCAGAGGTGCCCAGACAGGGGACTGTCCTGTCCAGACCAGAGATCAAACCTAGAACCTTAGTTATATGCCCTGATGGGGAATTGGATCCATAACCTTTCAGTTATAGGACAACGCTCTGACTAACTGAGCCACACACCAACCAGGGCTGTGGTGGGTCTTAAAGTAAGGTCCCAGACTACCTATATCAGAATCACTTGGGTTGCTAATTAAAAATCTGAGTTCTCGGCCCCAGCGATAAACTTAAGGCACCTGTGCCCCCTGCTGAAGCCAGCCCTTCTGTGCTGGGCTCTGGCCACGCCAGGCCTGGCCAGCATCATGTGCATGTCCCTTGACAACTGGTGCTGTGCTCAGTCCAATGCATGAGTTTCTAGCCAGGGACATTGATGGGCATGTGGTTAACCTGGACAAGTACTGGGGCTTCATGTGCATTGTCACCAATGTGGCCTTGCAATGAGGCAAAACAGACATAAACATTGACCTGCAAACCCAGTATGCTGAGTGTAGTTTATGGATCCTGGCTTTCCCTTGCAACCAGTTTGGGAGGCAGGAGCCAGGAGCCAGGGACTAATGTAGAGATCAAAGAGTTTGCTGTCGGCTATAATGTTAAATTTGATATATATAGCAAGATCTGTATGAACAGGGATGATGTCCACCTGCTGTAGAAGTGGATGAAAGTCCAGCCTGAGGGAAGGGGAATCCTGGGAAATGCCATCAAATGGAATTTCACCAAGTTCCTCATTGACAAGAACTGGTGCATGGTGAAGTGGTAGGGACCCATGGAGGAGCCCCTTATCATAGAGAAGGACCTGCCCTGCTACCTGTAGCTCCATAAATGTGTACCCCCCATCTGAGCCCGCCACCCATGCCCCTCAGAGCCTTCTTCCCGGCACCCATGACAGTCTGTCTAAAAACCAGCCTACTGGTAGGGCAGACCTGACAACCTGGCATGCACCCTCTGCCAGAGGAAGGCCCTTGGCCACACCTGGCTCATAGCTTGGCACCTCCACCCCCTGCTGTCTTGTGGGAATAGAACATACAAATTGGGTAAAAAAAGTGAATTCTCATACCCCTCTCAAAGACACAGTGTTGGATCTGGAGGGGGTAGAGTGGTCAGAATCTGCATTTCTAATAAGACTTCCAGGAAGTTCTTATGCTTGTCAGCAAACCACTGCAATTGATCTTACTTAATTTTTGTGTATTTAATCCAGTTGATTTCTGTGAACTTGTCAATTTTCCTTTATATTTCTCTGATTTTGCTTTATGTATTTCAGATCTCTGTCATTGTGTGCATATAGAGTCAAGATGTTTTCTAATAGATAGTACATTTTATCCATATGAATATATCAGTGTCATTATCTTTGTCCCGTTTAAAGCAGTAGGTGGGCCTTTTCAATCTGAAGGCATGTGTCTTTCTTTAACACTGGAAAATTTTGTTGTTATTATTATTATTATCATCTTCCATTGTGCCTGTTCTGTCCTCTGGAGCATCTGTTGGACAAATGTTGGCCCAGATCTATTTTTTCAAGTCTCTTAATTTTTATTTCAAACTTTCTTTTTGTCTTTTTGTACTGTGTTCTTATAAAATTGTTTGGCTTGATTTTCTTGCACACTTGGTCACCTTTTATCTCTTTCTGCTCTTCAGCTGATCTTTTTAAAAAGGTTAACAAAATTAAAGCTTTTAATATCTCTAGTTGTTTCTTTTTCGTGGATGGAAGTTCCTCTTACGTATCTCCAGGGATGCCCTGACCAGGTGGCTCAGTTGGTTGGAGCGTCGTCCTGTACACCAAAAGGGTGACCGTCGATTTCCAGTCAGGACACATAGCTAGGTTGTGGGTTTGATCCCCAGTCAGGGCGTATACAGGAGGCAACAGGTTGATGTTTCTCTCTCTTTCTTCCTTCCTCTCTCTCTGAAATCAATAAATGTATCCTTGGGTAAGGATTTAAAAAAATCTCCAGGGAAATTAATTTTCTGTGTTCTAAAGTTTTCTATTTATTCTATTAGCTTTTTTCTTGGGTATTAGTTCTCTTATTAATATGGTGGCTGTCTTTCAGGGTATTGATCTTTCACAAATGTGTGCTCATTCTGGGCTGTCTGCTCACTCTTGTATTTGAGAATCCCACTTCCTCTGCTCATTCTGTTTGATGTAACCTAACCCTGGTGATTGTGGATTAGGGCACACATGCTCCTGGAAGCTGTGCACTTTATGTTCCATTCCAGGCAGCTCAGAGATGGACACCTCCTGTGGGGGGCATTGTCCTGCCTTCTGGCTCAGTACCCACACTCCAGGCTTCAGCCTGTGGTGAGCACCTCTGTACTTAATGCGGCTGGAGCTGGCAGCCTTAAAAGTATCCTCAGTTAATGCTCCAGGGCTTCCTCTTACTCTATCTTGACTTCTGGACTCAGCTACGTACACACCCACCCACACACACACACACACACACACACCACTCCTTCTATGGAAAACAATCTTTTTTAAAGATTTTATTTATTTATATTTAGAGAGAGGGGAAGGGAGGGAGAAAGAGAGGGAGGGAAACATCAATGTGTGGTTGCCTCTCACACACCCCCAACTGGGGACCTGGCTGGCAACCCAGGCATGTGCCCTGACTGGGAATCAAACTAGCGACCCTTTGGTTCGCAGGCTGGCTCTATGGAAAATTTTAATGCCCACGTTTTGGTCTGTAGTTCTCTCTGCTTTTCATTCTTCACAGATGTGATCTCTGCTCTCTGCCTGTCAGGAATTTTTCAGCATTTCTAGTCTGCCTGCAGCATTCTTTATTGTTTGGCTTCTATCCCGCCATCCCTATTCTACTCCCTGCAGCCAGCCCTTGCCCTGGGTAGGCTCAGGTGGGGCACCCGTGGGGCCTCACAGCCAGGTAAAGGCAGCCTCCAGTGCCTGTGCTTCCTGAGTCCACGCTCTCGCTCTTACATCACTCCACTCCCTAAGAAAAGGATTTTTTTCTTTCTTCCTAATGATGGATGTTAGAGACTACTCAAAGGTACTTCATAAGTCAATTCAGCTTTGAACGAACATTAGTAAAAAAGAAGATCCAAGGTTGAATGGGGACAGAAAGAATCAGAACACAAAAAATATTACACAGGTGTTTGAAGCACATGTCAAACTCAAATTTGCCTAGCTGTAGGTCCATCAGAATTGGTGTAGGGGAATGTGATTTTAGAAATACACAGAGTGGATCCTAAAGATAGGACTCAAGTCACTATCCTGGGAAGTTTGTGATCTAGGAGCTACCAGGCTTGAGGCATGGGCTGGTAAGCCCTAGGTTTGGGTTCTTGACACTTGTTATACTTGTCATTTCTTATGGAATGGCTGTCTCTTGCCAGGTTATATATTCCACGAGAACAAGGACTCTTCTTGTTCATTACTCTATCCTAGTACTTAGCAGTCAGACCTACTAATGGAGAAAAATACATTCAACAATAAAGAGTTTTTGAATAATGAATGAATGAGAAGGAGAACAAATTAGTCTATACCCTTCAATACAGGGTAAATATCCTTTCTGGGCCAGGCAGGTTAATATAAGTGTGTAAAATGGCTCATATAAGGTAATAGGAGCTAGTGGGAATTATTGCAACTGACAGTGCATGCCAGGTGAAAGACATTTCAATCCCAATTTTATGAAAAATGCCAAACAAATGAGACATCGCAGGGCTTGGCAGGGGGGAGGGTTGTTGGCTGCAGGTCAGTGACCTCTCCCCCAGAGACTGCTGCTTCCTCAAGAGGACTCTCTGAAAGTATCCACTGTGGCTTCATGGTCTAAACGTTTGATCTTCTTATAGGCAAAGTCAGTAGGATCTGAAAAATAAAGAAGAATATGCTGTCATCTCACTTTCAAATTTTCTGTAAAGACCAGGCCTCTGTAAAAGCAATAATGAAACACCAATCCATAGCTTTATCTCGTTGCATCCCTTCAACAACCTTGTCAGCTTGTCAGGGTACATTTCTCCACAATAGAGGTTGTGGCTTGGGCTCAGAGACTTGCTGGGCGGGGGAGGGGGGACAGGATGGCTGGAGTGGGCCCAGACTTACACCTAGTTGTTCCCTTTCTAAAGACAGTTATAGGTTTTAATGCATCATCTCCTAACACTTACCACACATTTTAACATGTTTAACGGACTCAAGGCAGCTTTGTGTCCAAAGCTTTTACAGGCAGGTTTTATCAGTTCTGTGCAAGCCCAGGGACAGTCGCTGAGTCCCTGTCTTTCCTCCTGCTCTAGAGACTACTTGCTTCCAACGTGCTGGTGCCAGGAGAGGAATAAATGTGGCCACACGGCAAAGAGCCTGGACTTCGGAGTCAGATGGTCATTCATCCAGACTGGCTCTGCTGTTGCTAGCCCTGTGACCTTGGGCTGGGGCTTAGGTGCCCTGGGCCTGTAAGCTAAGGACACCCGCTAAGGTGGTGAAAGGCTGCAATGGGATAAGGTGTGTAGAGAGGTTAGCTGGGTAATTGGTAGCTGCTGCTGCTGTTATAGTTATTATTACTATTACTGCAAACACGGCTTTATGGTTGTCCAGGTTTGCTCTTTTCCTAGCCCAGCGGAAAGAGGCAGGTCAGGCATGTTAGGCACTAATCCACTGACCAGCAACATATCCCCCCCCCACTGCTGCACTTGAGTCAGAGGTCCACTGTCTGTCCTCCCGCCTCTGCCTCCTCCTGGGCTCTCCAGTGAGCAGGCCCGTTTGCGTGCAGTCCCATCATCCATGCTCGACCAGCAGTGTTTCCACCCTCCGTGCTGTGCAGAGGGCTTCCTGTTGAAAGGGCTTTAACTTAACATTTTAGACACTGAACATTGAAACTGCATATAACACGGCTGTAAAGTCAAACTATAAAGGTAGACTTCACAGAGAAATTTCAAAGCAACTGGTAGCAGCACCAGTGTGGTATCCCTTTAAAGTATTGGCAGGTTGGCTTTCAAAGTGATCCACCCCAGGGGGGTTTTGAACAGCTTTCTCAAGGGAATGTTGTTACGTAGTTCATCTCCCTTTTGCCCTTGGAACAGATGGTTTTAGATCACATGGACATTATAAAGGCAGAGGTTCTTAAGTTTTGCTCATCCAGAAAGAGCAAATGTATTATTTTCTTTGGTGATGAAGATATTAGCTATGCAGAATTTAGGCTTCTTTTTAATATATATTTTGTAAATAAATTTATGGCACTTAAATTTGTATTAATTTAACAGAAGCAAAACCAAATTGAAAAAGGAGGAATTATTTAAATTTAAATTTCTTTACTACAATAGATTTTTCTTAAAATATCTCATCAGTTTAACAATTTATGAAAGAAATATTAAGAGGTCAGAATTGCTGTCTTTTTGAACTCTATGTTTTCATTTAAGATGGATTTGAATTGACTCGCTGATACGGAAAATAAGGCCAGGGGTGTACCATACTGTCTGCCCACTACTGGGTTTTGTTAGCCAAGCTAAGGGCTTAGGTTTTGAATATTACATTCTGCTCCATAACACAAATATGCAGGGTTGTCTAGTATGTATTCGATCTCTAAATGGTTCAGTGCTCACCATTAGATTTGCTACCAAGCTTCTCCAGGTCTGTGCTCTTTATTCTGACTTTACCCTCCAGAGTTTAGATTTTGTCACCTGGGAGTCTTTTTCTGAGAAGGGCTATTGGGTGTTATATTCCCCGAGCTTCTTCCTGTTGAGATTGGTGGCCTGTTGCTTTTAAGTCTGGAGCACTTTACTGGATACACTAAGTGGGATACTGCTCCCTCATCTTCCGGTACCAAGCACTGCTGCTTGCCACTTTCTGAGTCACTCCAATGGGGACAAGGTGTGTTCCAGGACTGGGGACCGAGGGTCTTCCACATTACCGTCCCTCCCACTCCAGTGGGGAATTTATTTTTTGCAGGAGTGAGGAACAGGATTTAAATGTAAATGTATCATTATTTTCTAATTACAAAATTAGAAATAGGCTTTTAAGCAAAAATTAAGTAAAACAAAGTAGAAAAGAAAGTCTCCATAATGTCACCCCATAGAGAACATTGTTAATAATTTAATGACTATTTTTCCAGAGCTTTTGTATGCATAGAAACTAATAATTATTTTTAAAATTGGGTTTATACTACATGCACATTTTTTAAAGTATATTTTATTATGTTGTTGCAGTAGTCCCAATTTTTTTTCCCTTTGCTCCCCTCTGCCCAGTAACCACCTTTCCTCCAGCAATCCCACTCCTCTTAGTTCACGTTCATGGGTTGTGCATATAAGTTCTTTGGCTTCACTCTTTCCTATATTATTCTTACCTTCCCCCTGTCTATTTTGTACCTACCAATTATGCTTCCTAATCCCTGCACCATTTCCCCATTTCTCCCCCTCCCCTCCCAGCTGATAACCCTCCAAATGATCCCCATACCTAATATTCTGTTCCTATTCTGGTTTGCTTACTTGGATTTTGTTTTTATTTTTAAGATTCAGTTGTTGATAGTTGTGATTTTGTTGTCATTTTAATGTTCATAATTTTGACCTTCTTTTTATTAAGTAAGTCCCTTTGACATTTCATATAATAATAGCTTGGTGATGATAAACTCCTTTAGCTTTACCTTGTCTGGGTAGCACTTTCTCTGCCCTTCCATTCTAAATGATAGCTTTGCTGGTTAGAGTAATCTTGGTTGTAGGTCCTTGCTTTTCATCACCTTGAATACCCCTTGCCAGTCCCTTCTTATCTGCAAAGTCTCTTTTGAGAAATCAGCTGAGAGTCTTATAGGCATCTCTCTGTAGGTAACTTTCTGCTTTTCTTTTGCTGCTTTTAAGATTCTCTCTTTATCTTGAACCTCTGGCATTTTAATTATGATGTGTTTTGGTGTGGTCCTCTTTGGGTTCAACTTGTTTGGAACTCTCTGTGCTTCTTGGACTTGTATGTTTATTTCCTTTGCCAAATTTGGGGAGTTTTCCTTCATTATTTTCTCACATAAGTTTTCAATTTTTTGCTCTTCCTCTTGTCCTCCGGGCACCCCTATTGTTTGGATGTTGGCATGTTTAAAGTTTTCCCAGAGATTCCTAAGCCTCTCCTCGTTTTTTCCAATTCTTGTTTCCTCATTCTGTACTGGTTGACTGTTTTTTTCTTCCTTATGTTCCACATCATTGATTTGAACCCCGATTTCCTTTCCTTCACCATTGGTTTTCTGGGATTTTCCTTTGTTTCATTTAGCATAGCCTTTACTTCTTCCCTTATGTATTTGCTGTACTTAAGTATATCTGTCAAGCCTGTGAGCATCTTTATCATCAGTGTTTTGAACTCTGTGACTGTTAGGTTGGCTATATCCTTGTCACTTACTTCTCCCACTGGAACCTTGTTTCATTCCCCCTTTTGGGCCATACTTCTCTGTCTCCTCATCTTCACAGGCTCCTGTGTTTGTTTGCCTCTGTGTCTTAGGTAGAGCTGTTGCTCCTGTTACGTTGTAAGGAGCAGAGCCTTAGGTAAAAGGCGAAAGATTTATACGCTCTGAAGAGAAACCAGAGTATAGCAGAGCCTTAGGTATTCTTCAGTACAGGGCAACCCATTTCACCATGTTGTGGCACTGTGTGTGGAGGAGTCTGAGAAGGAGCAATGCCGCTTGCTCAGCACTCACCCCTTTTCCAGGCACTTCTCCCACTTTTGTACGGGATGGGACTGTTGCCTCTCTAGCTGTTGCTCTGGCCGTTGTTCACAGAATGGGTGGGTCTGTGGATGATCTAGGACTCTGGGGGCCCTTTAAATGAGCAGACTCTGCTGAGAAACTGGCAGTTTTTTCCTCTGCCACAACCCCCACTGGCTTGCACAGTCAAAAGCAATGAGGCTTTATTTTCTTTTGTGCTGGGACCGTGAGCTGCGTGGTCTGGTCTGGTGCTGGGAATGCTCCCCAGGTATCCCTCCCGACTTTTAAAAACGTGTAACTGTGCTTTCCACCCACCTGCCGCTGCTGTCACTGCACCGCATCCTCTCCGCCCTGGCTCTGCCCCTGCTGCCTGTCTGGATGAGTATTTCTTCTTTATATCTTTGTTTGTTGGACTTCCATGCAGCTTGATTTTCTGGAACTTCTGGTTGTCTCTAGTTTTGAGGTACAATTGTTGTATTCCTTCTTGGTTGTGGTGGGTGACCCAGCGTGTCTGTCTAGACCTCCATCTTGGCTGGAAGTCTACATGCACATTTTTTAATGTGCTTCTTTTTACTTAAACGTGTATCATGCTCTTTTTTTCTTTTTTGAACATGCACAAAATCTATCTTATTCTCTGGAAGGCCTCCCCAAGGCTCCATCAGTGCCTGTCCTCTGAGTAGTTTAACCTGTCTCTTAGTGGTGAACATTTGGGTCGTTCTCTTCTATAATGGTGCCTCAACAGTCTTTGTGTACTTCAAACTAAAGGCCACATTTCTAGAGGGACTTGGTCAAAGGTGTGTGTGTGTGTATTTAATTTCTATCATTTCTGCCTCCAAAACACATCTCAAAATGCATCTCCGATCCCCACCTCTGCTGCCACTTTCATCCTGCACCTGCTACCGCAGCTGCAACTGTTCACCCTATTTCCATCCTGGTCCTAACTCTCAAAATCCACTTGGTATCCAAGCACTGTAGTAATCTTTAGAAACAGAAATCAAATAATGTTCTGTTTCTGTTTAGCATCCTTCAGTGGCTTCTCGTTGCGTGTAAAACAAAATCTAGACTCTGCCCTGAAGCCTACAAAGCCCAGCCCTGTTTCCCGCCCTCCTTTCATTTGGTACATGCTGCCCTCCCTCCATTGCTGCCTGCTGGCCTTGGCCTCTGCTGCGCCCCCTGCCTGACACAGTGTGCCCTGGCTACTCACCGGGTGGCTGTTCATCACCCATCCTTCCCTGACCAGCTTTCATCGGGAGCTCCCTCTCCCCACACTCCAGGTGCCATCATCCAGGCAGGCCCTTTCCTTCACAGTCCTGGCCACATTTGAAATGCCCCCCGCCCCTTTTTTTATGTGGCGATTGCTTGAGGCTTTGCCACCTCATTTGCCACCATTACTTCAGCCCTTAGCACAGCACCCTTAGCATGCCTGCACGCGTGAGTACAGAGGCAGCTGCTGCGTCACCCTCGCCTTGGACTGGACCAGGACACAACGCCGCAGGGCCTGTGTGACACTTGGGTAAACTAGAAGGGTCAGGGAGCCGTGGCTGAGGGCACGGTGACAGCTCTGCCGTTCCATCACTATAACAAGTTGGCGCAGCTTAAAGGCTCCAGGCCTCAGGTCTCCGATTTTGGAGGGCTCTGAAAATTCAGTCACTTAGATGTGGGGGTTGCAAAATTGTGAAGGTAATGAAGAGGCTGGGGGGAGGCTGCTCAGCTGACTATGGGTTCGAGAATCCTAAAGCCCCATCCAGACCCTTCCTGGAGCTGGCGCGGTTGGTGGCTCCACTCTGCCATAGACATCAGAGGGGGTGCCTGTGGGCCCTGGGTCTGCCTGGGTTTCCTGGACAGCGGGAGCAGTGGCCCAGCTAGGAACGTCCCAGGTAGCTGGCACTCATTTTCCTATTTTGTTCCACAATGACTGGGCAGGAATATTGGGGCTCCAGAAAGAGGGGTTTGCCCCTTGTCTTACCTAATCTTATGTCCACCCCTGCAGCTGATCCCGTTTGAGATAGGGGTTTGGCCCAAGAAAAGGAGTCAGTTGCCTATCTTCCTTTAACAGGAGTTCATGTTATCACAGGGTTTTATTCTGCCTCCCTATCTTGCAGGGTTACTGTGAGGATCAAATGAGAGAAGGAGTTAAAAATGTTTTGTAAAGTACAGAGCCTTATTCCACTGTAAAGGATGCTGGTTTTACAATCACTGAAACTGCTATTAAACAGCCGCGCACCCAGGAACTCATGTTTCCCCGCGGAGGAGCAGGAAATCCATGGACTCCAGCTGCCCACCGAAGTCAGACTTTGAAGACACAAGCCATTACCTCAGTCTGGCTCCCATGAAAGTTGCATTGACTCCCTCAATACACTCAACTAGAAGACCTTATTATTATCTTTTTAAATGCCATTGCTGAATACCCGCTCACTTAAATACAGGGCATTTCAGCTCACCGCTATTGACACTTGGCCAGATAATTTTGTTGTGGGATCTGTTCTGTGCATGCTAAGGTGTTTATCAGCATCCCTGGCCTCTACCTGCTCAATGCCACTATCACTCCTTTCCCCTGTTGTGACCACAAACAGCTCCAGTCATTGTCAAATATCCTCTGGGGGACAAAATCATCCCCAGTTCAGACCACTGCTTTAATAAAACAATTCTTTGAGGCATCGATCCATTTTTATGGTTGTCAAAATCCAGATCAGAAGTGTGAAATAACTTGTTAAGGGTCACGTCACTAATGCCACCTCCAAGGTGTATGAGTGCTCTCCACCCCTTATTACAGCCACTACCCAGTCACTGACATAAAATAGTCATTTGGAAAATATTTGCAAAGCACCTACTATATTCCAAGCAGTGTTCCATTTGCTGCTACTTGGTGTTGGGCAGGATGGGAGAGGAGAGTGTAAGAGATAGACAGCTCTATTAGTTTCCCATTGCTGTTGTAATAGCTTACCACAAAAGTAGTGGTTTATCTTACAGTTCTGGAGGTCAGAAGTCCAAATTCACTTTCATTGATCTAAAATCAAGAGGTTAGCAGACCAATATTCCATCTGGAAGCTCTGGAGGAGAAGCCCTTTTCTCCTCCTTCAATGCCAGCAGTGTTAACACATTTCCTCCTCCCTGACCTCTGCTTCCATCCTTATATCTTCTCTTTCTAACTCTAATCTTTCTGCCTTGCCTCCCTTTTACAAAGACTGTTGTGATTACATTAGGCCACTTGGGCAATCCAAGATAATCTCTCCTGTCTCAAAATCCTTAATTTAATTACATCTGCAACATCCTTTTACCATGTAAGGTGACAGTCACAGGTCCCAGGGATTAGAATATGGACATCTTTTTTTTTTTATTTTTTAAATAACTTATTTGTTTGTTTATTTTATTATTTTATTTTTTTTTAGTGGGGAAAGGAGAGAGGGAGAGAAACATCACTGTGTGGTTGCCTCTCACTTGCGCCCCCAACTGGGGACCTGACGTACAACCTAGTCATGTGCCGTGACTGGGAATCAAACCAGCGACACTTGGCTCGCAGGCCGATGCTCAATCCACTGAGCCACAGCAGCCAGGGCTGAATATGGACATCTCTGAGGGTGATTTATTCAGCCTGCCACAGTCTGCCCTCTGGTCCTCAAAAATGTATTTCTAGCCCACATTCAAAGTATATTTATCCCATCCTAAGTGTCCCAGAAGTCTCAACCCATTACAGTATCAACCCAAGCCCAGAATATTTTCTAAGTCTTGTTTGCTGAAAGTCCCCAAGTGTCATCATTTTTATCATCTAAATTAGGTATGGGTGAAACTCTGGGTATAACCCATATTAGGGCAAAATTACTCTCCATGTGTGTAATTGTGAAGCCAGAAAACCACTTCTCTGCTCCTAAATACAGTGATGGGTCAGGTACAGAATAGCATTTATTGAAACTCCCATTAAAAAAGGGAGAAAATGAAAGAAAAAAAGATGTGACCAAACCCAAGCAATTTTGAAAGCCATTGGGCCAATTCCATTAGGTTTCAAGGCCCAGGAACAATTCTTTGTGGCTCAGGGCTCTGCCATCTGGGCCCATGGCTTCCCCTTGGAGTCATCCTTCTTCTTTTATGAAGGGTGTTCATTTCATCAACCTGTTTCCTGACTGTAGAATTTTGGGAGTTTGACAGCCTTTTTTCATTTTGTCCTTTCTCTCTCCCATTCAGTTCAAGTCGGCAGTGTTTCTGCTGGTATGACATTCTCAAAAGCCATGTGAGTCTCCTATATATGTAGAATTCATTCCATTAGACAGGCGGTTCCTCCACAGATCTTTCCTTGATAACTCCATCTCTGTTCCTGGCTTCTGCTGAGATGTCAAAGGGGACCCAGGAGCCACAGGTCTAATGTTTTCAAAGAGCCCTCACTGTGACTGAATGCTCTAAACCTTGGATCCTCCGCAATACTAGCAAAAGGTTTTTCGGTAACACCCTTAGTTTTCTCCAGAGCATGCTTTTCTAACAGGGTATCTCCATAATGTCTTTTGCAACCTGGATAGACTGAGTTTCCCAAATCGTCAAATCCCAGTTCTTTTTTACTTAACAGTTTTTTCCTCACTCTTTTTCCTCTAACATTTTATTCTAAGCAGCAAGAAGAAACCAGGCTGCATCTTCAACACTTGGCTCGCAAATCTCTTCAACTAAATATCCAAGTCCATTATTTATAAAATTTCATTCATGACATAACTGTAGGACATAATTCAGCTAAGATTTTTACCACTATATGACAGGATTCCCTCTCCTCTAGTTTCCAATGGTATCTTCCTTATTTCCTCACCGGCAGCTCCTTTGATGCCCATATTTGTCATCAGTCTGTTCAGGGTTATTCCTCTAGATTATCAAAATTTTCTATATTGTGCTTCTCACTTCTTCATGACCCCTCAGTGAGTCATAGGGCCCAGGGATTAGGACTTGGAAATCTTTGGGGAGTCATTTTCAGCCTACCACAACTATTAAGTTTACTGGTGAATAACCGAAGCTTTATCCATCTCTTCTCCTTATCTCATAACTAGGTTAGACACTATAAGGGCTATAGGTATAGCTAACCAAACATACTGGCTTGCCAGAAGAGTCCATTTTATATTTTTTGTCTCAGTGTAAATGTAGTCGTGTTCTTTTTGAAAAGTATCCTGGCTTTGGTGATAAATTTTCTGGTCACTCTTATCTTAATTCCTGGCTTTAAGATTGTAAATATATAATCTTATGGAGACAAAACACATGAAAAAATTAGTCAAGAAGTTATAGTCAAGTGCTAAATGTTATGGCATTTAGTTGATCCTAAACACCCTTCAGTACACAAGACAGCCCCTAACAGCTCTCTGTCAGACATTTACCAGCTGGAGTTTCAGGGTCATGTGGAGGCCTCTGGGGTTTCATAGGCAAAGGATGGTCCCTGGACCAGCAGCATCGGCATCACTTGTTAGAAATGCAGATTCTTGGGCCCCATCCAGAACCCACTGAGTCAGAAACTGTGGGTGGGACCCCGCAATCTGTTGTAACAAGCCCCCAACCCCAAACATCTCACACACACACACATGAACTCACATGTACACATGCACACACACACACATGTTTAGCGACATCCCAGGCATGTGAACAGCACAATTAATACTATAAACACTGTTCTGTTCAGAGAATTGCTCAATTGTCCCTGCCCTTTGTCTCCACATGTTCAAAGTGATGGCAACACATGGGTTGAGATGATTTTGATAAATGTTATTTTGGTAGAAATAGTTCTTTGGTTCTAGAGATCTATTTCAAATGAGTTTTTTTTTTTTTTTTAGTCAAAGTAACACATTTCATTTTTCACTTTTCTTGACTTTTGACAGGAGCTAAGAAAAAGCCTGGAACTTAGTGTAAATCTACAAAGAAAACAAAAGGATTTTTCCAGTGACGAGTGTGACTCCATTGAAGAGGATGTACTCTCTGAGCCCGAGTCTGAGGACCAGGCCCTGGTGGGCTATCACAGACATGATCTTCTTTCTAGTGGGGACCCAGTGCAGAAGGATGTTCCTGAGGACCAGGAGACACAGGGACACCCCTCACAGGGCCCGGACACCCTTGTGGTGCTGGAATTTAACCCGGCCTCCAAAAGTAAGCTCTGCCTTATGTGGCATTTCTTTGCCTTTAGTGTCTCTGGATCTAATAGTAGGACTTAAGTTTTCAGCCAAACTTTGAATTTAGCTTTGGGCAGACTGTCTTACAGGCTGGGGTGTGTGTGTATCGGTCAGGTCTCTGCTGATTGCAAGAGGCAAAGGCCTCCAAATGACCCTGAAATTCCAGATGGTACATGTCTGGCTGTTGTAGGGGCTGTCCTGTGCATTGTCGGATGTTTAGGAGCATCTATATGCCAGGTGGCCTAAGCAAAAGGGATTGTGTATGGCTTGGATAACTGAGAAGTCCAGAGCTTAGCAGAACTCATATCTCTTCTTTCTTCTCTTCTTCCTTTCCCCTCCCCTTCCTTCTGTCCTCTTCCCTCCCTTCGCCTCATCTTCCCTCCTCTCTTCTCCTTTGCCTTTCCCTTTTCTGTTCATTCCCTTCTCTTCTCCTTCCCTTCCTTATCTCTGCCTTCTTTTGTCTTATCTTGATATCATTCTCAGGTAGGCGGTCTGCATACAGACACGGGGCATTGGCTTTGTAGCTCCATCAGAAAGTGGGTTTTTCTTCCTAAAAGTTTTAGCAAAAGTCCCAGCCCTGGCACTTAAAAAATATATATTTTATTTATTTATTTTCAGAGCGAGGGGAAGGGAGGGAGAAAAAGAGGGAGATAAACATCAATGTGAGAGAGAAACATTGATGGGTTATGTTGGGGACCAAACCTGCAACCCAGGCACGTGCCCTGACTGGGAATCGAACTGGCGACCTTTTGCTTTGTGGGATGATGGCCAGCCAACTGAGCCACAACAGTCAGGGCCCAGCCCTGCCTTTTAAACCCATATTGGGTCACATCTCTGAACTAGTGGTCACTGTGGCTCTGGTTGGCCAGGTCCAGCTATGGATGTGGGTATCACCACCCAAACCACATGAACTGATAATAGTTTCCAAAGAAAATCAAGGCATATCTGAAGAAGGCAGAAAGCATGCTTGCAGGCACAAGCCACAGCTGTCCATCAGAGGAAGGTTTTCAGAAAAGACCTTGGGAAAAAAATAACAGATGGGGCGTGGAAACGGGCCTACCTGCAGCAGCCCTCGTTCCCCCATCCAAGCTGGCTTGGCCTCTGCTCACTGCTTCTGCTGGGTGTGCCCTGTTTTTGGAATCAAACCAACCAGTTGGGCAGCATGAGTGACCCTAAGGAAAAAGAAATGAGGAAATAGTTGAACTCAGGCACTGAGTATATTGGTCTCCTCAGGGTGCCATAACAAAGTACTGCAGACCTGGGGGAGCTTAAACAGAGACAGACATATGTTCTCACCATTATGGAAGCTAGCAGTCCAGGATCAGGGTGTTGGCAGGGTTGATTTCTTCTGAGGCCTCTCTCCTTACCTTGTACATGTCTGTCTTCTTGCTTTGTCTTCATATGGTTTCCCCTCTGTGCGTGTCTGTGTGTCTTAATTTCCTCTTCTTATAAGCACACCAGTCAAACTGGATTAGTGACTCGTTCTTACTTTAACCACCTCTTCAGAGACCCTATCTCCACAGTCACATTCTGAGGTCCTGGGGGTTAGGACATGAACATACGAGTTTTGATGAGACTTAATAACAGGCAGCCACACCCAATGGTTGATGTTGCCAGAGAGCAGAACATTTGTCCCTCAGAAGTGGGTGTCTCTCAGCCCCAAGCCCTCTCTTGGGCTGTTCCCTCTGCCTAAATTACCACATTTCCTCCGCTTTTACTCTGAACCCTGAAACCTGGCTCTCTGCTTTCCCCTCAAGACTTAGCCTAGAGACTGCTTCCTTCGAGAAGCCTCCTTTGCGCTCCCAGCACGGGCACGGCCTGCCTTGGTGCCCCTCTGCTTCAGAGCATCATCATGGCGCTGCTCTCACTGACCCAGGCGTTCTTCCTCCCCCTCTGGCCCATGAGCTCTTCCGGGCACAGGCCGGCTCCCACCCTGCATTGCAGCCTCAGCATGCGGCACTCACCTGGTACATTCGAGCCCCGCGGGAAATCTTTGTCAAACGAATGACAGAGCTGTGCCTACCCGCTAGTGTTCTCTGATCGAGGCAATGTTACTGTGTGTCCGTGGGACACCCGCTGGGTGGACATTGTGGTGGATTGTGCTTTCTCCAAGAGGTAGGGAGGGCAGGGGGTGCTGTCAGGAGGTGACCAAGCCCCAACCCTGGAAATGGGGGGGGGGGCATGAAAGTCACTTGCTGGTGTGAAGGAGAACAGTTGGACCCAAGGCAATTTGAGAGTGATACTGGGGCATGGGACAAAAAGAGAGCTTTACTTTCTTGACATTTTACATGTTGTGACATTGGGTTGCTTGGCAGGCCCCACATGGAGCACGGTGATGTCTGATCTGTGAGGGCACAGAGGGGTGGATGCTCCTCCTTCTGCCGCCCCTCACTCCCCCTCTTCTCTAACCCCATCTGGCTGGCTTCTTGAGTCTCAGCAGGAGACAGATGCCCCCTGGCAGTGGCAGGAGGGAGGCCCAGGGGCCTGTTTTGGGGTCTCTCCAGACCTCAGCATGGGAATGGAGTTCTGAACTAATCCTGAGCATTTACTCAAGACCAGTCAGCAGGAACCGGGAAAGATACGCTTGGTTCTCGGCTGTTGTTCATCCATTCATTCATTTGTTTATTCATACTAGGCAGATACCATGTCCCAGGGAGTGTGCCTGGACAGCTGGGAACGGTCCCTTTTCCTCCTACAGCTCTTCATCCTCGAAGGGGAAATAGACAATAAGTATATAAACACATAGATAATAACAATTGCCAATATTTCTCGAGTTCTTACTAACACATACCAAGCATATTTCAAGGGCTATACATATAGTCTTTCATGTAATCCTCGCCACAACCCCAAGGGAAGTACTTGTTTTACAGAAAGGGAAATTGAAGCACAAAGAGGTCAAATAACTTGCCTAAGGTCACAGTGAGGAAGGGGCAGAGTGGGATCCAGTCTCCTGCAGTCTGAGCACTGAGCCTGAGCTCTTAATCACTGTGCGAAATAAATAAACAAGAGAGTTCCAAAGCGATAGCTGGGCTTCGAGGTACCAATAAGTACTCTACCTGCTCTGGTTTTCCTTCTAAGTTCTGAGACAAATGAGAGAGATGCATGGGACTCTGAGAGGAGGGCACGTTATTCCTTTCCAACTGATAGAGCTGGACTGGTGGCTACTCAGGACTGTCCGCTGAAGTAGACAGAAGTAGACAGGCCTCTACCCCAGATGCTGGCAGAGCTGGACGGCTGACAGCATCGGGGTGGGGTGGGGGGGCTGTGGGTCCTGAGAGAGGTGGGGTGGCTGGAAGAGGGAGGAGAGGCTGGGTTGAGCCCTGAGGGGTCCTGCCCCTGCTCTCTCCTGTCCCATTTGTCCTGCTCGTGAGTGACAGGCAGCGGGTGGGCAGCACAGAGAAAGGCAGAAGTTATTTTTCTAATAACTGGAAAAGAAGAGGGCTGGGTTAGCTTAGGAACTCAGAACCTTGAAGTTGTGAAGATTATAAACAGGACACTGGGTGGGGGATGGGGGTCCGAGCAGGACACTGGTAGCTAGAATGGTCAGAGAAGCCTTGTCAGAGGACATGATGTTTCAGCTGGGATGGGAATGAGGAGGAGGAAGCAGCCTTGGGAAAGGCGTCCCAGGTGCAGGGAACAACAAGCACAGAGGGTTTAAAGAAGAAAGAACTTGGTGTAGTCAAGGACCAGGGGAGTGTGGTACAAGATGAGGCCGGCAGCGATCCCAGGCCCCTCTCCAAGAGTCTGGATCCTTTGGAGCCCTAGCAAATATCCGTTATAGACTTTTGATGGCTCAGGAGCTGTCCTGGCCCCAGTTTCTGCAAGACTGCCTTATGGAGAGGGGGCGGGCTGCAGACAGGGGAGGGCTCCATGCCAGGCAGTCCTGCTTAAATGCTGATTCTGTCACTCCCAGCTCTGTGACCTTGAGCAAATGACTTGGCCTCAGAGCCCTGCTCTGTAACAGTATGTATTAGTTTTCTATTGCTGCTGTCATAAATTACCACAAACTTGGTGGCTTAAAACAACACAAATTTACTGTCTTACGGTTCTGTAGGTCAGAAGTGTGATGTGTGTCTCACTGGGCTAAAATCGGTGTCAGCACACTGTTCCCTCGGGAAGCTGTAGGGAAGGATCTGTTCCCCTGGCCTCTTCCAGCTTCCACAGGCTGCCACATGCCTTAGCTCATGGCCCCTTCCCGCATCCTCGAAGCCAGCAGTGTTACACCTCTCGGTGCCTGTCTTCCCTCTGCACCACCTTTTCTGCTGCCCCTGTGTGTGTGTTTGTGTGTGTGTGGTGTGTATGAGTTATTGTGGTAAAACATACATAACATAGAATCTACCATTTTCATCATTTTTTAGAGCATACTTTGCTGTTATTAAGTATACTCACATTGTTGTGCACCACCACTGCTATCTTCAGAGGTGTTTCTTCTTTCCAAAATGAAACTCTGTTCCTCTTCCACTTTTAAGGATGCTTGTGATTACATGGGGTCCACGGGGAAAATCGAAGATGATCTTATTTTAACATTAGCTCATTAGGATGGTTAATCCCCCTTTGCCTTGTGACCTAACATATTCACAGGTTCCAGGGATTAGGACATGGCCACCTTTGGGGGGCGTTATTCTGCTCACCATCTGTCTTCTGGACGGCGGGGGGAGCAGACGAGACCACGTGTGCTCTCACGGTCATCAGCATGTGTTCAGCACTGGGGGAGCCAATCTCCCGTCATTTTCCTCTCTCCACTCTTTGTCGTGTCCCATTGGACATAGTGGGTCCTCAGTCACAGACCTGTCTGCGCTGGGCTCTGGGGTCAGACCAACAGGGAACAGCTACCTCAGAAAGTATAGAGAAACATGTGTCTTTTCTGCAGTCGAGAGGGGAGAGGGGAGAGGGGAGAGGTTAGTATAAGTCTGAAAAAATTCACACTAGTCCCCAACATCTACCCTCAGCTCCCAGAAATCCCATAGGTCCCTTGATTCTGGAACTCCCTCTCTTTGGGCCCCCACAAGCCCCAGGATTTCCTCTGCTGGGACTCATGTCACATTGTACTCCAGCGAGCACTTTCCGGGGTTCCTGCCTTTCCAGGTCAGGATGCCCCACATACAGGGCCTAACTCTTCCCCCTGCCTGTTTGCTTTCTGCTGGCCAGACCGCTGCCTCCCTGCCCATCCCCAGCACGTCCTTCTCCTCCTCGGGCTCTTTAATCTTTGCTGGCTCCTAGGCCCAGGAGCTGTTTCCCCTAAACTTGGGCCATTTGCAAACCTTCTTAACAACTTTTTGCCATATCCACAAACTACCTGTACTAATTTTTAGCTGTTATTTAAACCAGCACCTTTCTTTCTCCTTCCTGTCCCTCTCTTTCTCCCCTCCTGTTTCCCTTCCTTCCTTTTTCTTTCTTTATAATTCTACGATTGTTCCAAGCAACACTATTCATGAAATCAAGGGTTGATATTACTGGTTACATGTTTTTTCCATACACATTCAGGCATACAATTGCTCAAAAAGTTGTTTGCCTACATGACATCTGGAATCATCATCTCTGGTTCCCCCAGGGCCCCAGGTCCTCCACTTTGGGAAGCACTGATGCTAAAGCATGGCCTGCGGGCCCTTCACTGGCTCCGCCCGCCAGCCTGGGCCCCAGCTGCTCACCTGCCACATACTTCCCAGCTTTTAAGCCTTCGCGCGCTCTGTCCCTGACCCCAGCTCCGTGCCCCTGGTAACATCCTAGTCATCCGTAGGGCCCTCTCTATTGTCTGCTGCATGCCTGCCAGGCCCGTGCTCCACGCTTGCTCTTCCACAACCTGGTACTGGAACGCTTCTGTATGCCCTGCTCTCCGTGCCATTCAGCCACCCTTTCCTTGCAGGCTGTAAATGTGCTTTGCTATATTCTTTCAGCTCCAGTGTCCTCCGTTGTACGATCATTTTATGTACCATGCTGCCATTCAAACCAACACCTCATCGATTGTAAGACTTGCCCCTACTCATAAGTATTAAAATTTGAAAACCAGTGTGTGTCATAGAATATTTTATTTATTTGCCTAAATGCAGTGCTTGGCATGTGGTGGCTCTCAGAAAACTCGTTTCATTCTCTTCGTTATTCACATCTCTCATCCCAAGCCAACATGGTGCCTGGCACTTGGTAGGGGCCCCATAAATATTTATTGAATGATTACGTGAATGAACAAATAAACAGATGCCTGAGTAGACTGTCCCAACTCTGCTTGCACTCAGTATTTGACATATAAACAATTGTTTCCTACAGGTAATAAAAAGGAAAGGAATTTGTCTGCTAAGCGAAAGGACAATGCTGAGGTCTTCGTTCCCAGCAAACTGGAGCCAAACCTGACACCCCCGCCCCGCACTGTGCTCCCTGACCAGGAGAGGCCATGTTCAAGTAAGAGTCCTGGGCGCCCCTGAGCAGGGCCGGGCCTGGGCCTGGGCCTGCATCGTTCTAAGGAGGTCCTTGCTTAATTACCATCTCTGCCAAGGTCTTAGCTGACCTTTTGCAAATGTATTTTTAGTCAAGGTCCCTATAGGAATGAAACCGATGGAGGGCAGGGGAGAGCACGCGATATTATAAGGAATTGTCTCATGCAGTTACGGAGGCTGGCAAGTCAAATCTGCAGGATGGATTGGTAGGTGGGAGACATAGGAAGAACCAACGTTCTAGTTCAGAGACCATCACACAGGGAAGACCAATGCTGCAGATGAAGTCCAGAGGCAGAATTCTCTGTTACTCAGGGGAGGGTAGGTCTTTTTGTTGTATTCAGGCCTTCAACTGATTGGATAAGGCCCACCCACATTATGGAGGGAAATCTTCTTTATTCTACCATTGGTAATGTTAATCTCATCTAAAAACATCAGTGGGGGCACGCCCCGGCCCCCGTGGAAATTCTCTGTCCAGAAGAGGTTTTGGGGTTGCAGATGAGGGGAAATGTGTTGACCCAGATGCTGATTTCTGTCTGGGAGGAAGAGAGGTGGCAGTTCTCTCTAGAGGAGAAAAGCCCCGAACTCTCTCTTCCTGTGCCTTTTATTGAGAAAGGTATGTATGGGAGCATACGTTCAGGATACGTAAGTCACCAATCAGCTTCAAACACTTGGATTACTATCAACAACTACTTATCATAGATAACAAGGCAAGGAACACAGTGAACGTTCTAGATCAGGGTTCAGTGAACATTCTGGCGTGAGATAACTACCAGATGCAGGATTTCATATGTTTTCCGGGCTTTGGTCTCAGACATTCTATTTATGTTAAGCAACTGATAAGAAAAGCAGAGCAAGCTTCAAAACATAGTACACATTCTTTAAGTCCAATTCCCATGGGAACCCTTGGACTAGTTATCGGGTCATGCCTGCCTTCTAGCCTTCCTGGTTTTCCGGTCAAGACTTACAGGTCTCTTTTTTTCTTTCTTTCTTTTTTTTTTAAAGTAATTTTATTGATTATGTTGTTACAGTAGTCCCAATTTTTTTTCCCTTTGCTCCACTCTGCCCAGTACCTCACCTCCCTCTAGCAATTCCATGGCTTCACCCATTCCTATATTATTCTTAACTTCCCCCTCTCTATTTGGTACCAACCGATTGTGCTTCTTAGCCCTTGCCCCATTTCCCCATTTCTCCCCTTTTCCCTCCCAGCTGATAACCCTCCAAATGATCCCCATACCTATGACTCTGTTTCTGTTCTGGTTTGCTTAGTTGGACTTTGTTTTTATTTTTTAGATTCAGTTGTTGATAGTTGTGAGTTTGTTGTCATTTTAATGTTCATAATTTTGACCTTTTTCTTAAGTAAGTCCCTTTGACATTTCATATAATACTGGCTTGGTGATGGTGAATTCCTTTAGCTTTACCTTGTTTGGGAAGCACTTCAACTGCCCTTCCATGCTAAATGATAGCTTTGGTGGTAGGTCCTTGCTTTTCATCACCTTGAATACTTCTCGCCAGTTCTTTCTTGCCCGCAAAGTTTCTTTTGAGAAATCAGCTGAGAGTCTTATAGGCACCCCTCTGTGGGTAACTTTCTGCTTTTCTCTTGCTGCTTTTAAGATTCTCTCTTTATCTTTAGTCTGTGGCATTTTAAGGATGATGTGTCTTGGTGTGGTCCTCTTTGGGTCTAGCTTGTTTGGGACCCTCTGTGCTTCCTGAACTTGTATGTCTATTTCCTTCGCCAAATTTTGGGAGTTTTCCTTCATTATTTTTTCATTTAAGCTTTCAATTTCTTGCTCTTCCTCTTCTCCTTCTGGCACCCCTATGATTTGGATGTTGGTATGTTTAAAGTTGTCCCAGAGGTTCCTAAGCCTCTCCTTTTTCTCAATTCTTGTTTTCTCATTCTGTACTGGTTGACTGTTCTTTTTCTTCCTTATGTTCCAAATCATTGATTTGAACTCCTGTCTCCTTCCCTTCTTTATTGGTTTTGTGTGGATTTTCCTTTGTTTCATTTAGCATAGCCTTCACTTCTTCCCTTATGTGTCTGCCATGCTTAAGCATATCTGTCAAGCCTGTGAGCATCTTTATCACCAGTGTTTTGAACTCTACGTCTGTTAGGTTGGCTATCTCCTCATCGCTTAGTTCTCCCACTGGAACTTTGATCCTTTCCCTCCTTGGGGCCATACTTCTCTGTCTCCTCATCTTGACAGGCTCCTGTGCTTTTTTGTCTCTGTGTCTTAGGTAGAGCTGTCACACCTGTTACATTGTAAGGGTATTGGTCAGTACCCATTCCACCATGTTGTGGTGCTGTGTGTGTGTGTGGGGTGGGGTCTGAGGGAACAATGCCACTTGCTCAGCACTCACCCCTTTTCCAGGCCCTTCTCCCACTTCCGTATGGGACTGGCGCCCCTTTAGTTGTTGCCCTGGCCATCATTCCCAGGGTGGGTGGGTCTGTGAACATTCTAAGACCATGGGGGCCCTTTAAACAAGCATACTCTGCTGAGAGACGAGCAGTTTCTTCCTCCGCCCCAACCCCCACTGGTTTGCACAGTCAAAAGCAATGAGGCTTTATTTTCCCAGGCGCTGGAACTGTGAGTTGTGCGGTCTGGTCTGGTGCTGGGAGCTTCCCCCATGTCCCTCCCCACTTTTTAAAACATGTGACTGTGCTTTCCACTGGCCTGCTGCTGGCATTGCTGCTGCTGCCGCTGATGCCACACCGTGTCCTCTCCGCCCCGGCTCCGCCCCTTCTACCTGTCTGGATGAGTATTTCTTCTTTATAACTTTGTTTGTTGGACTTCCATGCAGCTCGTTTTTCTGGAACTTCTGGTTGTCTCTAGTTTTGAGGTAGTTGTATTCCTTCTTAGTTGTGTCTGTCTAGGCCTCCATCTTGGCTGGAAGTCCCAGGCCTCTTTCAGGGCCTGGCTTATGGCAAGGCTATAGTTCCTGATACCACACAAAGCAGCCCCCTACAAACATCCTCTCAGAAATACCCAGAGTAGTGTTTGACCAAATATCTGGGCTCCTCATGGCCCTGCCCAGTGGATACATAACCATCACACCGACTGTCTTGTTCTATGACCAACATGTAGTTATAATTGAAAAATTATTTTATTTTTGTTTTTACTTTTTCATTAATTTGTTTACTCTATATGGGTAATAATAGATGCAAATGATACTAAATTCTAAAAGTGCAAAATAGTTTATGGTAAAGAGTCAGTCTGCTGCTCTTCTAATGAAGTGAGAAGTTACACTGATTGAGTACTAACTCTGAGCCAGCTGCCACCATCAGCTCTTAGTTATATTGTATGTAAGTAAATTATATACGTAATCTATATAAGTACATTACAATCCTTGTAACTAGCATTGCGGTAAGTCCTGCAGTTGTCCCCATTTTGTGGATGAGGAGCTGAGGCACAGAGCACGTGGCTCACACAGCAGGAAGTGGCCAGTTAGGCCTCAGGCCCTGGTGGAGAGACTCCACTGCTGGCCCCTAACCTGCGGCCTTCACGCTGGGGGCTGGAGACACGTCGTGGCAGCCTGACCCCTTGGGTTGAATCCAGTGGCTGGAGTGCCTGGTGGTGGTGGGGGAGGGGGCATTTCCTTCTGGTTTCTATGACCTGAAGGATCACAAATTGCTCAAGGCATCCTGGTGTCCCAAGAATTTGGAACCCTGGGGTGCCCTGGGCAAGATCCAGCCCCAGCCAGCCAGCCAGCCAGCCAGCCGTGTTAGACAGGCTGAGCCAGGGGCCCTGACACAGGTGGCCGCGGCATTTCATCCATGTGTGTTGGGGAGCTGGAGGTGGGCATCAGCCCCTCCCCCAGCCACAGTCCAGAGAGCTGGACCTGTGTACTCTGCGCCCGAGTCCTGAGACTTGGAGCTCTTTCCCCAGCAGGTCAGGGCAGATGGAAGGAGGAGGAGGAAATAACAGGGGCTACCACCGACTTACTGAGCATCTGTTTCATGCTGTGTAAATATTGTCTTGGTTTGGATTCCCTTGGAAGCAGACTCTGAGATAGGGTTTCAAGAACAAGTAATTCATTTGAGAGGTGGTTCCTGGTAAGGACAGGAAAGGGAAGGAGCCAAAACTGTCTTCATCACCAGGTGAGTTCACTGGGCAAGCGGAGTTTCACCTGGCTGGGGAGTTCTGGGGGCAGTGCTGAGCACAAGCTTCCACATTTGACACTGTTCTCCACCCAGGGTGAGGGAGCTGGGCTCTTCCACACTCCTCCTCCCTTGGGGGTGGTAGGCTGATCCTGAGGGTGACGAGTCTCCAGCACTCTGGCTCAGCGGTCTCCCTCCATGTCTCGGCTCAGCATTGTTCTTTGTGCCCTGCATTCTCAGACAGGCTCACAGGACGGCGAGAAGGCCACCAGCAGCCCAGCAACCCTGGCAGAAAACCAGCACGGCAGACTGTAGCCTGATCACCTGGTGCAAATCCTGCCCTTCCACCTACTAGCATTATGACCTTGGGCGGATTACCTAACCTCTCTGGGCCTCATTCTACCCCCTGCCAAACAGGGATAAGAATAACATCCTTCTCTGAGCATTCCTATAGCATTAAAGGGCTGGATAGATAGACTGCTTAGAGGAGCACCTGGCTCAGAGCAAATACTTGGTCAGGAGCAGCTGGTACTATTCCCACAACTGCCAGCAAAGCCTCAGAGCTGCTTCCCATAGCCTGACTTAGGTCAGGAGAGGTTCTGTGAAGGAGACACTGGTGCTGTCCCCAGAGGTGGAGGGAATGGGTGACAGGTAGCAAACTCTCAGAACTTCCTTATGGATACTATTACCTCATTCTCCCACTTCACAGATGAGGAAACCGGGGCTGAGAACATGAAAATTACTTGCCTAGAGTAACAGACAGGACAGTGAAGTCAGATTCACATCCAGGCTTCAAGTCCTGTGCTCTGACTAGTTCTGTTAGGCTGTTCCCCTGGGGCTGGCTGGCCACAGGTAGCTTTGGAGGTCCGTGGGTATATAGGTCCCGGGAGGCTTACCTGTGATTCAAGCAATAGTTTTCAGTTCAGTACATGGAGCCCTGGGTTGGGGAATTGAGGCAGCAATCATGGGCTGGCGGCTAACATTCAGGCCCCGGTGATCCAGTGAGCAACATATTGTCCCTGCTCTCATGGTGTTTATATTTTAGTGGGCAGGGATAGATAACAAACCTGAATGTTGGGTGGTGACAATTACTACCAATACAACAACTGGGTGATGGCTGGGCAGTGTGGTTAGAGGAGGCCTTTCTGAGGAGGGAAGACTTGAACTGAAAACTGAATGATTTCCAGGACTAGTGTTTTGCAGAGGAGAAAGCCTGTGCAAAGGTCCTGAGGTAGAAAGACCTGCTCAGTTAGCTCAATCATTGGAAAGAAGGCTGGAGCATAGGGAGAGAGGGGGAGTTGGTCGAGATGAAGTCACAAGGGAGGCAAGGGCCAGAGAACAGGAATAAGACCAGCAGAGATACTCTGTGCCAGGGAGATCTCTGTGACTTTGCAGATGGGGCTGCATGACCTGGTTTACATTTTAACAATATCCCTCTGGCTGCTGCATGAAGTGTGGCCTGTTGGGAGCTGAAGTAGAAGTGGGATAACCAAGGAAGAGACCGCTGTGGGATGGAGAGGGTGGTGGCTCAGTGTCGGAGTGTTACCAGTGGCTAGACTAGTTGTGAAATTTTATCCTAAACAACCTGGGGCAAGAACCTGGGCAGTGGGAAGTCTGCTGTGATGGGATAGGAGAGTCGAGACTTGGCAGTGATGGGGAGCCCTGGCTTGTCACTTGGCTGGGGTAGGTTCCAAATGTGTGCCGCAAGCAGCTGGTGCTGGGGTCTGGGTCTGAACAAACTGTGAAGTGCCAAGCCCCCTGCAGGCGGACCGAGGCCTCTGGTCTGTGTGCTGCTGCTGCTGGGAGTGAGCAGGGAACTGAAGGCAAACCGGGCCTGCAGGTGGGGGAGGTTCCTTATACCCACAACCACAGAGAGCCGGGATCCAATGGGTAAAGTGAGGACCAAAGCTCCTGGGGACTTCTTGACAAAAGCCAGAGTCTAGAAAGAGGCCTGTGTGGGGCCTGAGGATGGTAGAGGTGGGAAGGGAATCACTGTCACAGTGACATGTTGGCAAGGTCATGTCAAGGTCACAGTGGCTGATAGGGTTAAAGAGCTGTTGTGGTTGTAAGTCCTGATAACGGAAACATTATCTATAGGGGTGAAGCAGAAGGTGTAACATGGAAGGTATCAGAAAACTCTAGTGAATTTTGGATCTATCAGTTTTGGTCAGATGAAGAGCTGAGAAGGAGAGAGAGGAGACGGGGCCAATGGGACAAGCTGTAGGCTCAGGTCAGCTTTCAGAGCTCCAACAGCAAGTGGAGAGCGTGAGTGGCAATCCTGTGTGCTGTTGTTTCTTCTACACCTGGACTGGCTCCACTGACCCCTGCTCAACTTGACAAGATTCCAGTCTGTACTGGTGATGTTTGCTCTATGTGAAAAATAGAAATGGCTTTTCAGAAAGTTCCTCCAAAACAAGTTGTTAAAAGAAATGAAACACAGGGTGAGTGTGCCACTTACCAGCGCCCCTGGTAAGTGGGAGCAGCATGGTGGCAGTCAGCCATCCTGCGGGGCTCACTGAGCCTTCTATCCTTCATGGGCACACCACCCTCAGCAGATTTTTCATGTATAACTAATAAAATGAAGAGCAAGCATTTATAAAGCACTGAACCAGTTCTCAGGCTGTATTCTGTGCATTAATGTAGTCTTGCATTTAATTACCCAAACAACCTGTGCAGTAGGTACTGCTATTATCAACACTATTGTACAGAGGAAACCAAGGCACAGAGGTGGTGAAGCCACTGTTTGAAAACCTGGCTTCAGAGTCTCTGGTTTTAACCTCTCTACTGCATGGCCCTTCATGTGCCAACTAAAATGTCAGTTGCTGAACATCTGGTCAAGACGGGGGCGTAGGTAGACACACTTCTTCCTTGTGCAACCAAAGAAAGAATTACATCTAGACCTCAAAACAAATAATACCCGAACTGTCAGAGAATTGAGCTGTATGAAAGTCTGACAACCAAGGATTTAAAGAAGCCACATTCATCCAGACGGGTAGGAGGGGGCAGGAAGGGCAGAGCTGCAGAGGTGGGAAGAAGGCACGGAGGTGTGGTGCAGAGCGGGGCAGTGGTGCTGGTGGAACAGGTGGTCCTACATTCATGTGCGGTGGATAAAAATTGGGAGGGACACCGTGGGAGTGAGTGATCCCAGCCCCAGGCCAGGCCACACAGCCCGGCGTTCAGCACCAAGAAAATAAATCCCCATAACTTCTAGCTGTAAAAACCAGTGGGGGTTGGGGCAGTGGAAAAAACTGCTGGATTTTCAGGGGATTCTGTTTAAAGGGCCTGCATGGACTTAGAATGTACACAAACCCACCCATTCTGGAATTCAGCACTGGGCCAACAACTGGAAGGGCACCAGTCACATACCGGAAATGGGTGAAGTGACTGGAAACACAGCGAGTGTTGGACAAACCTCCAGTAGCCAGGCAGCAGCATTGTCCCCTCTCTGAGCCCTCCCCCCACACAGAGCCACAAAGTGGTGAAGCAGGTGGACCCACTTTGACGACTACCTAAGGCCCCACCTCACACAATTTACAGGTGCCATTTCTACAATAGGCCTCAATACTAAGATAGGGAGTCAAAGCAGCTCTACCTAATACACAGGGAGGCTGCCAAATTGAGGAGACAGAGAAATATGGCTCAAATGAAAGAACAGAACAAAACCACAGGAAAAGAACTAAACAAAATGGAGATAACCAACCTATCAGATTCAGAGTTCAAAACTCTTGTGATCCGGGTGCTCAAAGAACTTACTGAGTATGGCAACAACATAAAGGAAGAAATGAAGATTCCACTAAGTGATGTAAAGAAAAATCTACAGGGGAACATCAGTGTAGGGAAGGAAGCCAGGATTCAAATCAATGATTTGGAACATAAGGAAGAAATAAGCATTCGACCAGGACAGTAAGAAAAAAAAAGAATTAAAAAAAAACAAGGATGGTATAAGGACCCTCTGGGACATCTCCAAATTTACCAACATCCGAGTCATAGAAATGCCAGAAAGAGAAGAGGAAGAGCAAGAAATTGAAAACTGAAAACTTATTTGAAAAAATAATGAAAGAAAATTACCCTAATTTGGTGAAGGAAATAGACATACAAGTCTAGGAAGCACAGAGAGTTCAGCAAGTTGAATCCAGAGAACCATGCCAAGACATATCATAATTAAAGTGTAAAAGACTAAAGATAAAGAGATGATCTTAAAAGCAGCAAGAGAAAAGCAGAGCGTTACCTACAAAGGAGTTCCCATAAGACTGTCAGCTGATTTCTCAAAAGAAACTTTGCAGGCCAGAAGGGACTGGTAAGAAGTATTCAATGTGATGAGAAGCAAGGACCTACAACCAAGATTACTCTATCCAGCAAAGCTGTTATTTAGAATGGAATGGCAGATAAAGTGTTTCCCAGACAAGGTAAAGCTAAAGGAGTTCATCGTCACCAAGCCTTTATTACATGAGATGTTAAAGGGACTTATTTAAGAAGAAGAAGATCAAAACTATGAACATTAAAATGGCAACAAATTCACAACTATCAACAACTGAGTCTAGAAAAACAAACTAAGCAAACAACGAGAACAGGAACAAAATCATAGATACTGAGATCATTTGAAGGGTCATCAGCTGGCCGGGGAAGGGGGAGAATGGAGGAAAAGGTGCAGGGATTACGAAGCATAAATTGGTAGGAACAAAATAGACAGGGGGAAGTTAAGAATAATATAGGAAAGAGTGAAGCCAAAGAACTTATATGCGCGACCCATGGACATGAACTAAGGGGGAGGTTTGTCAGAGGGAAGGGGGATACCAGCTGGAGGGAGGCAAAGGAAATAAAATTGGGACAACTGTAATAGCATAGTCAATAAAAAATATTTTAAAAAAAAGTCATTTTCTTACTACATACCCCCAACTGCCTAGTCCTAAGCAATAACATGTCAAAAATCACAGGCTTGAGTCATTTGTTATATTTTTTCTAATGCTCATTAATATAAATATATAACTTAATATTTTAAAAGTTAAACCATGTATCAACTAAAATAATTTTGAATGTTGTATTAGTTTCCTATGGTTGCTGTAACAAAGGGGTGCAATCTGATCGGTTTAAACAGCAGACTTTTATTAGCTCAAAGTTCTGGAGGCTAGTAGTCCAAGGTCAAGGTGCCATCAGGGCCGCATTCCTTCTGAAGGCACTCAGGAAACTGTTTCTGGGTGTTCTCTCTTACTTTCTTGTAGTTCCTGGGCTGCGGCAGCATAACTTCATCTTCACATGGCACTGTCCTCTGTGTGCATCTGTCTCTGTGTCCACATTTCTCCTTTTTAAAAGGACACAGTCATATCAGATTAAAGCCCTAGTGACCTCATCTTAACTCTAATCATTTACAAAGACCTTACTTCCAAGTAAGGTCATGGGTGCTAGGATTAGGGTTTTCAGCATCTTATGGGGGAGACACAATTCTACCCTTAGTACATACCTTCATGTATAGCATTTTGAGAAGTAGAAGTTAATTAGCTAACTTATATACCCTTCTCCAGAACATCCTGACATTTTCTAACAAATTATGGATGGTATGTAGTGCAAGACTTTAACAAGTATGCAAGAAAATGAGGGTGAAGAGAAAACATGAGAAGGAAAATAAGATGAACAAATGAGTGCCTGAAGGGGTCACAGTTGCAACTGAGCTTCCTGGCCAGTGTGGCAGAGAAAGCATGTCACTCAGTTCATCTAATAAAAACCAGATTGCCAGTTGTTCCTGGTACTTGGTTCCTAGAGCAATTTGTCCATCAGTTACCTTAAAAAGAACACTGTTTGAGGAAGTGGTGTCTTCCTCTTGAATGGGTTAGGGGCTCAGCCTTTATCTGTTAAGTATGAAAACCATGGCATGGTCACCACCCTCACACTGAAAAGGGATTACAGTGGAACCACATGTAAAATGATTAATTTCTAAAGGTCACAAAAAGTGCAGGTGGCCAAAGCTTCTCTTGGAAATGTGTGCGTCAAACTGATGATTAAGTGAGGCACATAAGGCTCTGTATAAACAACACCATGCAGACACATCACCTCTCAGTAAGCCCTAGAGAGCCATCTCGCTCCAGGCTGGAAGCAATCACAGCCTCTTGGCTGAGCCCCAGGTGAAGCAGCTGATCTTGTTTAGGGTCTGGGTTGCAGGGGAAACGTGTCTTTAAGCACTGGCATTATGCTGAGGGCGCTGGGATGTTGACATCTCCAGAGGCAGGAGGAACATGGGAGGTCCTGCGAGGACAGCAGAATCAAACCTGCTCACCCTCTCTTCCAGGCAAAGTCTGGACTGCTCCCGTGCTTTGCTGAGGGCTATCTTTTTGGTGCATACAAAAATCATCCTTTTTATATCTTCCTGGTGAATTCAACATTTTATCACCATGTCTTGTCTCGTGTTTGCTCTAGTAATGCTTTTTGCCCGAAAGTCTACCAGCTTTCTTTTGGTTAGCGTTTACATGGTATATCTTCTTTCATTCTTCTACTTTAAAACTTTCTTTTGTAAACAGCATGTAATGGTTTTTAAATTTTTATCCTCTAACAATCTATGCATTTTAATGGGCACATTAGTCTATTTACATTTAATGTAATTGCTGATATATTTGAGTTTAAATCTATCTTATTGTTTGCTTTTTATTTATTCTGCCTATTTTATGTTCCTTTTTTCTCCTTTCTTGCCCTCTTTTGAACTGATTACTTTATATTATTTCTTTTTTTCCTCTCTATTACCTTGTTAGTTACACATTGTTTTATTATTCTTTTAGTCATTACCAGAAATTGCAACATGCATTCTTGACCTGTTAGAGTCTACTTTAAATTAACAAGTTCACCACTTCTCATTTAATGAAAGGACCTCCTAGCTCTGCAACTTCATTTAGTCTCCTCTCAACTTAAAATCTATTATTGTCATTTGTGCAGTTTAATTCTCTCTAGAAGATTTTAAACCTCACTAGATGATGACATCATCATCATCATCATCATCATCATCATCATCATCATCATTTTACACTGTCAGTAGTAGTATTTTGGATTTGCACACATCGTTAACCTTTCTGCGCCCTTCACTCCTGCCTCTTTCCAGGTCACCCTGACTCTCAGACTATAGCCTTGAGTTTGTCGCCAGGTCTTTTCTGCTTTTTTTGCTTCCCAGCCTTGCAGTAGCTCTTTTCAGAATCAGCAGTACCTTGAGGGGAAACACCTTCCAGGTGCTGGGTTCACATCTCTGGGTTTCCTTCTCCAGCCTGCCATTGGCCCTGTAATTCATCACAGTCCTGTTTCCTTTCTGTGCCCTCAAATAGATTTATTATTTTTTTAAAAAGACTTTTTAGAATATTTGGCCCAGGTTTTCTAGTTGTGCTCCAGCGAAGGGTTGGTCTGGATTAGCTAGTCTGCCATTACTGGAAGTGTAACCAATTGCCTGCCCTCTTTAAGAGTTATTTCTCTCCTTGCCCCTTATTCTTTGACCAAAGGCATAAAATTGAGTTGTGTCAATTAAATGTGCATATGATGCCACTCCATGAGAGCGTAATGCCTCTCTATCACTGTAATTGCTCCTGGTTCTAATGAAAGGGCCTCATGTGCTGTATTACTCCAGTCTCTATTCAAAAACCTTCCAAGAAACTTCTAGAAACCTGTTGTCTTCTTGAGGAAGAAAAAACATTAGTCTTTAATGCAGAAAGTTTACTGTCCAAGTTGTCAGAGTGCTCTAGAGAAGTGATATATCTGAACCACTTTTCCCAGTCAAGCTGCCAACCACAGAAATAAAGTAACACCCCTCAGTGTGAGTGAATTAGAAAACCCCGACAGACCTGCAGTTAGCATTTTTGTTAGGAAGACCTGCATCAGAAATACCATTCTGCCAAAGTCCAGAGTCTTGTAACATGTTTGTCAGTGTTCGTTATGGTTAGCAAGTGGCAGAAACCCAGCCTGGATGAAGCACCAAAGGAAAATATGTTGCACAAAGACCTGGAAGGTCTGGAACTATAGCGTTAACTTCAGGCAGAGTGGGCTCCCGCTGCGGAGGGAGTTTTCACCAGAAGCTGTTTCTTTATCACTTAGCTCTGCTTTCCTCTAGCCCTATGGGTCTCAAACTTAAATGTGCAGTAGAATTTTTTGCAAAGCTAGTTAAAATACAGATTGTTGGGCTCCAGCCCTCGTTTCTAATTCAGTGTATCTAGGGTGGAGCCTAAGTAATTTAATTCCTAACAAGTTCCCAGGTGATACTGATGTTACTGGCCCAGAGCTCACACTTGGAGGACCACATCTCTAGGGTTAGGCATGGCCTAGACATCCCCCCAGTGGCTCCAGGCTCCCTTTTTCTGGCTTAGCAACTCGGGAGGGTTGTGGGGGAGGTGCGGCGGGCAGGCTGCTCCTTTCCTTAGTAGCTCTAGCAGAGTCTAAGAACAGGCTTTTGTCTGAGCCGATCTCCAATCTCTGTGGTCAGGGGGAAGAAGTTCTCTCATTGGCCAGGCTGGGCCAGGAGTGGGGTCACATCTATCCAAACCCGTAGACCTAGAAGAGTGGGGAAAGGATGATTCCCCAAAGGGAAACCTGGATGCTGGGAAGGTCACTGTTGCTGGAAGGACAAAAGCAACTGCTGTTCATTTCCTACGAAAATTCAACACACACAGTTTGCTACAAATTCTTCAGAGGCAGGGTATCAAGCAGAGGCCTGACTATCCAAGAGCAAAGAGTAGAAGTCATTTAATTGGGGTGGCCTGGGGGAGACCTGATTTCCTTCCTTGAAAAACATGGGCATCCTGGGCTGAAGAAGAGACAGCAGCAGAAAGGTGAGCATTAAGGGTCACAGACAGCACCTACCCGAGGAGAGGCCCCAGAAGAAGCTTTGGAGAGGAGAACACAGGCCTTTACAAACTATGTGTGTCAGCTACTTATTGCTGCCTAACAATCTATCCCAAAATGCAGTGGCTTAAAACAACAACTCTTATTATTGCTCAGGGGTCTGCAAGTGGGCTGGATGGTTCTGAAGTGAGCTAGTGGCTGGCTGGGCTGGATGGTCTCAGATGGCCTCGCTCACATGTCTGGCAGCCCAGCTGGTGCCAGGGCCTCAGCTAGATGACTTATCTCTCTTCCTTGTATCTCATCATCCAGTGTGGTGGTCTCCGAGCAGCAGGAGAGGACACGCCCGTGTGTAAGTACCTTTAAAAGACTGCGTGGTCATATTTGCCAGCAGTCTGTTGGCCAAAGGCAGCCATGAGGCTGAGCCCAGCTGGAGAACTTGACTCCACCTTCTGATGGGAGATGTTGCACCATCACAGCACAAAATGGCACACATCCAGAGGTGGGAGGCATGTGTGGCCATTTGTCAGTCTCTTTCACCATGGGAAGCATGTAGTCTGATGAGGCTGAACCATTCTGACGTGCATGGAGCTTTGGGTACTCAAGCACTCAGTACTCAGGACAACAGTAGACCGTTGCCCCAGGGTACAGCCTCCTTCCCGCTTCCCAGTTAAATTTTAGAGGAGACTGTGGCATCTCAAGACAAAACAGGCTAACTAAGTCAGCTGTTCCCCTGGACCTTTTGCCACACAGAGGGGTATACTGTTTCCAGGATGATAGGCATGTGACAACAGGAATTAAGGGGTGCACTGTGGAAACTGAGGATTTATGCCCTATGTAAAGGGGGCACCACCACCTAGCTCCAGCCTATGATTGTCCCACGGGAATGCCAGTCAAGGGTTGCCGGCTTGTGTGATTTTTCAAGAGATACCAGGAATCCCAAATTTTCTCTTTTAAAAAAAGCTTGGCATCTATTTCTAATAAAAAACAAACAAATGTAGAAGTCACAGAACACATCTGCAGGCTTGTTTTGTGGGCTGCTGGCACATGATCTCTGTGCTAGGCCCTTGTTCTCCGATTTAATATTTGCCATTTCAGTGGCTTCCCAAGTGACCTCAGAGGCCCCTAGCATGTGGTAAGGGACAGTTTAGTCGAGACTCTGAATTTGCACTTTTCGAGTGGCTGGGAACAAGTCACCTGGTCGGTGAGCCCACCAGCAGCCCTGCATCCTCATGCCTTCTTGGCGACATGTGTTGTATTCATGGTAAATGTCCTGAATGATACGCTCTTTGTTTCTCTGGAAGAGGTGAAAGGCAAGTCCTGGTGAAGCAAAGGGAAAGTGACGTTAATAGAAGAGGAATGGTTTTCAACCAGAAAAGAACCCTTTGGGATAAATTAAAACATGAAGTTTGGCTTCTGCTGGTGGCACAAATTTATTGTGTGAATAAATCCACACTCTGTACGTCAAAAATGAGAATAAGCCCACCTCTGTGTGTGCAGAGATGTGCACCCAAGTGAGCAATGAGAGCTTCAAAAAGAGTTAAAAGGTTGTTACCTTCTGTGTCCTGAGGATAGCACAGTAAACTCAAGCCAGGGAACAGAAATGTGATTCAGGAGGACGCAGGCACTGTGTACAGACGTTTCTGGGAGCCACGGGGGGGGGAGAGCTCTGGTACTGGAGCTGCGGAGATGACCTTCGCTTGGAGAAAGGGTGATTTAATTTTTCAAACCATCTTCTTAGCATAATATGACTAAGGGCACAGGCAGAGCCCGATGATCATGTTGCTGAAGGAACTCTCCCTCCCAAATGGAAGACCCTCGGGGCAGAAGGGTTTGTGCAGAGAAAACTGGGCCTGCTGCAAGAAAATGCCTTCGTCAGTGTCCTTCCCCAAGAAGAGGCGAGCATAGAGTTGCGGTGGCCAAGGACAGGGAGTCAGTTACCTCAGCACACTGTTCCGCCCCAGCCCCGACCACTGAGGCACGTGGCGGCAGTGAAGAGGCCAGGGTCACCATGCAGCCCTTTTCAGACTATCTGTAAGTGCACTCAACTGGAAATGGTGAAGGAGCTCATGAGTTTCAGTCACTGCCTGAGCTTTCCACCTTTGCAGGGGTCTTCCCCTACCCCAGTGACAGCGTGCCGTGCATTTGTTTAGCTGTACACATGATCTTGGTCCCTTTTTATAGAATCATGTATAGCAGCGATTTTCAACTTTTTCCATCTCATGGCACACATAAACTAATGACTAAAATTCTGCAGCACACCAAAAAATATATATTTTGCTGATCTGACCCTAAAAAGGTATAATTTTTATTAATTCACACCAGATGGCTATTGTTCTCTTGGCTGTTTTTGTTTTTCTATTTGACAATCCAAGGCAGTGGTTCTCAACCTTCCTAATGCCGCGATCCTTTAATACAGTTCCTCATTTGTGGTGACCCCCCCAACCGTAACTAAAGCACAGTGATTAATCACAAAAACAATATGTAATTATATATGTGTTTTCTGATGGTCTTAGGCGACCCCTGTGAAAGGGTCGTTCGACCCCCAAAGGGGTCGCGACCCACAGGTTGAGAACTGCTGATCTAAGGGAAGAGAGGTCTGTGCCCCTGACTCAACGGTCAGGTATTGCATATTTTAAAAAGTCCTATAGTGCACCAGTTGAAAATCGCTGCTCTGTAGGATCTGAAGGGGTCAGGTGAGAGAGGAAATATATGCTTCAGTGATACGCACAAATACTGAGATTGACAAGGTTTGGGGTGGAAATCATTTTCCATCCATCCATTTGACAAAAATTGTAATGCCTGGTGCCAGTAAGCAAAACGGATGTGGCTCCTGAAGGAGCGTGAGGCCTGTGGGCTCCAGTGGCCTGGGACCTCCCACCTTCACTGCCCACCACGCTTCCCCTCATTCCCTCATTCCAGCTCCCCTCGCCGCGCTTCAGTGCCGAGCTCTCACGGCGCCCACTGTTCCCTCGGCCTGGAACGGCCTCCCCATATGGGTGCCCTCAAGGCTTGCTGCCTTGAGGTCTCTGTTCAGATGTCACCTTCCCTGACTGTCTTGAGTAGTGTCCTTCCCCTCCTGGCATCTCTGGCCTTCTCCTTGCTTTGTTTTTCTTCCCAGCACTCATTGCCACCTGCTGATGTGTCCTGCGTGCCCCTGTGTGATCCACATCCGTGTCTGTCCCATGACTGAGGTGTGTGAGGACAGGAGTGTGCCCCTAACCCCCACCTCTGTCCCCCTGAGCCCAGAGCAGCGTGTCCTTGCCCAGCGTGGCGAGGGTTAAGAGCCTGCGTCCTAACACCTCTGCTCTGCTGGCTCCCCTTGGAGCAAGCATGTGTTTGTAATTCAGGATTTTTCAGTTCCAGCTCCAGTGAAGTTCAAGATTCTGCCCTTTAGCTGCCTTTCATTCCTTTTTCCCTGTCCTCCTGTCTCCTTTCAGGACCTGGTCTCTTTTTGCACTGAGTGAAGAAGATCTCAGTGTGGCCCTCAGCGCTCTTTGACCCTCCTGGGCTTTCTGACGCGATGAGGATCAGCCTCCCTCAGTCCCCCACCCCCGCATTTGCTTTACCCTCTCCTCCCTCCAGCTTCGGAGCAAGCCAGGTAGCTGATAGGAAGGGCAAACAAAGAATGTTAACTCATGGCCCTCCTGCGGAAGCAGCCCTTGGGTTCTGTTGGTAACATTTTTTAAAAACTGGAGTATGTTATGAACAAATCGAAGGGATTTCATGTAAATTTCATATATGAGCTTTTCCTGAGAAAATGAAATGGCAATACCAGTAGCATAGCCCAATATGGCAAGTGTCGCCTGGAGCTGAGCGCTGGCTCCTTATTCACTGGGGCCCAGCCCCACATTGGCCTCACTCACCCACAGCACCCGCCTGTGGGGCATCCACAGCCCCTCTCCAGGGTACCTGGTAGAAACTGGTAGTCTCTCATTTTAGCTTCGCTTTTCCATAAAAACCCATAGTCTCCATCACCCAGTGCCTGGCTGCCTTGGAAAAACAGCCCATGGGAGCTGCTGCGTGTTTGCCTCCTGCTCCTGCTGATGCCACTCTCGGTGATGCTACGTGAGCTCTCACTCAGACACAGCACTCCAACGGAACATAGTGGCAGGGTCAAGTGCTCCAACAGGAACCTCTAATAATCAGCAGTGATGGTTTCCTGAGGTCATGAGGGTGGAAGGATACTGTTTTTCAGCATGCTTTATACCAGGCCATGTATATAACCCCCAGAGATCACACCTGTAAATTCTTAGTTAGAGGTCAACATTAATGTCAATCATTGATACTATTGTTAAATCAATCCTGTTGCCTATGTTGAATCCACATCTCTAGACCTCCCTCCCAAACTTCCAACGCGCGCGTGTGTGTGCGCGCGTGTGCGCGCGCGTGTGTGTGTGTGCACTTGCGCAGCAATCCAGCAGCTTCACTTTGATGCCAACACATCGTGGACCCAGTCTGTCTAAACCCGAGCCCTGCTCCCTCCATAGCCCTCCCAGCTCAACTGAAAACAGTCCCATTGTCCTTAGCTCCTCTGTCTCTCCTAGCCATGTCTACTCCATCAGGAAACCCTGCTGGCTCTGTCTCCAGTGTCTCTGCAGATGCTGACTGCTCTCTGCATCCCTCCTCTGCGGCCCCTGCGCCTCATCTGCTGAGCTGCGGCAGCCCCTGACTGGTCTCTCTGACTTCACCCTTACCGCCCTTCCGTCTGCTCTCCACCTAAGTCAGAACAAGTTACCCCTGCTCTAAATCTTTCAGTGACTACTCAAAGGAATGATCTTACAGTGTCCTCCAAGGCCCTGTGTGATCTTGCTCTCTCCACCCCCTCTCGGGCCTCCTTCCAACCTATCCCCTGCTCCCTTGCTCCAGCCCAGGGTCCCTGGCTGCTCCATGCCCATACCACAGGCCTCTCACTTTGCCCTGGTGCCTGGACTGTGCCTCCCTGGTGCTCCATCATGCCCACCCCGCCACCCACCTTCCCCTGCATCACTGTCTGCTAACACCCTATACTGTTTGTCTTCCCCTGGCTGTTGTCTCTCTCCCCAAAGCTGGGACAGCCTTGATATGTCTGATTGCTGCTACGTCCCCAGTGCCAAGAAGAGAGCCTGGCAGAGTGGCATTCAATAAGTGTTTGCTGAGGTGGTAAAATTCAGTAGGGGAAAGCCTTCTTCAAGATCCCAGTAGAAACATGTTGAGCAGTCCTATTTTTTTAAAGTATATTTTATTGATTATGCTATTACAGTAGTCCCAATTTTTTCCCCCTTGCTCCCCTCTGCCCAGTACCCCCCTTCCCTCCACCAGTCCTTCTCCTCCCTTAGTTCATGTCCATGGGTCGTGCATATAAGTTCTTTGTCTTCTCCATTTTCTATACTATTCTTAACACCCCCCTATTTTTTAAAAAAAGATTTTATTTATTTTTAGAGAGGAGAAGGGAGGGAGAAAGAGAGGGAGAGAAACATCAATGTGTGGTTGTGTCTCGCACGCCTTCAACTGGGACCTGGCTTGCAACCCAGGCCTGTGCCTGACTGGGAATTGAACTGGCAACTTTTTGGTTCAGAGGCTGGCACTCAATTCACTGAGCCACACCAGCCAGAGCCCCCTGTCTATTTTGTACCTACCAGTTATGCTTCTTCATCCTTGTGCCTCTCCCTCTTTCTCCCCCTCCGCCTTCCTGCTGACAACCCTCCATATGGTCTTCATATCTATGGTTCTGTTCCTGTTCTGGTTGTTTGCTTAGTTTGTTTTTGTTATTTTAGATTCTGTTGTTGATGGTTGTGAGTTTGTTGTCATTTTACCGTTCACAGTTTTAATCTTTTTTTCTTAAATGTGTCCCTTTAACATTTCATATAATAAGGGCCTGGTGATGATGAACTCCTTTAGTTTCACCTTGTCTGGGAAGCACTTTATCTGTCCTTCCGTTCTAAGTGATGGCTTTGCAGGAGCAGTTCTATTTTTAAGTGGAGAATTTTTTTAACATAGAAAGAATCCAGATGATTATGAGGCAAATTCAAGTCATTGTATAATTTTACTGTAGATATTTTAGTATGCTTTCCTTTGTACACTACATAGTACTCCACTGTTAGGTGGATATACCATCATTTATTTTACTGAACCAGTTTTATTGGGTGCTTTTTGTGTATCATTTTATAAAACCAACTTTCCACTATTGGAATTTCCAAAATCAACTGTACCTTTGCAATAATTTTTTCTTAACTTGAATAATTTCTTCGTAATTCATGTTGTCCGTGCAAAAACAAAATAAATATTTCAAAATATCTAACCTTCTCTGTGCTTGGAGGCTTAATTTTTAATAACTTTTAATTTGGTAAAATTTTGCACTTAAAGGAAAATTGCAAGGGAAGTACAATGGCGCTCCCATAGCCCTTCACCAGACTCGCTGTTTGGTAACATTTTGTCCCAATTGCTTTATAATTGCTGTGTATGTGTTTTTTGAGTCATTTCAAATTTCAAGGTGTCATTCCCCTTTACCCTTGAACACTGCAATATGTATAGCTGCCCCTCTATCCGTAGGGGGTTGGTTCTAGGACCCCCGTGGATACCAAATTCTGGATGCTCAAGTCCCTTATAAAAAGGACGCAGTAATTGCATTTAACCTCTGCACATCTTCCTGTATACTTAACTCATCTCTCTAGATTACTTGGAATACATAATATAATGTAAGTGCTGTATATATGGTTGTCATTCTGTATTGTTGAGGGAATAATGATAAAAAAAAGTCTGTGCACGCTCAGTACCGATGAACTAAATAGTACATGGTTGAATCTGCAAATGTGTAATCCATGGATACAGAGGGCTGACTGTATCTCCTAAGAACAGGGCATTTGTTTTATATTACCACAGTACCCTTAAGTTATGAAATTTAGGGTATTTAGCATTGATACAATACTATTATCTCAGGTATGGACTATGTTTAGATTTCTCCCCTTGCTACAATAATGTTCTCTATGGCTGGTCTTCCCACCCACAGCCCAGTCCCGGAATCACCACTGTATTCAGTTGCCACGTCTGCCAGTCTCTTTTAATCTGGAACAGCTCTCCAGGCTTTCTTTGTCATTCATGACCTTGACATTTTGGGAGAGTATAAGCCAAATGGTTTATAGATTGTTCCTCACTTGGGTCTAATAGTTTTTGAGCTGCACTTTGAGCCACAGTGTAAAGGGAGGCTCCCTGTTCTCTTCCCCAGGACCTGGTAGCCATCGAGAGAGACCCCTATCAGCAACCCGAAGACCTGTGCTCCAGGTGGAGGACCGACAGGAAGACGCCTCGGCTGTGCTCAGAGCCATCCAGGTGGAGAATGAAGCCCTGCAGAGGGCGATCCAGAGCAGAAGGGCTGGGCCACAGCAGGTGCAGGTGCGTTCCAGGCAGAGGGAAGGGACTGAGGGGGGCTCTGCTACTCCAGGACCAGGCAGTCTCTGAACAGTGCTTGCACTGAGCAAGCGGAGAGAGGGGGGTGACGTTGTAGGCACCCCTGACCTCGCACTGATCTACACATTACTGCTTAATGCACACTCACTGGCCTGCCAAAATGTCCATTTCTTCCACTTTCTTCTCATTTTTTGTTTACTGCAGAAAGCCCAAGTTGGATGGTGATATGCCTCCAATCCTTGCTGATTTCCCTGAAAACCCTAATACATTAGACTAGGGTTGCAAACTGTAGGTAAGAGAAAAAAATGTAGTAAATGACAAACTCTAGCTTCTCTGGAAAGATTTCATTCCCCGGAGTATGAGCCGGACAGACCTCTGTGTACTCCCCACTCCTGCGGTCCTGCCCCATCCTGCTTCACCTACCTTGGGTTTTGAGCAATAAACAGGAGAAATGGTGGGTAGAGCAGGGCCCCTTGGGGAGCTGGAGGCCTTGGACGTGCCTCAGTGTATGAGGTGCACATCCTTTCTCAGAAGCATGTTCTCTGACTCAGCTGCTGAAACCTTTTATCTTAGCGTGTCCCACTTGATGCTCACAGTGACCCTCACACAGGCAGGGCTGGCTTCATCACCCCATTTAATAGAGGTGCCTGACGGCGCCCAGGGAAGCAAGGTGGCTTCTTCAGGTCACATCTTTGGAGGTGGCCTCCATCCGCCTGCCTGCAAGTCTAGGGCCCCGTGCACACCAGCAGTGCTCACCGGGCTCTCTCGTGGCCTGTTTTGGGGGATATTCATCAAGTAGCACCTGTTGTCTGTTTTCCTGGAGCGCAGTCCTTTGCTCTGATGACTGTGTCTGTGAATCTGGAGACAGGCCCTGCACCTCTTTTGCCTCATCTGTCAGTGAAGTGGATACAGTGGGTGGCATTGGTCTGACCTCAGATCATGTGATCGTATCATTCCAGGACACGGAGGGACCTCCGGCAAAATCGTGGACCAGTCTGCTGAGGGATGAAGAGGAGAGCCTGGAGGTCAGTGAAGGCCTGAGAGGAAGCACAAAGCCCCGTGCCCACAGCGCCTGACGGTCTCCAGAGAGAGCTTTCCTCACATGACCGCAGCCGGTCCTCACTGTGCTCCCTGAGCGCAGGGTCATCCTGCCCCCCTCACAGGCGGGGCAGCCCTGGTGGGAGGGCTCGCCCGTGGCTGCGTGGCTGCGAGCGGAAGCAGGACTCAGGCAGTCCTGCTGACTCCAGTTTCTTGTTACCTTTCTAGTTCCTGATGAGACAGCACCAAAATGCATCTTTGTTTCCTGAATAAATAAGTTATAGCTGTGCCTACCTAGGTCAATTAGGCCTCTCTCAGCAAAGACAGCCCCAGCAAAGACAGACATGAATTAATAAAATGCTCAGGAATGTCTTGGTGAGGTTGTGCACCAGTCTGTGCTGTGTGCTCAGAATACAGATCAGTTTAGCCTCTGGCCTTGTGAAGCTTGAAGACAACAAGCAAATAAAGCCATAAATAAACAGGTGACTTCAGAGAGAGAGGACAGTGAAAGCTGACCGGGCTGATGGGTGTGGCTCAGTTGGTTGGGCATAGGGTTTCAGGTTCAATCCCTGCTGGGGGGGGGGGGCATACGAGAGGAAAGTGATCAATGTTTCTCTCTCACATCGATGTTTCTCTCCCTTTTTCTCCCTTCCCCTCTTTCTAAAAATAAATAAATAAAACTCATTTTGTAAAAGCTGACTGGGAATGGGATGGTGCCTGCCTCCTACAGGGTGGCCCCAGGAGGCCTTTGGAGGCATTTGAGCCGAGCCCTGTCTGGTAAGGAGGAGCCGGCCAGCAGCAGCCAACAGCATTTCAGGTGGAAGGAGCGGAGGACACGCTTGGAAGTGGGAGTGAGATGGCTCGATCCAGGGACAGGAGGAAGCCTGGTGCATAGTGGGGAAGGGAGAGGGGTCAGAGACGAGAGAGCACCCAGCTGGGACAGGGTGGTGGGCAGGGGGCGCCAAGAGCATTGTAGTAGGTCATTTTGTTTGTTTGTTTGTTTTTGTTTTTGTTTTTATCACTCTTACGCGTTCTGTTTTTTTCTTGTTCTATTATTTCTTAAACTGTCCCTGGCTGGTATTTCTGCCAGGTCCGCGACGCTGCCCAACCTGTGGTCCAGGATTTCTGGATGATCTGACCTCTGACTCACAGAGCTTCCAGTGACTCCGATCATGCACAGATAGAGAGCAGGGCACATTTCCAGTTCAGGTGACACGAAAAAGAAGGGGAAACGGCGGAAGGGCCTAATGACGTTACTGGAATTCTCTGTGGAGTCCTGTTACTTTTGAGTGAGATGGAGAAAGGTGTTAATGAGGGAAATTTTTATTTTTATTTTTTATTTTTAAGGGCCCTTGGAGCTTAGGAGAGAGAAATAGATTAAAGGCACGTGCCTTGAGGGAAGACGAGGGGGAGAAGCACAGGTATACTCGAGAGAGCACAAGAGAAATTTTTCAATAGCTCATTGAAGCAGATTGTTTCCTGGGACCTCCCAGACCATAAGACACTGAGATCCATCTCTCTGCAAAGCTCCTGTGAGGGGATTCTAGGTCTCATCAGCCCCAGGCTGATGCTGTCATTTTCACTCCTGTCCTTCCTGCAGTGGGACTGATGGCCTGTGAAGTGTGTCCCCTTGACCATGGCTGTGCGGTGTCTTTGGCCAGGAGTGTCATCTCAGACATCTGTTTAATAAGCTTTTCCATCCTCAGCTGCTTCCCATAACCGGGGGGACCTGCACGCAAGAGCCATCCAGGGCAGCAGGGGGAGCCAGAGCCGTCAATGAAGCCATTGACAGAATCGGCCTTTTGGGGAGCAGGTACTTACTGGGGGGACTTAAAAACAAGAACCTCATAGCAATGCAGCTGTGAGAACCTCAGGTCTTTCTTTGCTTTTCTTATGTTACTGCAGACCTTTTAAAAACTGTTCCTTTAGATTGTATCCTCTTCCAGTCCCATTCCAGCCCTAAAATGCAAAATTGACTTGGTTTCTCTCAGGCAAATGCCTCTTTGCTTGCTCAGTTCAGTCCAACCTGTGTAAAACTCCAACCTGCTCAAAGGTTTTCACTGCAGCATCCCACAGAGCAGACAGTGGTGAACTTGTTCCCAGGCCTGGGGCGGGTGTGGGAGGCTGGTGGTCCCAGGCAGCAGCCTTTGAACCTTCTTTTCTCTGTTATAATTTGTTCAAATGCAGCATTCTGTTCCATTAACATGCAGCATCAGTTACTGGGACTGTCAAGTTTTATTATCAAAATAAAGGCTTGCCTCTAGTCTTTAGGCAGAATTGATCTTCAGAAAGCAGCGCGAGCTTGAGCCTATGCTTACAAGCGTGCAGTGGCCCCCAGCCACTCCCGGCTGCCGTGCAGAGCCTGCTCACTAAGGCCTGTGCAGAGCGCCCGGGCTCGGCTCAGGGCAAGAGGGGTACGCAGCCTTACCTGGCACACGTGGGCTGTGTCTGCAGATGACACTCTGCCAGGTCTGGAATGCTCACGGCCTCAGGAATGAGAGGGGCAGAGTGGTGTCTAGGTCAGGGGTTGGCATAATTTTTCAGTAAAGGGCCAGATAGCAAATTCTTCAGGGTTTTCACTTTTTGTGTCTTTGTTTTAACACTTGTTAAAGACATAAAAACCATATTTAACTTGCAGGCCATACAAAAACAGGTCACAGGCTGCATTTGAGCTGCAGGCTGTACTTTGTCAACCCCTGTTATAGACTCTTACCAGTTACCAGTGAGCTTAAGCTGGCCATCTTGCCCCAGGTGGTTTCTTTACTTGAGCTCTGATTTCATCATTGATTTTATAGTTATTTATAAAGGGAGGAAAATATCTGTATGCACCTTTGAATTGTATGTGGGGTGAGTATAGTTGACCCTTGAACAACATGGGTTTGAAGTGAGCAGGTTCACTTATAAGTGGATTTTTTTTTCTTTTATCCTCACCCAGAAACATTTTTAATTGCTTTTTCGGGAGAGAGGAAGGGAGAGAGAGAAACATGGATACAAGAGAGAAGCATTGATTGGTTGCCTCATGTACGTGCCTGGACTGGGGACCGAACCCACAACCTAGGCATGTGCCCTGACTGGGAATACAACCCTCAACCTTTTGGTTACAGGATGATGCTCCAACCAACTGAGCCACACTGGCTAGGGCGCAGATTTTTTTCAATAAATATACAGTAAGCTCACCATATCCCAAGCTTTGCATCCGTGGATTCAATCAACTGCAAATGGAAAGCAGTATTTTTGATCCAGGGCTGGAAATCCAGGATGCAGAAGGCCGACTGTATGCACTGTTCTACACTGTTTTATGTAAGGGACTTGAGCACGCATGGATTGTGAGATCTGCAGAGGATCCTGGAATCAATCCCACACAAATACTGAGAGACTGTCATTAAGTTTTGGGGAGTCAAAAGTTGTATGCAGATTATCCACTGCATGGGGTGGGGGGGTCAGTGCTCCAACCGCTGCATTGTTCAAGGGTCAACTGTACCTTCTTCTCAGATTGTTTCATCTCTCTGAGGTAGAAAAGTAACTGCGGTGCCTTAGGTGGGAGTGTTCTCTGTTGTGTATCATTTATTACCATCTGTTTGCTAAAACAAGCCACATTTCAGACAACAGCAGAAGCTTCTGAAAGTCCTCCAGGCCATCGAAAGTGATTCTGCCCGTGCCAGTCAGGTTGCTTCACCAAATGAGGGGCAAGTGCTGGACCCAGAGGTGAGAGCCTTGACTTTCAGGGATTTCCAAATGCCTTCAGTGTCTCGCCTGAAAGCTGGGGCTGGAAAGACTGCCTGATATAATCATTCCTGCTCAGTAGGGATTGCTCAGATGGCAGTAAACTTAGCAGCTTTCTGCCACGTCTCCATCTGCCCTCCTCCCCAGCACACAGACATAAATGTGGTGGAGCAAGAAGTTTCAGCAGAGGGAAGCCTGTCCACACAAGAGGAGATATAAATAGCGTGTGAGCCCAAAGGAAAATGTCCAACATCACTGGTAATCAAGAAATGCAAATTAGAGCAACCTGGATGTCCCCGTGGCTGGGATAATAAATCGCTTTGATGGTCACCTCTAGTGCTGGCAAGGTTACAGTAAAGCTGCAGTCTGGCCTTGCTGGCAGCAGTAGAAGTGGGTGGGATGCTCTTGAAAAGCAGAAAGGCTGGACTTAGGAAGAGCCTTAGAAATGCTTGTCTTCCAGCCCAATGATCCCTCTTCCGTACCCTAAGGAAGTCACTCAACAGAAATAAAAAGCTATAGGCACAAAGGTGTCTGCTGCTCAATTATTGGAAGTAGAGAAAAATGAGGAAAAAACCCAGAAATAATATAGATGTCTCATAGTAATGGCAGTAATCAGGAAAGTTTGATATCTCAGCATAATGCAATAGTATAAAAGGATGGAACGCGTCATTATAAAGTTTATTATGCAGATAGCAAATGTTAAGGCTACAAGGTAACTGTACGAGGTGACGTTAATCTTCATCTAGTCCACTCTGATGGCAACAACTGTGCAGAGAAATGGCCATGTGAGCGGATGACAGAGCTGAGACATGTACTGCAAAAGGAAGGGTGCACCTGGGGGCCGGGTAATGGGTGATTCTTCTTTCTTTTGTGTCAGTAGGTGTGTGTCCTGGCATAGCCTTCTCACCCCTTCCTTTACCCAAGCCTTTTTTATTTGGTACGGTTGTCCCCAGTCTTATGATTGGCCAATGAGGACTTAACAGAAGCCTTTCCAAAGCCACATGTAAGACCCGTGACAGCAGGAAGAGCCCTGCGCCAGCCTAGACTAGTGTCAGCTTTGAGTGTGGCACCATCACTTAAGGGTTGTGTGACCTTAGACAAGTGTTATAAAGCTGTCTTGTTCTGGGAGTGTGTGGCTGTCACACTGGGTAAATAATCCACAGCCACTGTGAGACTGGAACAGGAAAGGCCCAAGAGAGGGAACAGTCCCGTGCCGGGTCCATATCCGCTGAAAGTTTGCCGTCTAGAAAAACCAAAGCTTAGTTCCCCTCTGCATGGAAGTTTCTTTTTTAGCTGTGATGATCCTAAGTGTGGTGAAACTTCCGTCATTTTAAAAACAGCCTGGATTGGTCAAGTCTCCTTATATTATAGGAGACAGAAAACTTGAGGCAAACTGATTTATACAACAAAGAGAAGAAAAATGACAGTCTTATAATAGATGCCACAGATGGAAGCAGGTATGGTTGATCCAGCAACGCACACTGTGTCTCCACGGTGCCGGCTGCATCCCTGAGCTCCCTCCCCGCCACCATGCCGAGTCCCACATCTTGCCCCGTGACCCCTCAATAGCTGGAGTGGCCCCACCTTGCACCTTCTTACCCTCGGACTGCACACTCAGGAGAGAAGAGCAGTCTCCCTCCATACACACACAGGTCTGAGCCTGGGTCACATACCTGCCACTGACCCTCTGCCTCTGGTGGTTCAGGGGACAGGACAGGGATTCCTTGGAGGAGGCAGGCTCCTCCTGGGGTGAGAAAGGGTTCATCCTATACATCATGGTTGAGGAAAGAGAAGGGGTGAGTTCCCTCAGGGGAAATTAGGGGGTCCTAGTAAGAGAGTGCAGTGAGTAGCAGGGACCAGGAGCCTCCCAGCCAGTGTTTGCCTCAGACGCCCTCAGGGGACTTAAATCAAGCAATTCAGAAGCAGGAATGGCAGGGAGTTGCAACACTGACAAGTTGTGACACCTCCTCAGTTAATAGACCCTTCAGCAACTTCCTTTAGAAACCCCACTGTGGGAATTTGCACATTTTAGATTGCACTAGGTATGAAGTCCAGCGAGGCAGCCACCCCCCCGTCCAGCCCCCCTCCCTATAGCCAGCAGCCCTGTGAACAGTCCCGCTTCCTCACACCTCCCGCACCGCTCACCTGGCAGTGGAATGCCCCGTAAAAGCATAAGCCTGTTAACCTCCGGGTCCCCCAATGTCAGCCAGGCCAGTTTAGGTTTGTCACAGTCCTCTAAGCCTGGACTCAGGCCAAGAGCAGTGGAGGGCTCAGCTGGAGCCCTGCATGGCTTGGGAGGAGGAAGCTATGGGGTCTGTGAGCCGAGCTCATAAAAACAAGCCCTGTGTTCCTTCTGGGAGCTATGAGCTGACCTCCTTCCCTTCTCATTCCCATCCCCACAGTGTGGCAGTCAAGGCTTCTCCAAACACATGCTGAGAGCCGGAGAGTGTGTTGCTGGCTATTAATTAAAAAACTAAGTAGGGAACATTTGCTGCTCATTTTCTCAGCTCCCTGCTCACAGAACCATTGCAGATTCCCAGTGCTAACTAACAGGGCATGTGCACGCAGGGAATGCATCTTTTGTGAGTGCCCGATCCGTGCATGCGACCACCACTGCAGTCAGGCCCCAGGGACCTCAGGAGCCATTCCCCAGTGTGGCCATTTATTGGTGGCACTCATGCAGCCTCTCAGACATAATAGCCTACCAATGAAAGAGAGCAATGGGAGGAAATGGACACTTGCTGAGTGCACACACGGGCCAGGACTTGAGACAGGTTCTGCGCTGGTGCGCATACGTATCTCACTTGGTCTCTGACACGATTGTCAGGTAGGTGGTGTCATCCCGTATTCCTCAACTGGATGGAGAGATGTAAGTGACTTGTCTTGGGTCTTGTGTTATCTACTGTGTTACTCTGCTGGGCCTGCCTTAACAAAATACCACAATCTGGTGGCTTAAATAACAGATTTGTTTTCTCACGTTTCTGGTGGCTGTAAATCCAAGATTAAGGTGTTGGCAGGTTTGGATTCTCCTGAGGCCTCTCTCCTTGGCTTGCAGATGGCCGCCTTCCCAGTGGGCCCTCACGTGGCCTTTTCTGTGTGTGCGCGCATCCCTGGTGTCTCTTCAGGTGTCCAAATTTCCTCTTGCAAGGATTGGTCAGAATGGATTAGGGCCCAGTCTAACGGTCTCATTTTAATTTAATTATTTTTAAAGGCTCTATTTCCAAATACAATTAATGTTGAGGTACTGGTGTCAGGGCTTCAGCATGAAGCCTTTTTGGGGGGAGAGGGCGCAATTCAGCCCATAACACCTGCCCAGTCCGTCCAGAAGTTGTGACATGCCTACAGGACATGAACAAGTGGAGTGGGGAAGAGACATGCATACTATTCAGATATAACCTGATGCCTTTTAAACTTTTTTTGTTATTTGCAAACTCTTGCAGAGTACACAATAGCTGTGTTTCAAATCTTTACAAATATGAGCTCATTTAATCTTCATAATAACCATATGCATTGGGTACTATTCTTATTCTCATTGTATACATGGGGAAACCAAGGAACTCAGGTTAAATAACTTGCTATTTAGTAGTAGAGCTGAGTTCGTCCTGCCATGTTTTAATCTTTTGGCATTATGTTTCTCTTCTTTAAGGACAAGTTGGGAATGGAAGCAGATGAGATGAAAGACGCCATCTATGTGACAATGGAAATCCTGTCCACCTGGGGCAACACGTCATGGGTGGGTCTCACAGAGGTTGAGTTCTTTGACCTGGACAACACAAAGCTTTATGTGTCTCCTCATGATGTGGATATTCGTAACACGGACATGCCGAGAGACCTGGGCCTCCTGGTCAACAGGAACTTAGCGGTAAGTGGAGGTGGCTCTGGACTGAGTCTTGGTCTTGTATTTTGATGTGTTATCTCTGCCCGTGATAAATCCATGATAAAGGTGTGGGGGAGGGGAGGGGAAGGAGAATGCAATCTTCCTGTCATTATTTGGGCCACGTGGGGAGGACCCTGAGGAAAGGGTGCAGATAGAGGTCTCCAAAGTGCCCACCACCCCAAGCTCTTTCCCAGATCCCTGCTCTGTGGGGTTATATTGGGAGAGGGTGACAAGAAGGAGCCAGTTCACCTCCTTTTCTCCATCTTGCAGTTTACCACAGTTATCACCAAACACAAGACCTTGGGCATTGTTGAGGTCAGCAACCCCATTTTGTAGGCAAAGAAACTAAGGCTTTGAGAAGGGCTTTGATTTAGCCAAGGTCACACAGCCGGAGGGTAGTGGGGCCAAGTGCACAATTTGCAGCCTGGCCCAGGGCCCACTCTCACAGCCCCTCAGGGTCCTGCTTCCCTAGGGCCTGGAGTACAACACCCAACAAACATGGAATGTTTCTTTTCTTTAAATATCTAGCAGGATTAAAAAATAAATAAAGACAAGCACTGGCGTTTTTCTCTTCCTGCCACTGCAAGTGGGGCATAAGAGACTGAGCTAAGCTGAGGCAGAGCGCCAGCAGCACCGTCCCCACTGTGCTGCGCCTCAGCGTCCTTCTCCGGGAGGGCCTGAGAGACTGCAACACAGAGTGCCTCTGGGCCACGGCACTGGGTGGGAGAGGGACAGGGTCATACTTCCCAAATTATCTACAGATTCAGTGCAACCCTATAAAATTCCAGCTGCCTTCTTTGTGGAAACTGATGAGCTGATCCTAAAATGCATATGGAAATTCAAGGGGCCCAGAATAGCCAAAACTACATTGGAAAAGAAGAACAAAGTTCTCCCACTTTCCAGTTCTAAAACTAACTACCAAGTTACAGTGCTTAAGATTGTGTGGCACCGGCATAAGGATGGGTATAAGTCAGCGGAACAGAATTGAGAGTCCAGAAATAAACACATAGATCTGTTGTCAGCTGATTTTCAACAGGTGGCCAAGACCATTCAAAGGGGTAGGAATAGTTTTTTCAACAAATGGTGTTGGGACAACTGGATTTCCACATGCAAAAGAATGAGGTTGGGCTCCTACCTTATACCACGTACAAAAACAGACTCAATGGACCAATGACCTTAAATATAAGAGCTAAAACTATAAAACTCTTAGAAGAAAACACAAGTGTAAATCTTCATTGCCTTGAATTTGTCAGTGGAGTCTTAGATATGATACAAAAGAACAAGCAACAACAGCAGCAGAAATAGATCAGACTTCATCAAAATTAAACACATTTTTGCTTCAAAGGATACTATCAAGAAAGTGAAAAGGCAACTTATGAAATGGGAGAAAGTACTTGCAAATTATATATCTGATAAGAGTCTAGTATCCAGAATACGTAAAGAAAAGAACTCAAACTCAACAATGAAGAGATGACAACCTAATTAAAATATAACCAAAGTACTTGGAATAGACATTTCTCCGGAGAAAATATACAAATAGCCAACAAGCACATGAAAAGATGCTCAACATTATTAGGCATTAGGGGAAGTGCAAATCAAAACCACAAAGATACATCACAAGGATGGCTCTTAATTTTTTAAAAAGAAAAACAACAAGTATTGGTGAGTATGTGGAAAAATTGGACCCCTTATACCTTGCTGGTGATAATGTAAAAGTAAGGTATAGCCACTGGAGAAAATAGTTTGGCAGTTCCTCAAGAAGTTGATGTAGAGTTACCATATGACCTAGTAATTCCAATCCTAGATATATATACATCCAAGAGAATTGAAAACATTTTTATACAAAAACTTATATACAGATATTCATAACAGCATTATTCACAGTAGCCAAAAGGTACAAACGACCCAAATGTCCATCACCTGATGAATGGATAAAGAAAATATGCTCTATGCATACAATGGAGTATTATTCAACCCTAAAAAAGGAATGAAGTTCTGCCACAATCTACAGCATGGGTGAATCTTAAAAACATCATGTTAAACGAAAGAAGCCAGACACAGAAGGCTGCATATAGGAGATGTGCAGAGTAGGGAAGTCCATAGAGACAGAAAGTAGATTAGTGATTGCCATGGGCTCAGGGGAGACGGGACTGGGAAGTGACTGCTAAATGGCACAGGGTGTCTTTGGGGTGATAAAATATTCTGGAAAAAGATAGTGGTGATGCTTGTACAACCTCGTGAATACTAAAACACTGCTGATTGTACACTTTAAAATGGTGATCTTATATATGTGAATCATATCTCAATTTTTAAAAAAGTACAGAAAAGTCCCATGTGCCCTTGCCCAACTTCCCCAATGATAACATCCTCTGCAACCATAGTACGTTATCAAGCTGAGAAATTGGCATTGATATAATGTGCACACCTTCATACACTCACTCCTGTGTCTGTATGAGTTGTTTGCAATTTAATCACATGCAGATTTGTATAACCACCACCACCACACTGAGATACAGAACAGTTCAGTCACCAGAAAGGAATTCCCCCGTGCAATCTTTATAGTCACATCTCCCCATGCCTGTTCCTAATATTTGTGACCACTGATCTGTTCTCTATACTTTTTGTTATTTCAAGAATGCTGTATAAATGGAATCATAATACTGCATGTAACCTTTTGGAGACTGACTTGTTCACTCAACATAATGCCCTTGACATCCACCAAATTGTTTATGTCAATAGTTTGTTCTTTTATTTCCTGCAATGATTTATTAAATTGGACCTACTTCTGAAGGCAATCTGGCATCTCCCTGAGGGTGGGTGGATCTGTTAGGTTAACACTGGAAGAGAAAAGCACCTTTGTTCAGGAGTTAGAAAGTTACCTCCTCAGGGAGGTCTTCCCTGACCATCCATTCTAAAATAGCCCTTCCATTGGCCATTAATAATTCTCTCTTATTTTTGTCATCAAATCCATCCCTGCTTGATTTTTTTTCTTAGTGTTTTTACTTGTTTCCTCCCCTACTAGCACAGAGCGGGGATGGTGAGCCAGACTCCCCGCATCCCTGCATCTCCTTCGCGCCTGCTGCAGGATGGACTCGGGATTGGTTGGGAAAGTGCATAGCAGATCTGTCCGTGCCTCCTTCAGCCCCTTGCCCTTCCCACTTCGGTGCACACAGTCTGCTCTTCAGACCACCAGCACTGATGTTTTTCTAGGGGAGATGTTTTTTTCTGGGCTCCAGAGCCTTCTTTGCCTCCCATGTAGCAGGCACAGGCTGGTAGGGAAGGGCCAGTTTGACAGAGAGCACCCAGCTCCCTTGTCCTGAGGGTGGAGTCCCTCTGAGGCATCTTCTACACTGGCTCCCAGATTGCCAGGTGGGGCTGAGCTCCGGGTACCTGCAGGTGTGGCTGGTTTGGTAGCACTCTTCGTGGGCTGCCTTTCCCCTGTCTCTTCCCACGCCCCAACTCCTGTTTCCTTCATTGTCTGAATAAACTCCTTCCACCAAAACCCTTGCCTTGGGGTCTGCCTTTGGGGAATCCAGAATAAGACAAAAATGAATTAATGAATTAAAAACCTAGGGGTCTATCTTTGGGGAATCCAGAATAAGACAAAAATGAATTAATCAATTAAAAACCTAGGTCCTAGCCAGGTAGCTTAGTTGGCTAGAGCATTGTCCAGATTCACCAAGGTTGCAGGTTCTGTCCCTGTCAGGGCACATACAAGAAGCAATCAATGAATGCATAAATAAGTGGAACAACAAATCAATCTACCCCCCCCCCCCCCCATGACACAGGAATCACAGCAGACGCCCCCCCTCCGCCCAGGGCTGTGAGAGAACAGTGGCAACTCGACCTGCCTGGTTCTCATGCTGCCCTCTCTCTTACCACCTGTGCCGGGCAGGTGTGACAGACGCTGCCTGCCAGCCCGGCACTGGGGCTGTGCCCAGCACGCCTTGGTTCAGTCCTCGGCAGCTTCCCATCAGCAGCCTGCCTCTCAGAGACTCTTTTTTTGGAAAGGAAACATCAGAAGGCTTGGCTGCTAATGAGGCCTTGAGTTTGCTACAGATTCCTGTTCTTTGACTTTGAACACTATGATTCCCACTTAGCCCTCCTGTTATTCCTCCTGCCGACAGAAGTGTGAAGGGAAATCAATGACAGCCCTCTCGCCAGCACCCAAGGGTCGGCCTCCAGTTCTGCCTTTTCAAGCATCCACAGTGACCCATTTTAGGCTCTAACTCAGGGAAGGAATGAGTCTCCCCCGCTGGATTTTGAGATGTGATATCTTGGCCCCTCACAGCTGCCTAGAGCACTAGAAGTTCTTGCAGAGCTTGTGAAACTTGCCAGAATAAGTCAGAACCCCTTGAACTCATTTCTCTGCCGTAACAAGAGCAGCGCCCCCACCCTTGAAAGGCACTATTTTCACTGGAACAAGCCACCTTTGTTCTTCCCCGCAGCTGGGGCCTGCAGAACTTCAGAGTCAGCCAATCTCCTCCTTCCCTGGCTCTGCCATTTAGTAGGCATGGCCCTGGTGACAGAAGTCTGTTGAGATGTCCTCAAATACAGGGCAGTGCTCTTATTTAATAAAAGGGAAAACTTTAGCCAGCGTCAGAGATGCGGTGGTTGCTCATTGGCACATGGGACTTGCAAGTGCTCAGCCCCTGAGCAGAGCCCCTAACTCAGATGCCCGCAGGGGCCGGGCAGAGACACAATGAGGAGTGAGGCGGGTATGGACAGTGGGGAGTGGTGGGGACTGGGACACCAGAGAGCACCCCCTGCAGATGTCAGGGACCCCATGCTGCCACCTCCTCTTCCAAGTTTGCAGAGAAACCAGGAGTCCAGCTGGGAGGAGCGAAATTCTCTCCATTTTTAACTGTTGGCAGCAAATTTGCCCACTCCCCTGCCTTTTTTTTTAAAGAACATTTGTGAGCCAAAAAAAATAGCTGTGCAGGCCAGATTCAGTTTACAATCTTTTTAGTTTCAATGAGAGGACAGATATTAGGAGGTACATTTCACTTATTCATTTATTCATTCAACAAAGCTTTTCTGGCATTTATCATGTGCCAAGGAACTGTGCTGAATGCCATGGGTTCTGGAATGAATCCGACACAGCCACTTCCTTAAAAAGCTCACCGCTGAGCATGGGGGTAGTGACATGGACCTGACACAGTTTCCTGCGGGACACTGAGGGAAATGCTAACCTCAGGCATTGTGAGGGACTGTGGGCACACCTGGAGGAGGGGGTAGTTGTGTCAAGGAAGGGGTGACAGTGGGGACGACAGCACCTTTGGGCTGAACTCCCCGGGGTGAGAAGGGCAGGAAGGGTGTTGCACCCAGGGCCCAGCCTGTGCAAAGGCGCAGAGACCGAGCCAGCGTGGGGATGCTTGGGAGCAGCTGAGAGCTTGGTCTAGACAGAGTGAAGAGGCATCTGAAGAGACGGGCGGGAGGAGGTGACCAGAGCTGAGAGAAGTCCCGTGGTTTGGCTTTTACATCTGCACCCAAAAGCACTCATGACAAACCTTTGTAGGTGTGAACAAAAATGACAGGCATTGCTCTCTGCCCCTCTGACCTTGAGAGTGGCCTTGGCAGTCTGGCGGGCGGATGGGTGCACACAGCACACTGGGATCCTGAGGGGGACGTAGTCACTCCCGTGGCTCAGCACCATGGCCCCGGCCCAACAAACACCCGAGACCGTTTATTTCTTTAAAAATTTGAAAAATTTGACAAGGATTAACAAAAGAAAATGAGAACTGTTACCAGGTTTATCAGGTAGGGCAAGTGGTGGCTATTTTCCTGTCCTTCCCATGGTGGTCCCACCCCAGGGCTTCCCTCAAAGCCGATAGTGATCAAGTCTGCCCTGCATTTTAAATTCAGTCTGGATGGTGTCGCTGAAGGGCCCCAGGAGCAGCTTTAGGTCAGGGACAAGGGTCAGTCCAGATGGAGTGAGAGTTAAGACCTTCCCTCCATTACCCTGGATTATGTAGAGAAGGGGGCCTGGCTGCCCACCCTTAGCCCTGTCCAGGTTTTTATTGGGAGAGAGCCACTGCTGGTGTGCTTTGGGGAGAGGCAGAAATGCACTGACAACTTCCCTCTCTCACTGGTGTTTCAGAGCAAAAAAGACCCCTCCTTGTGGATGTGCCCCTTCCACCCACCGCTGCAGCTCTTTTTTGTTATCCGCAATACGAGACTTCTGCATGCCTTTGGTCTGGCCAAGATCAAGGTTTGGAATTACTGGACAGCTGATGGTGTAAGTACCAGGCTCTGATTCCTCCCTGGGCATTTGACTGAATGGAAGCACTTAGTTCTACCTAATAGCCTGATTCCTGAAATTGCAGAATGGGTACCAGGAGACCCTGCTGGGTGTAGCAAATGCCTGCTGGGGGATTTCACAGAGCCACTAGGAGCAGAGTCTCCACTTGAATGTTTGGGAGGTACAATCAGGTCATGCTTTGGAGGAACTGGAAAAATACGAACTGAGGCTCAATTTTAACAGATAAAGAAATGGACACACAGAGAGGTTATGTAACATGCCCCAAGTCACACAGCCAGTAAGTATCAGAGTGAAAATTTGAACCCCAGACCCATCCACTTAGCCAACACTTCTCAAATTGTGATCCACAATGACTGATGGGAGGGAATCTTACTAAAGTGCAGGCTCGAATTCAGCAGGCTTAGGTCAGTGCCCAAGATTCTGCATGTCTAACCAGCTTCCGGGTGTGCCAGTCAGTGTTCCTTGTGCATGAACCCTGCCCCTCTGGTTTCAGAACCCACCTCCCTTCTGCCTTCCCACTACTACCTACACCCAGGCCCTTATCCTTTCTCTCTCTCTCTTTTTTTTAGAGTATATTTTATTGATTATGTTGTTACAATAGTCCCAATTTTTTTCCCTCAGACCTCCCTTCCCTCCAACAGTCCCACCCCCCTTAGTTCATGTTTTAGTTCTTTGGCTTCATCCTTTCCTATATTATTCTTAACTTCCCCCTGTCTATTTTGTACCAACTGATTACGCTTCTTAATCCCTGCACCATTTCCTCATTTCTCCCTCTTCCCTCTCCCAGCTGATAACCCTCCAAATGATCCCCAAACCTATGATTCTGTTCCTATTCTGGTTGCTTCTTAGTTTGTTTTTGTTTTTATTTTTTTTAGGTTCTGTTGTTGATAGTTGTGAGTTTGTTGTCATTTTAATGTTCATAGTTTTGATCTTCTCTTTCTTAAGTAAGTCCCTTTGACATTTCATATAATAATGGCTTGGTGAGGATGAACTCCTTTAGCTTTACCTTGTCTGGGTAGCACTTTATCTGCCCTTCCATTCCAAATGACAGCTTTGCTGGATAGAGTAATCTAGGTTGTAGGTCCTTGTTTTTCATCACATTGAACACTTTTTGCCAGCCCCTTCTTGCCTGCAAAGTTTCTTTTGAGAAATCAGCTGAAAGTCTTATAGGCACCCCTTTGTAGGTAACTCTCTGCTTTTCTTTTACTGCTTTTAAGATTCTCTCTTTATCTTTAACCTTTGGCATTTTAATTATGATGTGTCTTGGTGTGGTCATCTTCAGATCTAGCTTGTTTGGGACTCTCTGTGCTTCCTGGACTTGTATGTCTATTTCCTTCACCAAATTTGGGAAGTTTTCCTTCATTATTTTTTCATTTAAGCTTTCAATCTCTTGCTCTTCCTCTTCTCCTTCTGGCACCCCTATGATTTGGTTGTTGGTATGTTTAAAGTTGTCCCAGAGGTTCCTGAGCCTCTCCGCATTTTTTTTCAATTCTTGTTTCCTCATTCTGTACAGGTTGACTGTTTTTTTCTTCCTTATGTTCCAAATCATTGATTTGAACTCCTGTTTCCTTCCCTTCACCATTGGTTTTGTGTGGATTTTTCTTCATTTCATTTAGCATAGCCTTTACTTCTTCCCTTATGCGTTTGCTGTACTTGAGCATATCTGTCAAGCCTGTGCGCATTTTTATCACCAGTGTTTTGAACTCTACATCTGTTAGGTTGGCTATCTCCTCATCACTTAATTCTCCCACTGGAACCTTGATCCGTTCCCTCTTTGGGGCCATACTTCTCTGTCTCCTCATTTTGACAGGCTGCTGTGTTTGTTTGCATCTCAGTCTTAGGTAGAGTTGTCACACCTGTTATGTTGTAAGGGACGGAGCCTTCGGTATTAATCAGTACAGGCAACCTGTTTCACCATGTTGTGGTGCTGTATGTGGAGGAGGGGTCTGAGAGGGAACAATGTCGCTTGCTCAGCACTTGTCCCTTTTCCAGGCACTTCTTCCACTTCCGTATGGGACTGTTGCTTCTCTAGCTGTTGCCCTGGCTGTCGTTCCCAGAGTGGGTGGGTCTGTGGATGTTCTAGGATTCTGGGGGCCCTTTAAACAAGTGGACTCTACAGAGAGACCAACAGTTTCTTCCTCCACCCCAACCCCCATTGCCTTGCACAGACAAAAGCAGTGAGGTTTTATTTTCCCTGGTGCTGGGATGGTGAGCTGCGTGGTCTGGTCTGGTGCTGGGAGTGCTCCCCAGGTGTCCCTCCCTACTTTTTAAAACATGTGACGGTGCTTTCCACCAGCCTGCCACTGCCGCCACTGGTGCCACCACCACATTGTGTCCTCTCCACCCTGGCTCCACCCCTCCTACCTGTCTCGATGAGTATTTCTTTATATCTTTGTTTGCTGGACTTCCATGCAGCTCGATTTTCTGGAACTTCTGGTTGTCTCTAGTTTTGCGATAGTTGTAATCCTTCTTAGCTGTGGAAGGAGACGCAGTGTGTCTGTCTAGGCCTCCATCTTAGCCAGAAGTCATCATCCTTTTTCTCTTTACTGGAATGTGTTTTGTGTATTCATTTGCATTTATCCCTTCATTTGACATTTATTATTGAGCACATAACTAGGGGACATGAGGCTTTATGATCAATTCCAAGACTCTGCTGTAAGATATAGCCCATGCCCTAGAGATACTCTTTGTCCAGAAGCTGGCAGACAAGTAAATGTAGAAGTATAATGCAGTGTGATAAACACCTTGATAAAGGTGCACCCAGAGTGCCAAGGGTTTTACACAGAAGCCTGGGACGCAGCGGGAAACTCAGTGCGTAAGGCAGGACTGGACCCCTTCAGCCTATTTGCTTTGCTCTCTTAGATAGACCTGGGGATGAAAATTGTTCTACTTTCCTTTCCAATCTGTATAAGGGAAGTGCTAGAACAAGCACTCAGCCTCAATATTGTTAGAGGGGTACTAGGGCATGGTGAGGAGCATGGTAGACCGGCAAACACAAGCTGCTTTTTAGCTGTGGCTAATGGTTGCCATATAGGAATGCCAGCCAGCACTGCTGGGTCTTATGGCCATTCCCAGGGAGCTGGGAACCTGGATTTTGCTACAAGCCTTTCTGGTTTGTCAACGTCAGTAGCTAATTTAAATTCTTTTGAAACCACCCTGCAGTTCAAACCAAACTCATCTTTGGGCTGGAGCTGGCTTCCCCCAGGCTGCGACCCCTCGGGCATGTTGCAGGAGGCCTGCCTCAGCCTGAGGGAGGTCAGGGAGGTACATGAGGTAGCACATAACTGAGCTCTTCACGAACCTCCTCTGTTAGTTGCACTTTTAGTCCCTGGCCCCTCCCATCTGGCTCAACTCCAAATGCCCGCAAGGCTTATATTCCTGAAAAACCTAGATGGTCACCTTCCTTCCCAGGAAGCCAGCTTGACCCTGGCACTACTTCCAGACCTCATGAATATGTCCTACCACTCCGTACGAGGATTGATGCCTGCCTCCCCCAAGGCACTGTGGGCCTCTGGGGAGCAGGGCCTGTGTTGGCTCCACCACTACTCTATTCATAGTAGAAATACAGGGCTGTCGAGTGAATGAATGAATGAGTGTGTTCATTCCCCAGGAACGGGTAAGCAGTTGTCTTAACTCTTTGATATCCACATGAGAGGCTGAGAATAGAGTGTTAAGGGTCCTTATACAAGGTCATGAGCAGGTTAAAGGCAGACTGGGGATCGACTGGGAGAGTCTGTGCTTCTCCCTCCTTTCTGTCGTCCCTTCCCTGCTGCTTCCTGCTGACTCTCCCACCCAGCAGCCAGCTACCTAATACACTAACATCGGTGCGGCTCAGGGGATCTAGAGCTAACAGGACATGCACTCCCTTGGCAGGCTCCGTTCACACACGATGCTGCTCAGAGAAGTAACAAGAAGCTTTCTCTGGTTTCTATTTTTGAGTTTTTATTTTAAAAAAATATTCATTCATTCATTCATTTTTAGAGAAAGGGAAAGGGAGGGAGAAAGAGAGAGAGAGAAACATCAGTGTGTGGTTGCCTCTTATGTACCCCCAACATGGAACCTGGCCCACAACCCCGGCACGTGCCCTGACTGGGAATCAAACCTGCGACCCCTTGGTTTGCAGGCTGGCACTCAATCCACTGAGCCACACCAGCCAGGGCTATTTTTGAGTTTTTAAGAATACCTAGTTAAAATTTAAGAATAAGCCCAGACCCCTGGAGTAAGTGAGGAAGTTTCCAGAAGACTGTCAGCTGCCGATCCTTCACAGGCTGGCCCTGGCCCTCTGTGTGCCGAGGGGCTAGCCCCAGGTCCTGAGTGCAGCCCCAGCCCCACGCTGCCATGGCACACGCCTGGCATCCAGGGCTGTGTCCTCTCATGCCCAAGCCTGCTGGGTGCTTCCTGGAAGGTGGCCCCTACCATCCTCTGTCCTGGGTGATGAAGCAGTGCTGGCTGCCCGGGCCCCCGCCCTGGAGCTCGGCCCTGTCATTGAATATGTATCTCAGGCCAAGAAAAAGCAGATTTTCTGTGCTGGATTACCAAGGAGAAAAGCTTCATTTCTTTTGGCTGAGGCTGCCTTCTTCTTTGATGCACTCAGCCTTTTCTGTGTGCTGAGAGTAAGAAAGAGGAGCAGGACATCAGGGTGTCATTGGGGGCGCTTTGAGGAGCTGCTGGCAGTGGGTATTAGAGGCTCGAGGCATTTCCACATGCAGAGCGGAACGCAGAGAACCGCGGTCCCTCACAGGCACCGCGTGTGTCATGCACACCTACCCATCTGTTGCCAGAATTTACTGGGGGCAGAAAGCACAAACAGATGCAGCTGCAGGTTGATTTGATTTAATATTCTCCGGAGGATGCTATTACTGTGTGTTTTAGAGGAGATAAAAAGAGAGTTTATAGGAAATATAGCTGAGCCTGGTCGACACAACTTGTTAATACAATATTTTGTGTAAGGGAATCCAAGGAAGAAAAGTTAGAAGTGGGAGCTAATGCAACCACAGCTTGTTTAGAATATGAGAAGAGAAGGTGCTGGAAAATATGTTGCCTTAAACCCTCAGGCTGACTTTTATGGACACCTTTCCCCCCTGTTAGGTGATTTGGTGCGTGTGAGCTGGCCCAGAGGAGAGGGACGCGAAGGGCTGGGATCTGTCCACACCAGCACACAGATGTCTGCCTGTCATAGCTGTCCTTTACCCAGTGCTGTGTGTATCAGGCAGGCATGAGGCACTCAGTGAATATGAGATGCATAAACAAATAACTGAATAAATGTATCATCTCAGTGACCCCCTCACCCCCAGCAATTCTGCAGGGTAGGTGTTGTCAGTCATCACCATAGAGACGAAGAATCTGGAGCTTACATAGTGAGATCCCACAGGGCAGAGAGACTGTGTCTCTTTTGCTTGCTCTGCTAAGAAATGGCTGCCTGTCTTCAGAACGATCTGGAACCTTCCCTCTGCTTCATTAAGGAACGTGCCTGGTTGATTTGTGATGTCTGCCTTGAGCTCAGGAGGAGGACGAGATAATAGGTTTGTCACAGTGTTTGATATTCCCCAAATTAAATGCCTTGCCTAGCTAGTGAGTTGTAAGTGACAGAACTTGGAAGGGAACTGAGGTTTTTCTCTGGTTTCCTCAGCACTGCTTCCCCTGCAGAGCGACATCTGTTGGGAGGAAGGAACCAATAGTCTCTTTTATAGTGAGTATAACCCATCCAAAAAGTGGGCTTCCAGCAGCTCCCCACTATCCATCTGTTCTCCTTCAGAACAGCGTATTAGTCACCTGCTACGTGGCCCCACCCGTCAGTAAAACGGGTCATGGTCACCATCTTCACCCACAACGTCACTGTCTAGGTGCCACCTCCCGCTGGGCCCCAGCAGTGAGTGAGGCAGGACGGACACTCAGGGCTGTGTTTTATGCACAGAAATGTGCTCAGTAAGTAGTTTATGAATGAATGTATGAATGTTAGATTTTCTGGGTGGCATATTTCAGTGACATGTCATGATGGTCTAGGCTAGTGCTGCCCAGTAGAACTTTGTTTGGTGTTATTAATAACAGCACTGTATCTGCCCTGTCACTAGCCATGTTCCGTAGCCACCAGCCATTGGGAACTCGAAATGTGCCTACTGCAACTGAGAAACTGCATTTCATTTTATTAGTTATTTGAACTGCAATATAATTAACAAATAACATTGTATTAGTTTTAGGTGTATAATGTAATGATTTGATATATGTATTGTGAAATGGTTAACATAAAAAGTTTAGTTAACAACCATCATCATATAGTTACAAGAATCTTTTTTCTTGAGATGAGAACTTTTAAGATGCACTCTCTTAGCAAATTTCAAATGCTATACAATGCAGTATTGTTAGCTGCAGTCACCACGCTGTTCATGGCACCCCTGGGACATGTGTATCTTAGAACCAGAAGTCTGTGCCCGTGACCACCTTCACTCCCCCCATCCCCACCCCATGCCCTGCCTCTGGTCACCCACCAGAGTTCTCTGTATCTGTGAGTTCAGGTGTTTTGTTTTGTTTTGTTTTTCATTTTAGATTCCACCTATAAGTGAGATCACGTAGTTATTTGTCTTTCTCTGTCTGACTTATTTCACTTAATCATGATGCCATTGAGTTCCATCCATGTTGGTGCAAATGGCAGGATCTCCTTTTTATGGCTGGATAATATTCTATATTGTGTATATATGTATGTATATATCTGTATTTATATACATACACATGTACATCACATCTTCTTTGTCCATTCATCTGTCACTTAGATTGTTTCCATATTTAGCTACTGTAAATAATGCTGCAGTGAACATGGGAATGGAGATATCTTTTTAAGATAGTGAATTCATCTTATCTGGATAAATACTCAGAAGTGGAATGGCCCCACTGCTCCTGGCCTACACTTCCTTTTGCTGTCTGCAGCAGCAACTGACTCCCACCCTTGCATCCCCTTCCCCTCCCTTGCCCCTCACTGCCAGTCCTCTCTAAATTTATTCATTTCCGTTGTCAAAACCTGACTCCTTCCGGTCCCAGCTCCTCCTCCCACTTCTGCCTGCCACCCTGGTTCAGGACTCTTCACTGCCGGTGGTGGCCTCATCTGTCTCCCCGCTGCATTCACTCTTCTGCTCAGTCCCTCCACCTCATCAGCAGAGGCTTATCGATCACCCACACTTGCGCGTTGTGCTGGGACAGGGAATCAAACACGTTGGCTGCTCCCGCGAGCTCACTCCCAGGCAGGAGGGACCAGGGGGGTCGACAGCGAATCACAGATGAGTGCGACCAGTGTGGGAGGGCATGTGCGGAGCACCTGTCAGCTGCGGAGTGCCTGAGTGGCGGCCACCGTCCCCTGCCCGTGTGTGCTGCCGGGGCATCCTGGGAAACCGTGATGTAGGCGTGGGCCCCTTCCACCAACGGAATTCTTTTAAATAATTCCAACATTTAAATATTGGGGGCTTTACATGACAGTGTGGATTTTTTTACTTTTATTAAGAAACTGGAAGATCTGGCGACACCGGGCCACATCCACACACCTGGAAGCTTTGATGGAGCTGAGTCACAGTGCCGCGGTCCCCACCACTCCTGTTATCTCCTCGACCAGATCTAGGGGATTCCTGACCTAAGGCAGTGAGAGTAGTTCTAGGCCCCACCCCAGAGCAGAGGGGTTCTTCCTATGCCTGCTGCCAGCCTCCACCAGGAACTGGGAAATTGTTGCACCAGGCCTCAGGGAAGCAGGGGGTCTCTGAGCTGCGCTGGCCCTGAGCATCCAGGCTTGTCAGGTACATAGATCCAGGCAGTGGATTGGGTATAGCAATGATGGCAGCCCATGTGTCTTAAGCGCATATCATGTGCCAGGCAGTTCTCAAAGGACTTGACATATATCAGCTCATCTGTTGCACACAGCCGTCCTAGGAGATGGGTACCATTCCAGAGATGAAGACATTTGCTGGTGCTCACAGCACCACCGGGCAGTCTGCACTGCCCACACAGCCGTGGCTTTCCAGACAGACTGTGGTCACTGGAGGGCTAAGCCCACAGCACTGGCCCTGTGATACCAGGTGGCCTGATTTTTCATAGAAGCCAGAAGTGCACATTGTTATGTGAAAGCTCCCAATTTTAGATATTATCAACTAGTTCTGAAATTTTTAATTGCTCTTTGGGCCAAACCAGCATAGATTAAACTGTTGGGCCATCAGTTAGTGACCCAGTTTTTTAGGTTCCATCCACATCCATTGTCCCCTGAGTCTGTGATGCTGGGCGCAGGGGGATATCAGGGGGACTGGCCCAGAACCCAGCATGAGATAGGTTAAATGTAACTTACTAGGTGTCACAGTGTCTCACTATCTTTTTCAAGCTTCTATATCACAAAGAATGGTTTTCATTGGTTTTTCTCCCAAGGGACATGCAAAAGCCCATCAAGGTCTTCTCCTCATAAAGCAACGTTCAAGTACAGATGCTCTAGGAAGGAGCGAGTTGCGTTCCCAGAGCTCCACCTCAGTGTAGGTAGGAACAGGCCTTCTGCTCATCCTTGAAGGTCTCCATCAGGCGAAGACAGGCCTGGACATGTGGGCACTCCCCAGTAATCGGTGCAGAGGTCCAGGTTGCAAGCCCAAACCTGAGAGCCCAGAGGAGGGCCCTTGACTGAATATGAGGAAGAAGGAGGGGGAGGCTGAGAAAGCCAGGAGATTCCTGCAGGAGTTGGCCCTTCAGCCAGATCCTGAAGCTGGTGTGGTCGCTCTCTGGGCAGCAGCGCCTCACTCCCCGTGGTTAGGGTACGTCCCCTCCCAACCAGCCCACCTCCCCAAGCCCCTCCTGCTGTGGAGCCAGCTCTTCTGGGTGGAGAGAGCAGGGAAGGACAGCAGCTCGTGTCCCTCCCGTGCAGCGGGTGCTCCTCGTCAACAACAGGGCTGCTGGGGTGTGGGGCGCCTGCAGTGCGGCCCCCGCAGGCCGTGCACAGGGAGGCCGAGCCCGTGCGCACAGAGGGTTTGCTTGAGTGGACGTTCGCTGGCCTTCGGTGTTTAGGCCCAGCCGGTGCTTTGGTGCAAATGGTTTTCTCCAGGACGTGCGCACTGTGCGGAGGCAGGTGCTTGTCTCTGGGGAGGGTGCCGTGTGAATGCAACAGTCCACGCCTTTCTTGGGTTGTTGTCTTAATGGAACCGCACCCCATCCACCTCTCCCGAGCAGTTCGTGTGCTCCCTGGAAGAGGCATGTCAGTAGACTCCGGGGCCAGGAAGGAAAGTAGGCTTCACAGGTCCATTACATTTCTTAGATTGAAATCCTGTTAACATGATTGTATTAAAGTTGCCTTCCTGTCTCAACCTGGTTGGTTCTGGCCAACTGTAAGGAGGGATAAAGTCAGGATGTGGGCAAGGAGAGATGCTCGCACTACCCCCACGCCACTGAGAGTTTCAAAGTGTCCTCTTGAAAATCCATTGCACGAGGACTTTGAAGTGCAACAGTAACTCTCATTAAACAAGGAGGAGAATATCACCACCAAAGCAACAAGAATACAGGAACACAAGTTGGGACTACAGTCCTGGTTACTGGTCAGTAGGAAGCAGGCTGGTTCTTTAGGAGCAAGAGAAGTTTTCCCCAACTCTATTTCCAAAGACATCCCTCATATAGAGCTCTACTGGGGGGGTGGGGGGCAAGGGGTGTGGGCCTGCCAAATCCTCCACCTGGTTTCTCCACAGTGCCCAGATGCGTCTCTGTGGCTTCTAACTGCACCCTTGAGGTGAGGAGACAGTTACGTCGACATGTACATAAATATGTAGAAAAAAGTCTGGAAGGAGACAGCATCCAGTGCCCACAGCGCTTCCTCTGTGGACCATGGAGGGAATTCCGCAGGGAGTTATTGAAAGGTCTAAGTGGGACTCCAAATTCCAGTGGGTGCAGGTGATTCTGCCCATGGCCAGCGAGCCCGGCACTGGCCAGACTGAGGCCTTGTCCAGGTCCGGCTTGGCCAAAGGGAGGCAACAGTGAGACCTCAGGCATGCCAGCCCCGGAGCCGCTCAGCTCATACCAGCTGCACGACCTCAGGGAAGGCTGAGCCTCCATTTCTCTGTCTGTAAGACGAGCCCTAGTGCTCATCTGCTGAGTTGTTCTGAGGACTGACTGTGTGGGATAGTATAACCTTTTATTGTTTACACTTGGCGTCCCTAGAGAAGTGACTATGACTTGTTCCCCTCCCAGGATCCCGCTCTGTAATCCTTGGGCCAAATCCATTCACAGATATGGCTTTTTTGGCCTATAGAATGTTGGACACTGTGGGATGAGCACTGTCAGGCCAGACACGACCTCCCCTCTCCCATGCCCCTCACCACTCCCTGAGGTTTCCTCCCTAGCCTACTTCTGTCCTACCCGCCTGGCCCCTATGGGCATCTGAGGTTGCACCCCTGCCCTTGCCTGCTTCCCTCGCTCTGTCCCTTCTCAGCCAGATCTCCTGGAGAGCCAAGCAGCCAACAGCTAGAGGTCAGATGGTGCTCCAGATTGCTTGTGAAAGTTAGACAAACACATTTTGGAAGCTGGACTTGCCACTGTGAAAGCCAGGATGCCCGCCTCATCACTGTGCCAGACTGGAAGGCCCAGGATTGCACCCCCTCTTTAAATGAGAGTCTCCTGTCTTGCCAGATGTCTCCATGGGGGTAATATCGCAGAACTCGTCATTGAAAGCTGCTCCTGCTGTCCTTCTCAAATAGCTGTTTCCTGATTAATTCACATCACGCACGTGCTCTGTGCCTCTGCTAAATAGAGAACACATCCATATAAACATGTAAAAGAGTGCTTTGAGAATCGACTTTTCTGACAGTTGGCAAATAGTGGCCTGCCATCCTGCAGCTGGATGATTGAAGTCGAGTCCTGTGGTGTAACATGGGTTTGATAGGTCTTGTTCTAAATTGCCACAGAAACCTCTGTAGCAATGATCTGGTGAACTAGAAATTAGTTAGAGCTTGCTCACCTAGCGTTCAGGAAGGCTAAGGGGGGAATGAGTATACGTAGATGGACACCTCTTGGGTCTCAGATCCCATTTGTCAAGAACACATCAGAAGCCAAAGCAAGATGGAAAATGACCTGGGAGTGAAACCATCAGGGGACCGTTTTTCTAACCAGGTTGTTCTTAGAACATTGTTAGAGAACAGTGCTGCCCTGGGAGAAAAATACCTGTGTTTATTCACTTAGGATTCCAAGTAATTGTTGAACACCTACTGTGTGCCAGATACCTGCTGGGCCCTTGGACAAGATTGAACAAGGGCCCCTGGTGTCTCGGAGCTTAACTTTGGGGAGATAATAACTATCTTATAAAGCTGATGAGATCATTTCAGCAACAAGAAAGAAATACAACAGGGTGATGAATAAAGAGGGAACAGATGGGGAGGGGCTGCTCTTGAGAGAGGGTCAAGAAGATCTCTGTGAGGACAAGAAGTAGCCAACTTTGCCAGTATCTGGGAAGAGCATTCCAGGCAAGTGCTCAGGTCCCTAGGTGGGACTGAGTTGACAGGATCAAGAAACAGCAATCAGACCAGTGTATTGGGAGTAGAGGGAGGAGGGATAGGGTGACAGGAGCCGGGGTTAGAGAGGTCAGCAGGGGCTAGATCAGTAGGCCTTATTGGCCACCGAGGGGGAGTGGGATTTATGTGTAGTACAGAATCACTGGGTGTGGGGAGGGGGGTATTAGCAGGGGGCTGCCATGACCTGATAAGTTTTCGTTTTGTTTTAAAAGACTGGCAGCTCTGTAGAAAATGCAGTGTGTGCACTTGGGGCAGGGAGGCTGTCGCCGTGCAGGGTGTGCAGAGTGGAAGCTGAGGGACCAGTAGGAGGTCATGGTGGTGTCTCTTGGAGAGATGATGGCAGCCTGGGCGAGAAGGCTGAGAGAAGAGGTCAGATTTGGAAGGCGTTTTCAAGGTTAGAGCAATGGAACTTCCAGCAGCCTGCCTATGTGAATGAGAAAGCAGGAGGAATCAGGCAGGACTCATGGGTTTTTGGCAACTGATTGAATAGTGCAGCCATTAAAAAAAAAGATTTTATTTATTTATTTTTAGAGAAGTAGGAAGGAGAAAGAGAGGGAGAGAAACATCAATCTGTTGCCTCTCCCACAGCCCCAAATGGGGACCTGGTCTGCAACCCAGGCATGTGCCCTCACTGGGAATCGAACCAGCGACCTTTCAGTTTGTGGGACAACACCCAAACCACTGAACTATACCAGTAAGTGCAGTGGTGCAGCCATTTTTAAGATATGAGAAGACTAGGCTTGGGAAAAGTGAGTTAAGAGTTCTGTTGGGGGGCATATTAAGGTTAAAATTACCAGTTAGATATCCAAGAAGAGAGGTTATGTAGTCACTAGGGGCTTAATGGACAGGTCAGATTTGGAGATTAAAGTAATCAGGAGTCATCAACACAAAGAAGATATTTAGATGTTCTCAGATTTTGTATTCTGTCAACTGGTGGTGGTTGGCCCCGATTCAGCATCAGCAGGAATTCTTAATTTGGGTGCAGCAAGGTGGGTTCCGTACAGAGGTGGAGGCAAAGGCCTGACTGAAGCGGGTGCAGGCCCAAAGCCATGGTGCCCAGGGGCAGCCTTTAGCAGCAGGGAAGGGAGTCAGTAGATAAATGTCCCAAACTCCCGCCTTTGGAGGAATGCCCCAAGGTACAATTTATGGGTTCCTCAGTCGGCCCCAGTTGCCCACAGCAGTGACCAGCTCAAAAACTTTGGGGGTGTTTTCTCCTACCTGTCTGACTCTCCACCATTGTCTCTTGGGAGCACCTTACCAAATAGACTGCCTGCATTCAGGTCCTTGTCTCAGCCACTGCTTTCAGGACACCCCAAATCTGATACCCCTTGAGCAGGGAGTCTGCATTTTATGTGCATGTCAAGCTTTTCTGATGTGGAGGGCCCAGGGACTGTCCTTCAATGAAAGCTGCGGTCGGCAGTGAGAAAACCTGAGGACTTCCAGAAGGGGAGTGACTGGGTCAGATCTGCTCTGGTAGAAAGATGACCTCTGATGGCAATGTGAAGCGGAGGTTGAAGCAGCAAGAGATGGGAAGCAGGGAGACCAATTAACCGGTGGTTACGAATGTCCCAGCAGGAGGCAGTGATGACAAAGACTGCTGAGGCCAGCCACCTCTTTGTAAAAATCCTTTGATTCGTAGAGTGTGTAAGCTTCACACAGAAATGATACTGAGCCTTATTTAATGGTCCCCATGCTGTGGTTTTATAAAGCATACGCTTCTAGCATTCCACATTTCCTTATCTTCGACTTTCAAAATTTGATACATCAGTCTGACGCCACACATCTCTGTTTTGTTAAATTTTATGTTTTCAGGATCTCGACATTGGGGCCAAGAATGTGAAGCTTTATGTCAACAAAAACCTCATCTTTGATGGCCAGTTAGACAGAGGAGGTGGGGAGGCCCCAGCTGACCAGAGCATACTGGTTGGCCTGAAAAATGAGAAGGTTGAGAGAATGGAGAACAACATTAATGCCCAGTCGGAAGAAAGCAAAGATGCCCTCACAATGGCTGGCACAGATGAGGACAAGGAGCTCGGTGTCACTTACTTGAAGCCAGCTGCAGCAGCAGTGGGCATGAAGGTTTCTTCAGTAGGAAATTTATTTGGTGAAAGGATGAATTCTCCTGACAACATGAAAGACAATTTGTCTAAGTTAGAGGATGACCTCAGCTTGTTAGCAGCCCCAGCCTCAGTAGGGGGTGTGCCCGGGTCCTCTCCCCCCAGCCACCCCATGGAAGTCACTCCTGTTGACCAGGAGCTCTCGCTGACTCAACCGCTGGAAAACCTCACAGGTGGAAAAGTCTCGGAGCCTCCAGGGAAAACCCTGACCTGGCTACAACCCTCGCCCACAGGGAAAGGCAGGAAGCCAAAACCCCTCTGGCTGAGTCCTGAGAAGTCACTGGGCTGTTTGAAAGACAGGCTTCTGTCAGAGGACATCATCGATGAGGGGCCTAGAAAGACAGGGGATAAAGGCCCCAGATGGGAGCAGGGGCGGGCCTGGAATGTCATCTCAGGAGAGAGAGCCCAGCGGGTCACCCCCAAAGTCTGCAATGATGACTTTGACATCTTTGACCCGCCCTCCAACAGGGAGCACCCTGCTAGTGGGCGGAGGGCCCTGAAGAAGGACACCCTCAGCAGCGGTCATGGCGATGGCCAGCCAGCCGGCAGAGGTAAGCTTGAGAAGCAGTCTGACTGGGTTCCATCATCTCTGCAGGAGGCTGCTGATTGGCACCAAGCTACTTTGCTCCCTGGACCTTAGTTTCTTCCTCAACCCGGGGTTACATATTTACTATCTCAGCAGCCACATAGCTAGCAGTAATGAGTGAAATGGCCAAGACATACTTTGCATGTTAAACACAGATAGATTTGTCATTGCTGCCCAGATGTCCCTTTGCTCACTTTTTCTCTCAATACATGGCTTTCCCAACCTAGACTTGGTTATGCCACCTCTGATTAGACAGTGGTCTCTAATTCACTTTATTCTTTACTTTTAGAAAAATAACACAAGAATGATGATAAATAGCAATAGACTCTTGCCAGGGGTTTGGAAGTTCTATAGGGAGTAGTGGGGACTGTGGCTAACTGGAGAGCACCGGCCCAACTCAAGGGGCAGCTGCTACTTCACTCAGGCTGTTTATGGCAGCAGGAATGCAAGGCCAATGTGCCAGATCTCCCTCTTCCTTTTATTCAGAGAAATCAGCAATGCAGAATATTCTTATTTTCAGCATTGGTGACTTATCAAGATTGTCTTAAAACCAGTGTGTGTGTCAAAAAAGAGAAAACACTATGCTGGCAGGACTTACCTGCCTTGTGAGCTTTGTAGTAGATGACCTCTAAGGGAGCTGAAAGGAGGGTAGCAAAGGCTGGACTTCCAAACACTTACACTCAGATTTGACTACTGGGAAGGAGTGTAGCATAGCAACTAGGAGTCAAAGCATTTGAATCCAAACTTCACTACTTACAGAGTTGGGCACTCCCACTTTCTGACCCTCAGCATCTTTGCCTATAAAATGGGGATGAACACCCCCTTCCCTGCCACCTTCTCAGTGTTGTGAGGAACGAATGAGATGATGCTTCGAAATAGTAACCAGAGGCTGGCATGTGGCAAGTGCTCCATAAGTGGTGGCCATTTTTCAACATTGACGTGTCCATCCTTTATCGTCCATAAAGCACTCGGATCTCCCCAGGCAGGGCTCGCCCTAGATCCTCCGAAGTTAACTCCACCTCACATCACATAGGAGCCTAAGCCAGGCAGTCAAACTGCCTGGGCATGTATCCTGATCGCTCACCACCATCCCACACCATGGGTAAGTCTGACACCTCTCTGAGCCTCAGTTTCCTTGTCTTTAAAATGCCAGTGATACCTATCTCATGAGCACTGGGAGGATCAGATGAGATCATACATGTGCAGTGCTTGGCACAGTGGTGGGTACACTAGAGCACCCAACAGATGTTAGCTGCTGCTACTTATCATCATCGTCATCATCGTCAACATCATCCATGCCCCCACTCTGTGATTCTTCCTCTTGTTGTGTCTTGGTGAAACCAATGTACAGTTGACCCTTGAACAACTTGGGGGTTAGGGGCGCTGACCCCTTGTACAATTGAAAATCTACGCATAACTTTTGACTCTCCCAAATTTTAACTACTAAGAGCCTACTGTTGACTGGAAGCTTTACCAATAACAGACAATTGATGAACACATATTTTTAATGTATTATATAGGTATTCTTACAATAAAGCTAGAGAAAAAATGTTATTAAGAAAATCATAAAGATGAGGGAAAAAGTGGGACAACTGTAATAGAAAAGCAATAAAAATAAAATTTAAAAAAATCATAAAGAACAGAAAAGACATATATAGTACTGTATGTATTTACTGAAAAAATGACATATAAGTGGACCCATGCGGTTCAAACTGGTATAGTTCAAGGGTCAACTGTATATATTTTTTGAGTCCCATTAGCGTCTACTCTATTATTGTTTAGTAGACAGACCCTGAAGGGCTCATTCAGCCCAAGTCTACACTCAGAAATGTGAAGAGCTTTAGGCCTCTTTCTGCTCCCTCATATGTCACTTAGGACACAGAGCAAGTCTGTAAGACTTGAGTGTCTTCCCTTGGTGAGCTGCAGGCTTGTTCTAGGCAGAGCTGCCCCTGCTGGCTCCCCAGCCTTGCCCACCCCATCAAGACTAACTGCTGTGGCTGGGCGTGGGGGGTGGGGGGTCACAGAGTGGAAGAGAAGAGCCGAGAAGCTCTTTGAGGGCAGAGACTATTTTATCTGTGGTCGTATCCCCAGGAGCAGGTGCCTGGCTCAGGGTGGGGCCTCCAAGTGTGTGGGGAGTGGAGGGAAGGAGCAGCAGTGGCTGCCTCTGGGGCACGCTGTGGGAGGCGGGGCTGTCACTCAGGCAGGCATCCAAATGAGCCTGTGTACTCCTCACGCCAACTCCCTTTGACAGATAAAGGAAACATGGTGTTTAAGTGGTTTTCTTCAGGTCACACAGCCAGTAAGGATTAGAACAGAGTTTGAGCCCAGATAATCCTGCTCCAGAATCCATGCTTCAGATCACTACCCTATGGTGCACTGTTTCCACAGCCCCTGTCAGCACCCCACTCCGGGAGAGCCGGGCAATTCCGAGCTTTCTTGGTACAGACCCACAGGGACTCTGGGAGTTCAGAGGTGGTGGGCATTATTCTAACTTGACCAAATTCTTTCCAAGCATTTCACTGCTTGGCTCAATGACACATTAAGAACTGAACCCTTAAGATTTAATGCTTATTAAGCTAATCATGCTTAAAAGGAAAGTTGCTTCAAAATGTCAAGCCCCGCAGCCATGATCTTCAGGAAAGGTGCGGGCCGAGCCCTTCAGTGACGCTGGTAGAATGAATGACTGCCCAATTCCTCCCTGGGACTGGAGTTGTGTTGTCACCGTAAGACAGAGCATGGGAGGTCTTTGGTCCAACAGAGCATCTCATTGTAATGATATCTGCATTTTGGAAGTGTCTTTATCAGAGGTCAGTTGGCTACAGGTGAATGAAGTTTTATCAGCCCAGTTTGACAGGAAAGGGGGTGTTATTTGGAGAATGCTTGAGGAAGGTAGGAAGTATAGCTGCTCATCGCCTGGGCTTGAAAGGAGGAACCAGAAAGCAGGCAGGCACCAAGGAAGCTTCTCCCTGCGTCTCCAGGGCTGCTGGGCCCTACCTCTGCCTCTCCACAGGCCTGCTTTCTGTCACTCTTCCTCATGGGGTCAACTTTCCCTGCCGTTGTGCACACAGCAGGAAATGGCTTTGCAGTCCTAGAGTGACACAATTTTCTGACTCTGTCACCAGCAGCCTATTCCAGAGTCTCAGGGGAGAAACTGATTGGCCAACTCGGGTCAGGTGTCTACTCCTTGTTCAACCAGCTATGACTGAAGGGTGGTTTACTGAGAATAAACATGATTCTGTTATATCTCACTATGTACTTTTTCATTTCCTGCTTTAGCAGCAATTAGAGTATACCTCATGATGGTGCCATTGATTTTTATAAACTCAGGTGCAGAACTCTGTCGTGCATATTAGTCTCAATTGAGGAATCGTTTTAATCTTCAATCTCATGTCGTAACAGCTGTCCCTCGAAGCCTGTGTTGCTTGCAGACTGAAGCAGCAGATTTCTATTTTCCATTCAGATTTACAGGTAGGAATGTTGACAAAGGACAAAGCACTGACCCCAGCAGCTCGCAGGCTCCCAGGGGACTAGCGAGTTGGGTGTTCTCCTGCAGCCAGCGGAAAATGTGGGCCCCAGCCTGCTGTCACCTCTGCGAGGTCTAGGAGAAAGTCAACACCCCTCTGCTTTTAAAACCAGAGTGTACATCTTCGGGAGAAGATGTCAGAAAATGATGTGGACTGAAAGCCAAGTCCTGCCTTTCTTTACACCCAGGCAGAGAAACGCAGGCTGTGTCCCTGATTCACGATGTTTTGTGCTGTCTAGTCAGTGTGCACGCACACACACCCAGGCCATGGGAATCAAATCACAGTACACTGGAGCACTGATGATCCATATAGGAAGTTCCCTTCTGCCAGTTGTTAAGCCTCACACCTGGAGGAAAGGTGGAAGAAACCCCTGGGGTCTTCTTAATGGCAGATTAGAAGGGTGGTTGAGGACAGAGGAGAACTAAGGGTGGAGAGGGAGTCCCTCGGCCTCCAAGTCTGAACACAGGGGGTGTAATGGTGATGCCAGCTGTCCATCCCTTTACTGGCAAACACCGAGCACTTCCTTGTGCCATGTTCTGTGCCAGGCACTGGGACACGGCAGGGAACAGGGCAGCGCAGGCCTCTCCGTGGAGGAGGGTGACAAGAAGAGCCAGGTACTGGGAGATCTAAGGAAAGAGCATTCCTGGCAAAGGACACACAGCAAGGGCAAAGGCTCTGAGACAAAAGAGACCTGGTGTGTCTACAGGACAGAACAGCCAGCGTGGCTGGAGCAGGACGGTCAGGTGAGAAGGGTGTGAGGTGAAGCTGGGTAAGCTAGCAGGGCCGGCGTGGGCCCTGGGGGCATGGTGAGGAGTTACGTTTTCTTTGATTTTTCTTGTTCTTCCTGTAGTAGAGCTAATACCACTTAGAGGGAATGATAACTCCATTTTAGGCACATGGAGTTTGAAGTGACAGAGTGGACATGTCTGTACCTTTGAGGGGTTGTTGGAATTGGACGGGAGTGCCTGGGGGAAAGAAGGCAGAACCTGAATTATGACACCGAGCAGAGCCTGCGTGGGACCCAGGAGCTGGGTGGGTGCAGAGCGGGATGGTGGTGTTGGGGGAGACTGGATGGAGCGGAAGCCATGGCACGGAACCAGACTTAGGGTGTGGGGAGGAGCAGAGGCCGTGAGATACACAAGGAGCAGCTGTCGTAAGGAAGTGGAGGACCAGGAAAGTATAACGTCCCCTGAGCAGGAGAAGGAGCTTGGTCTAGGATGTCAGGCATGGAATGAGAACTGAGAGGAGACTGTGTACTTGGAGTCTGGGAACTTGGAGAACGTCACTTCCATGGAGGGCTATGGGAATTGTAGGATTTGTGGATGAAGGTACAGAAAGCCACTAAGCACTTGACTTCTGACACAACTGGATCCAAGGGCTCGAACGATCCCATCAGGAGTCCCTCCATCTCTTGCCTCCTGTTCTCCACGGGGGCATCCTTCTCAGGCTGGCAGCAGCAGCATGGCCACAGGCGGCTCCACTGCCATCCCACCAGCTCAGCGGCTCCGGTGTGAAGAGAGCCCCTCCCTCCCTTGCTTCTTTTCACGAGCCTGGCTTGGGAGGTTGCTGTCAACATTTGCCTAAGGTTGGCGGGAGACCCCCAGGGGACAATCAGGGTGTTGTTCCTAGAAGAAGGGGAAGGGGAGTTTGAGTGACAGAACAGTAACTCAGCGAAGGGGGTGCAGGTTGCAGGGGTTGAGAGAGGGTGGTGATGAGGACGCAGTCACTGCAGTGAAGGGGGTGCCACAAGACAGGCCAGCTTCTTCTTTCTTTCATGTCGGAGAGATTTATGCATGTCTGCAGGCAGAGGGGAAGGTGCCCGTGGGAAGGAGTGATTGAAGATTCTGGAGAAAAGAGATAATGGATGGAGCCAGGCCCCCCAGGAGACAGGCAGAAAATGGAGTGCAGAGCCTGGTACGACAGGAAAGGAGAAAAACCCAAATGTCAGTGTCATCAGCCGCTGCTTTCCCAGAGTGACACCTTGGATGGCAGTTAGCCATGGTGTGGCTGTGAGAACAGGCCATCGTTTGATGCTCACACCAGTGCTTATATGTTCTATGAGGAGGAGAGCAGGGCCGTCAGAAGCCACCCCTCTGGGGACCCGAGCCCTGTTCTCCACATGTGCTTGGGTCACAGTCTCGGTGCCTGGAGCCCATTTAGCCGCATGCATGTGTAGAAGTACATTTCTTACTTTGTAATAAACCTGGGTTGTTTGCTTTTTTAAAGCACTTGTCTGATTATAAAATTAATACTTGTAGAGAGCTCAGAGGATAAGGTGACAAAGAAGAAAATAAAAGCCCTTCCTAATCACTACCCAGAAACATCACATTAACACATTGGTGCATGCTGCCCATACTAGACTAGGTCACATCTAAAACGGCATAGCTGGCTTTGTTTCACCTTACCTTCTTTTGTGAGCCTTTCACCTGTCGCTAGGCAGTCTTTGAAACCTCGGTTCAAGTCACGCAACGGTGGTGGCCTCAGGAGCAGCCCCTTGGGTTGCTGCCTCAGAGGCCACAGGTGCTGGCCGTGCAAGTCTCTGAAGTGGAGAATGATTTCTGGAAAGGGTTCTAACACAGCCAAAGAGGCCTCCCTTGATATACGTGAAGTTATATTCTTAGAGCAGTCGATGTACATTGAAAAATACTTTGCTTTTTGTAAAACAACGAGGTTCCAGACCTGGGAAACTATGAACAATTTTTTCTAGTCTTTTAATGTTGTGTGAGACAGGAAACTGCTCTGTGCCTGGGCTGTGCCGCGCACTGCAGGGTGGTCACGTCCCTTGCCCCGCCCCCCAAGTGCTGGTCGGGTCGGTGGGCATTGAGACATCAGCAACATCGTCACCAGCGTCTACAGTGTCCTCTGAGGGCAACTCTACCCAGCTGTGAGCCACTGAAAGGGTCCCTACTTCCACACGTGTCACTAACGGGGCTTCACCCCTCCTGTGCCCTTTCTTGCAGAAGATGCCTGGTCCACTGGGATGCCACCACGGTCCCAGTGGCTCAGTGAGCAGGAGCACACACTGCATGAGTCATGGAACTCCCTCAGTGCCTTTGACCGCTCCCACCGGGGACGCATCTCTCGCACAGAGTTCCAGGGGGACGTCCTGGATGGATTCCTGCAGCAGCAGAAGAGCAGCCAGCACAGCAGCCAGCCACCCCCCCATCAGGAGGAGGAGCTGGCTCCCCGGAGAGGGCAGGATGACTGCTCCATAGACACAGACGGTGGGAGTGACTTTAAAATCCCTGTCTTGCCTTATGGCCAGCACTTGGTCATTGACATCAAGTCTACATGGGGGGATAGGCACTACGTTGGCCTGAATGGAATAGAAATATTCAGTTCCAGGGGAGAGCCTGTGCAAATTGTGAACATCCAAGCAGACCCCCCTGACATTAATATTTTACCAGCTTATGGGAAGGACCCCCGTGTGGTCACCAACCTCATTGACGGGGTGAACAGGACCCAGGACGACATGCATGTCTGGCTGGCCCCCTTCACACCAGGCAAATCTCACTTTATCTCCATTGACTTCATGCACACTTGCCATATCGCCCTAATCAGGATTTGGAATTACAACAAGTCACGGATCCATTCCTTCCGCGGTGTGAAGGACATCGAGATCCTATTAGACACACAGTGCATCTTTAAAGGAGAAATCGCCAAGGCCTCCGGAACCCTGACGGGAGGTACAGTATATCTGTAAGAATGTTCTTGATCAGAGGCATGGAAACAAGAAACAGACTGACATTGACCAGAGGGGAGGGGGAAGGGGGGAGGCGGGAAAGGGAAGAAAGAAGGGGAACGGTCTAGTCAAGCAACTAATATAAATGACCCATGGACGTGGCCAACAGGGTGGGGATTGACTGTGGGAGCTGGGGGATGGGCAGGGCAGGAGAGAGCAATGGGGGAAAAATTGGGACAACTAATAGAACAACAATAAAACAAAGAAAAAAAAAAGTTCTTGAAGCCCCTACCTGCTACTCACTGAGGCTCTGAGGACGAACTAAACCCACTGGCTAACCAGTCACAGGTCTCTCCTCTTTCATAGACCTGGCCCACTCTTCACCTTTTGCAGTGTGGGCATACAAGAGCTGACCTTATTTAAACTGCATGGCCTGAGCCCCACCAAGGGCATTCTTCTGCAAGGCACTGACTGAGGGAGTGCTCTAGGGAGAACCCACAGTGCAGGGGTCCGTGGGGCAGGATATGGGAGGGGAGAAGCTGAGCAAGGATGTAGTGTCAGGGAAAGCCCAGCCTCATCCTGACCCGAGGGGAGCTCTGGAGCATAACTTGCAGGATCTGCCCGGCCTTAACGCAAAGTGACAGGGTTTTGGAACCCTACAGTCTCCTGGGATAGGGGGCATAATGCCCATGTCCTTTCAGGCGAGACTCCAGCCTCTCCCCACAAAGGTCAGCAGAGATCTGTGTGGGGTTCCAACAACATCAGTGTCTCACCCACGGGGCTTTGTTTCAGACCCATCACAGTGATTCTTAGCAGATTAGGTCCCTTCATGAGATCTATGTGGTTCTTATGGTATGTGAATTCCATTTGCTGGTGTGTGGAAAATAACACATTTCTCTACACAAATGGAGAGATATCAGTAGTTTGGGGTTTTATAGTATGAAGGTTGATCTACAAATCATTGACATTTAGGGTGAGTTGACCCTTGATTTTCTGGTAACCCATTCAGCCCCAGAACACTTTGGAGACACAATCTTATTCACGACTGACGACGAGATTCTTGAGGCCGTATTCTGTTCAGATGAGACATTTGATGTGGACGTGGAGAGCCTCTGCAGTCTGCAGTGCGAGGAGGCTCTGAGGAGGCCCAGCACTGCCGACAGCGATGGTGGGGAGAGGCCCTACACCCAGGCCGGCCAGTGGTCCGGGCACCAGGTGGGACTGGGGCAGGCGGGGTGGGGCGGAGGGGTCGGGGAGGCCCTCGGGAGGTTTCTCTAAGCAGAGCAGGAAGAATGAGGAGGGATCTCCTTTAAGCTGCTGGTGCTACTGTTTTGAAATTTCCCATTTTTCTACTTCATTTTTGGTCCTGTGTGTCATATTTCATTCTCTAATGACTTTTATTTTGTTTATTTATTTATTCCTTTCACCAAAGCGGAGAAAGTATTCAAACTGTAATCGAAGCTAGGACAAATCCATTCTATGTCATCTCTGTAATTTAGAGGTGGGGAATTTTTGCTTTTGGTTGTGTTTTGAGCTCTCACTATTGTTTTTGGTGGGAGGACTGGTCATGGTTTTAATAAGCAGAATTAGAATTAAAATAACAACAATTCCAGCGATCATTTCTGCCTTGTGAGTTGTGACCTAGCCCTGTGTATTCCTCCTGACAGCCCTTGGAGTGGAGACGATTAGTATCCCCATTTAGGAAACTGAGGTTCAGACAGGCTAGTGGCTTGCCCAAGGGCACGTGGTGGGAGATAATGAGGCTTGAGCTTGAATGCAGGATTTCAAAGTCTGTGCATTTAATTGCTAAACAATATTTTTTTAAATGAAAGACCACCTTCAAGGCAAGAGTCAGTCCAAGTCAAAGAGCAATAATGAAGGTGCAGAGACCCCAGGTCTCCAGGATGTTTTTGAGGCCATAAGGTGAAAGGGTGGTGGAGGAGAAGGGGAACGTCTGGAAGCCAGAGGACAGAAGGTTCAGCCGCCGGAAGGTCATGACCAGGGCAGTGCCAGGCACGGTCTGCTGACTCTTGGTGCTCACTGGGGTGAGGCCCTCTCGCTTCTCAAGAAAGCTGCTGCCCCTCCCCCGACCCGAGAGCTGCTGGCTCATGTTGACAGTTTTTCTGATTTTTTTCAAATGAAACCAGATAGCTGGATTTTTAATGTAAAAATTTCCCAATTAAAAATTGTTAGCAACTAAGTCAAAACGTTTTCAAACCTACTGTGGGCCACTGAACATGTCTGTGGTCTGGATTTCATCCATGGGTCTCCAGTTGGGAGCTGACCATGAGGTCTTTCATTTGCCTGGTGTTTTCCAAATGGCAAGGTCCCTTCTAAGGGACTCTGATAAGATCCAGCTTTGGGAGAGGCAGGGAGGGACCACTCTTGTCCTGGAGGGGAGAACCTGAGCTCACACCCCTAGAGAGTGGCAGGCTGCACCCCACCCTTCTGGGTGTTAACATCCTAGGGGGTAGGAGGCTCAGGGAGGCAGGGTGCCAGGGAAGGCAAGAGAAGTCACACGGGCACCCAGGGCAGTGACATTCCCCGATGGCTTCAGGCTGCGCAGGGTCAGGGGTGCTTCTGGTAGGCCACCTCCCTCCCCCTCCTCCCCATAGCTGGACAGGGGTCTGGAGAGGCTGTTCCCAGGGGCTGAGCCATGGAGTTCATCAGAGTGTTATCGTCAGGACTCAAACACCACTCTTGCCAAACTCCTCAGATCCGTCCGAACTTCACTTCTCTTCGCACCTGAGCTTTCCTGACTGTAAAGTAGCGAAGGCACTTGTACCCTAACTTATGGTGCAGAAATCTAATGAGCAAAGTTTGTACATGAGACCCAAGAAGTAGGGTGTGGCAGCCACTTGGGCTGTCTACAGACCAAGGGCCTTTATCCTGGCTGCACATGGGAATAACCTGGGAGCTTTAAAAATGCATGTGCTTGGGCCCCAGGGTTGAGAACTACTTACTAGAGCTTAAGTTCTTCCTCCTCTTCCTTTCTTCTTTCCTTCCTTGCTCCGTTCCTCTAGCTGGCTAGATAAACATTTATGACATCCTTTCCTGTTCAAGAAAATCTCACCTTAGCTGGTAGTGTCAATAAGTTTCTGTCAAGGACTCAGACATGCAAGGATTTTGGGGCCTGTTTATATTGCCAGTCACAGAGCTTCCACAAAGACAAAAACCCAGGGTTGAGAACTACTTACTAGAGCTTAAGTTCTTCCTCCTCTTCCTTTCTTCTTTCCTTCCTTGCTCCGTTCCTCTAGCTGGCTAGATAAACATTTATGACATCCTTTCCTGTTCAAGAAAATCTCACCTTAGCTGGTAGTGTCAATAAGTTTCTGTCAAGGACTCAGACATGCAAGGATTTTGGGGCCTGTTTATATTGCCAGTCACAGAGCTTCCACAAAGACAAAAACCACAAGAAAGGATGGCGGAGCTTACCTAGGGCATGAGGTGGGCAGCAGTAGCTGAAAAATCGCTAGCCTTTGTGACTATCACTCAAATCACGCCCTTTACTCTGCTTCTCCCCTAACCGGTGTGCAGGTCCCGGAACCAGAGCTGCGAGCCACTACCCCTGCCCCCGAAGCCACCACTCCAGAACCAGGCATCTACCACGGGATCTGTGAGTACCCTGTCCTGAGGCAGTGTCAGGGGTCAGGGGAAAGTCCTGGTCACTCAGGACACGGTCTCCTTGGGCGGTCGGACAGGTTGTCCTGCAGAGAGATGCAGGCCGTGGGTGAGTGGGGGCTGAAACCAGCGCGAGCGAAGAAAGCCTATGTTCTCTCTGCCCAGGTAGGGCAGGTGGCAGGCCTTCTGAGAAGTCGGAAATTTGGATTTTTATGTGAAATCTTCAGCTTTTTAAATGTTGGTGACTAATTTTATAATATTTTTAAACACCTCATGAGCCAAACAAAACACATGTTGTGCATTCAGCCAGCTGGCTGCCAGTCTGGGTTTCACCGTGTCTGTTCTTCCCTCTTCTTTTCCCACTTGACCTTGCAGCTACTCCTCTCTCATCCTCGCCCTCTGAGCGGACTGATCTTCTCTCTCCTGTTCCTTGCGGACAAGGCTGTGCGGCTCACTTGCTCCTTGCAGCTGTACTTCCTGCTCTCTCTGCCCCGTGTGCGTCATTCCTCCCAGTTACCCTCTGATAATCAGAGGGATGCTGTGCCAGTGCTCCCTGTCCCTTCCCCCCACCATCGTCTCCAGAAGGAGGCAGGAACATCACGGTTCAGCCTGTCCTCCCAGACCTGTCTCCTGAACCCACCTGTGAGCCTGCCCTTCCTCTCCGTCCCTGTCTGTTGAAGGCCAACCATAACTGATTGGGTTCCCAGGAAGTGGACTCTGAGATGGAGTTTGCTGAAGCATGTTCTTGGGGGAGGTCCGGAAGCAGGACTGGGCAGAGGGAGGAGGGGGGCCACAGTGCACTCACATCAAGGCCCCTGCCAGCTCCGCAGGGAGCTCTGGAGCTGTGACAGCCACTGGGAATTGTCCTGAGCTGAGTGAGGGGACATGGCTTTTATACGCCTATATCAACATGTCACTGGATAGGGCTGCCCCTGGGGAGGGGCAAGGCCAAGGGCAGTGATAAGTGAGGGGACTCAGCTGCGAACAGTCAGTGGTCAGCACTCCTGGCCACTGGAGGCACAAGTCCTTCAGTCCCGGGGGTGGGAGGTGGGGTCCATGCAGTGTCCCACAGCATCCTCCAGGCCCCTTCTCAGGGCCTGCTGCAGCCCCTCTCTGCAGGAGCTCTGCCCCAACGCCCAAGGGAGAAGCGACCTCTCCCGCACTCACCCTTGAAGAAGACCGCATTACCTCTTACTCTGAGTCTTCACAGCCCTTCCATTTCAGGACCCTCTCTCAGTTATGGTAGGACAACAGAGCAATTTAAAAACCAAGCTCACGCGGGCGAGGGCCTGGTTTGAGGCTTGGCTTCATCGCCTGTCCAGCCACTGTGCCGCAGCCTCCCCTGCCTTATCCCACAGAGCATTCACAGCTCTTATTCTCTCCATTGTCTAAATTCGATTAGGAAACTGAGATTCAGAGAGATTGAGTCAGCTGGTACTAAGGCCAAGAATGGAACCAAGTGTCTAAACTCAAAGCCCTTGTCCTCACCGCTAAGCACACGGCCTGGGGCTCCCGCCTCACAGCAGCTGTCCCTGAGAGGAGGGGCGGTCATGCCTTGCCTGGTCTCCTCTAAGTGGTCAGGGCTCTTCTTCTTCCTCTCCTCCTCCCGCTTCTTCTTCTTGATGGACAATGGAAATTGAATTCAAACCAAGCTAACTAAAAAGGGGATTTATTGGCTATGCCACCGAAAAGATCAGGGGCTGCTGATTTTCCATGCAGCTGGCCCCAGGTGTGCAAATGAGGTCATCAAGGCTGGCATCTCCCTTCATCTCTGCCCTGTTTTGCTCTCTCTTGCTCTTCTCATTTAGACTCTGTTCAGACTGTTCCATGGGAGTTCCTACAAGCTCTGAGTTCACTTTCACCTTCTGCCTGGAAATCACAACTGAAAGAACTTCTGTTTCCTGATAAGTTCAACAAGCATCCCAGAATTACAGCTCCTCAGCCTGGCTTGGATCACATGCCCAAGCATCCTTAAACCAATCACCATGGCTCAGCAGGACTGGGAGGGAGAGGGAGGTGTGAGGAGGAAAACACGCACTGGCCAGGCCTGGATCACGGGCCGTCCCTGGGCCACTGGTGAGGTCAGCCACCAAGCAGCGCTCTAGAGGAGGTCAGAGTGCAGTAATGAGGAGAAGGAAGGAGGGCCAGCAGGCCGGCTAGAAGCAGCCACTGTCCCCTTCATCTGATGATTTCCCTAAAGATGCTGTGTGTAAATGTCTTTCCCAATGAGCCAGCTTCTGACCTTTCTCAGAAATGTGATTTCAGTGCCTTTGGGAGCTATGCTTTGGAGTAGAGCTCAGAGACCGTCTTGCTGCAAGAAAAGTGTAATTTCTCTGCTCTCTGCTTGGTAGGGAGGCAGAAGAACCTCGTGGCCAAGCCCCCTCTGCACGCCTGAAGCCTGTGATTTCCGAATCTGTCTTCTCTGAGCCTTTGGCTTTCTCCTCACTCTATCCAACATCCTCACCCCCCTGGACCAGCCTGTGCAAACAGGGAGAGCATTGGTTAAGTGACCCAGGGGATACATTGGGCTTGGTAAATATGGCCAATCCTGTTAATGTTTTGAAAGGGGATATATGACTTGCTAATTTGCAGATGACGCTCATTTTGGACGTTTTGCAAATATCAGCAGTGATGAATAGGAAAGGAGCTGAGAGAGTGGAAACATGGATGGGAAATAACAAAATTAATTTTCATGTATGTAAATACTAATTGATACACCAGAGGAAATGAATATGGAATGTGGATTTTAGCTCAAACAGGAGAGCAGTCACTTTTGGAGCAGCTCCGAATTCGCTGGCCTCACAGAGCATCTTGCCAGGCCAACGAAGGGACTGTAGGCTCAGGAGAGTCAGGATGTCGTGTCTCGTTTTCCCAAGGGGAGCTGGCATGTCTCCCTGACATGTCTCCCACCCAATCTGCTCCTTCCACCTCCAGGTCTTCTCCGTCCCAGGATCGATACCCACGGCCACTCTGTAACTTGGGTCAAAAATATATTTCCTTCACTCCATACATGCCATTGAGAATCCTGGCAATACTGTCTCCAAAACAGACCCTGAGTCAGTCCTGCCCTGCCCTGTTGTCACCACACAGCCACCCTTGTCCAGGCCATCAGTATTGCAGCAGCCTTCTCCCTGGTATCCCTAGAGGGGCCCACCGAGTGCACTTCCTGAAGCACGGCCCGGAGCACGCCACACCCCTGCTTCAAACCTAACCCTCCCATTGCTTCCCATTGCAGAGAAGAAAATCCAGACTTCATGACTTGTTCTAGCCCCAGCCTGACCTTCCCATCTCATCCTCCTCCACCACCCTCTCCCTCAGTCACTTGGTTCTAACTACAGGCCTTTGCCCCTGCTGTCTGCTCACCTGAGAATGTCCCTCCAGGGATGCTGAAGAAGGACCTCCTCCTGCTCACCCAGGTCCAGCTTGAGCATCGCCCACTCAGACAAGCACTCCCTGACCACTCCCACTCTGACTCAGTCACTTCCTAGCCCACCTCTTATGTTTTTCATGGTGGTCATCACTCTGGGGAATCATCCTGTCTACTTGTTTGTCGGTATGGGCCGTGTGTCTGCACGGCAACCGAACCTCCTCACGAGGCTTTGCTGTGTGTTTGCCCCGTATCTCCAGTGCCGAGAGCTTGGTACGTAGTAGGTGATCGGTAAATATTTGCTCACCGTTAACAATGAATTTGGTGAAACTCAAGGATTTTACCTTGATTCATTTACTACCTGCAGGTATCGACTGAAACCTTCTCTTCAGTCCATCACTTATTTAAAAAGGAAAACAATCTTTATCGACCATCAGTTTTTAAGACAATTTTCTAGGCTCTGGGGATACAACGGTGAACAAAGTCAACAGGGTTTCTGCCCTCAGGGAGCTTCCATCTTATTGGGAAGACTGATAAAAACAAATAAGCAAGTAAATGTAGAATATATTGTTGGGTGGCAATAAGTACTGTAACAAAAACTAAAGCAGATTTAGAGAGTGATGGGGCTGGTGCTGTTTGAGCTCAGTGCTTAGGGAAGGCCTCTCAGAGGAGATGACATTTGTTTTGTTTTGTAATTATATTTTATGGATTACACTATTACAGTTGTCCCAGTTTTTCCTCCTTTGCCCCCCTCCCACTAGCAACCCTCGCTCCCTCAGGAAATCCCCGCATCATTGTTGATGTCCATGGGTCATGTGTATAAGTTCTTTGGCTACTCCATTTCCTGTGCTGTACTTTACACCCCCATGGCTATTCTGTAACTGCCTATTTGTTCTTCTTAATCCTCCCACCTCTTCACCCACTCTCCTACACCCCCTCCCATATGGCAACTATCAAAAGGCTCTCCATATCCATGATTCTGTCTCTGTTCTTGTTTGCTTAGTTTGTTTTTTAGATTCAATTGTTGATAGATATGTATTTATTGCCATGTTATTGTTCATAGTTTTGATCTTCTTCTTTTTCTTAAGTAAGTCCATTTAACATTTTATATAATAATGATTTGGTGATAATGAACTCCTTTAGTTTTTTCTTGTCTGAGAAACTCTTTATCTGCCCTTCAGTTCTAAATGATATCTTTGCTGGGTAGAGTAATCTTGGCCATAGGTCCCTGCTTTTCATGACTTTGACTATTTCTTGCCAATCCCTTGTAGCCTGCAAAGTTTCTTTTGAGAAATCAGCTGACAGTCTCATGGAAACTTCCCTGTAGGTAACTCTTCTTTTCTCTTGCTGCTTTTAAAATTCTCTCTTTATCTTGAACCTTTGGCATTTTAATTATGATGTGTCTTGGAGTGGGCCTCTCTGCACTCATCTTATTTGGGACTCTGTGCTTCCTGGACTTGCATGTGTATTTCCATCACCAAATTAGGGAAGTTTTCTTTCATTATTTTTTCAAATAGATTTCGAATTTCTTGCTCTTTCTCTTCTCCTTCTAGCACCCCTATGAAGCAAACGTTGGACCTCTTGAAGTTGTCCTAAGAGCTGCGTATACTACCCTCATTTTTTCTTCTTCTTCTTGTTCTGATTGGTTGTTTTTTGCTTCCTTATGTTCCATATCATTGATGTGATTCTCAGCTTCATCCACTCTCCTATTGTTTCCCTGTAAATTGTTCTTTATTTCAATTAGTGTATTCTTCATTTCTGACTGGATCTTTTTAATGTTGTTGAGGTCCTCACTAAGTTCCTTGAGTATCCTTCCAACCAGTGTTTTGAACTTGGCATTTGTTAGATTGCTTATCTCCATTTCATTTAGTTCTTTTTTAGGAGTTTTCATCTGTTCTTTCATTTGGGACATATTTCTTTGTCTCCTTATTTTGGCAGCCTCCCCGTGTTTGTGTCCATGTATTAGGTAGAGCTGCTATGACTCCCTGTCTTGGTAGTGTGGCCTATTGTAGTAGCCGTCCTGTAGGGTCCAGTGGCACAGCTTCCCCTATCACCCAAGCTGGGTACTCAAGGTGTGGCCTTCGTGTGGGCTGAGTACACCCTCCTCTTGTAGTTGATCCATGGTTGCTGTTGGCAGGTCAATGGGAGGAACTTACCCAGGCCAGTCACTTGCAAGGACTGGCTGTGATCACTGACCACAAGCCTCTGACCTCTGTGGAGGATCAGCTGTGCAGGGGCAGGGTGGTGGTGCTCGGACATGGTCTGTAGCTGTCCACTAGGTGCACAGGCTCTGGGCTTTCCCAGGTGGTACAGGCCAAGGTCAGCCCCCACCTGTGTTCTGTCTGGGGCTACCCTGCCTGAGCTATAAAGCAATCTGAGATGGCTGATACATGTGCTGGGCTTGGAGATTCCCAGGCTGTGAATCTAGGCTGGATGCTGCTAGTGCTGAGCCTGGGGCCACTTAGCAAGGGGTATGGGGGCTGGGGACTCACTTAGGCCAGTGGTTGCTTGTTTGATAGGATTTAGGGAGTTGTGAAGCATGAGCCAAAAGCATCCATTTATATGGAAAAGTCACTGTTAACAGATTGAGAGGGCCCATAAGTGGGGTGGGATAGAGTCTCAGGGTATTTCCAGGGCACCGCCAACAGCGTTAGCCAGGGTGATGGAGTCTCAGATATGGCACCCACCTGCCGGCTCTGTGTCTCTGTCAGGGGAAGGTTCAGAAAAGGGAAAGTGGCCTCTGTCCTCCTTTTTTTCTGGAAGAAAGCTGTCCCCCAGCTCTCACCTTGATGCCAGACACTTAGGTTCCTCCCTATATGCCACTGGTGTCTTTTAAACTGCTACCCCAGTGCTGGAGCTCAGAGGGAGTGAGGCAGAGTAAGTCCATATGTGGGTTCTTTAAGAGGAACTGGTTGGGACTATAGCAGTTTCTTCTACCGACTCAATCCCCACTGGTTTTTGCAGCCAGAAGTTGTGGGGACTTGCCTTTCTGGCACTGGAACCCTGGGCTGGGTGGCCTGGTGTGGGACTGGGACTTCTTGATCCTGAGATATCCCTCCCAAATTTCTATCCACCATCGTGGGTTGGGGACCAGCTAGTTCCACATCTGCCCCTCTCCTACCAGTCTGGATGGATGTGGTTTCTTTAATTTCGTAGTTGTCAGACTTCCATGCAGCTTGATTTCTGACAGTTTTGGGTGATGGTTGTTCTATATTTTAGTTGTAATTTTGATGTGGTTGTGCAAGGAGGTGAACTGTGTTTACCTATGCTGCCATCTTGACCAGAAGTCTCCCAGAGATGAGATTTGGTCACAGACTCATGATGAGAAGTGCATCAGTTAGCTTTTGCTGATCAAACTAACCCACACTTTAGTGGCTTAACACAGCCACCATTCATGATTGGCTCGTAATTCCATGGTTTGGCTGGGCATTTCTCACCTGAGCTGGGTTACTGACTCTGCTGAGCCTGATCATGGTCTGGTCAGCTGGCAGGTGGGCTGGCAGCTGAATGATCTATGATGTCTTCATGTCTGGTGGTTGGGAGGCTGTTGGCCAATGTGATGGGGTCACAGGCTCACCTGTCTCATTCATGTGGCAAGACCCCCAGTGTGGACTAGAGGACAAGCCCCAGGGCACATGCACTTGCAGCCTCTGCTTGCAGCATCTTTGCTTCTGTCCCATGGCCAAAGCAAACCGCACTGGCCCAGTTCAAGGAGTGGAGGAAAAGACTTCACTTCTGCATGGGAGAAGCAGCAAAGTCACATTGCAAAGAGACAGGGACTGGCTTGGAGGAATTTTTGGCCATTTCGCATGCTGCCAGTGTGGTGAGAAGCTGTCGTGTGCCCAGTACCATGCTGGTAACATGTGTTTTTCATCTGACCCCAAGATGCTCAGAGTTACCTTGGCACTATGGCAAGCAGAAGGATGATAGGGAGCCACTGTAGGATGTTAAACGTCAGGTGGGTGACATGATCCATAGGTAGAGAAAGGATCCAGTGCTGTGTGCAGGTTTAAGCAACGCTGGTCCATTTATCCCTAAACATCAGCAGTGTCCCAGGCCCAAGGGCCGGCAGAGGAAAGGTGCAGAGCCCAGCCTGAGGCATTCATTGTGTCTGGGTTTCAAGCTGGCTGAATGCAGATGCTAAAGTCCCTCCTCTTCTTGTCTCCATCTTGGATACCTTGTCTAGAACCTCAGATGTTCAGGGGCCACTTTTCTTCTTGTTGCAGGCCTTCGGCTGAATTTCACTGCCTCCTGGGGGGACCTGCACTACCTGGGACTCACAGGCCTGGAAGTGGTGGGCAAGGACGGCCAGGCACTGCCCATCAACCTGCCCCAGATCTCCGCATCCCCCAGAGACTTAAATGACCTCCCCGAGTACACGGATGACTCCCGGACCCTGGACAAGTAGGTGTCTGTAAGGAGCTCAACTCCCATGACAGCAGGGGTGCGGGGAACTGTTCTGCCTCTCAGACTTCCGAGTCAAACACCAAATAGCAACCCCCATTCCACCTTCTCCCAGCCACCCCACCAGGTCTGTGCATCCCATTTTATAGTCAAGGGAAGCCAAGGCTCAGAAAGGGAGGTGACCCTCCCAAGACCACACAGCTGGAAGAGGTAGGCAGAGTTCAAAGCTGGGTTCCCCTGCTTTCAGACAGAGCTGTGCTTTATGTCTTCTCCACCATGCTTAGCTTTGGGCCTGGAGTACAGTAGCCGTTCAGTAAGCTTTTGCAGGGATGCTCTGAGTTTAAACATGAGCAACCTCGCCTCTCAAGGACAGAAAGGCTTCTCCTTGAGATTAAAGGTATTGCTGAGGAGGTCTCCACACTTCCTCTGCATTCGTCAGATTCCATAAGCCCAGGTTGGGTTAAGTCAATAAAAGGACAAGCCTGAAATACAGCATCAATCCATGGGGTCCCATAATCTGCAGAGCAGCACCGTCCCCCCCTCAGGACAGCTGCCTTGCCTGGCGTTGCCTACGCATGTGAATAAGAGAGTCTAGGGGAGTCAGAGGGATGAGAGTTCCAATCCTGGGTCTGTCCCTTGACAGCTAGTAAGTTTATTAACCTCTTCAATAATAATAGTAATGATAATAATAATAACTGAAATTATAGTTGCCTTTTTTTTTTTTTGAGTAATTGTTAAAGGCCACATGCTGGGCTATGCTAAGCAGGTTACAGATATTCATCCATTTAATAATGTGATTGCTGGGTGCCCGTGTAAACTGAGGTAGACAGAGGCTGAAAACTGGCCAGAGGTCAGTCAGACTAGCTGAGCAGCAGAGTCATGGTTAGAACGCACATCATGGGAGACGATGCCCATGAGCTCCCCACTAAGTTACTGCCTTCTCCTGCCTTGGTTTCCTTATCAGTGGAATTGGGACAATAGATCCCACAGCTGGAAGGTGGGAAGAGGATTGCTACATCACAGCTGTACCCCTGGCTGGCCCAGAGCATGTGTGGGGTCACTGGTAGACCCCTCACTGCTCCTATAAGGTACCCCTTAACCGTGACCCTCAGGTCCTGCTGTCATTGCCTACCCAGGGACCACTCTGTGCTCTGCATTTTGGTAAGTCACACTCCTGCGCACTTAGACTCGGAGCCCGAGTGATGTTGGTGACCAAAGCTCAATGGCTAGATCAATTAATTTATTAGGGGTTGCAAACCGGCAATACCCTTATCCTACCATTCTTTTTGTCATCAATGAAGAGAAATTTTCCCTCAATTATTTGGTTACTCTGAGATATAACTTAAACAGGAAAGGCCATCTAAACGCTTGGTTTCTTGCCCTGGCTGATGTGGCTCAGTTGACTGGAACATCGTCCCATAAATGGAAAGTTTACAGGTTTGATTCCGGGTCAGGGCACATGTGTAGGTTGCAGGTTCAGTCCCTAGTCAGGGCACATGTGAAAGGCAACCAGTTAATGTTTCTCTCCCTCTGTCTCTTCCTTCCTTCCCCACTCTCTAAAATCAATAAGCATGTTCTCAGGTAAGAATAATAAATAAATAAAATAAATAAAAAGGAGTCAGATAGACTACATAACCGTAAAAGACCCAACTCCTTTATTAAATAAATAAATAAATAAGGCTTGATTTCTTCCTTTTATTTTTCAGTTTTCAAAATAACAAATTGTTTCTCCAGCATCCTTTAAAATGTTTGGTTATTTTTGACTATTGTAGTCATGGATTTAAATATACTGTGTTTTAAGGGTTTCAATCTATTGCACTTTTTATCCTATTGATGCTCTAACTGTTGCTCTTAGACACTTGGGAGCTCCTGAAATAGTCTCTGACAGCTTCCTTCCTCTCTGACATGACAAGATATCCCAGGCTCATTTTATATATTTCTTTTTTTTAATTCTTTTATTATATAAGTTTCAAGTATACATCTTGTGTATTTCTTGTCCCAGACATGGACTCAGCCATTTCTCCATGAAGCCCAGGTTGCTTCTAGTGGGAAATGGTGTTTAGAGACCATAATCTAGCCACTAGGGAGGCTCATTGCTATTGGGTTGGTCATTGTTTCACGGCTTTTTCATGGACCAAGTAAGAAGTATCATTTGGATATTCTTGAGGATGTCTGTTGGGACCTTCCTTCACCTGTCAGCTATAAACACTTCAACAGTTCTCTCTCCTGTCAGGACTGGGAAGCAGTTTTGCTGTGGAGGCAGCTATAGTTCTAGGAAAGAGAGGTAATTGCTTTTGGAAGGAAATAGAAGGTTCTCTAGTGGCAGTCTTCAGCCAACTTCATTCTACAAACAGCCGAGTGTTAAATTGCTGAATTTCCTCAGTTTTAAGATGCCAGCAATTATAAGACACATCATCCATCAGTTTAATAACAACCTTTTAAAGAAAATAAAAAGAAACATTACCTCCTTGGATGAACAGTTAAATTATAAGATTTATTCCAAATATAAAAATTTTAAATATAAAAGGAAAAAATAAAGTTATTTTAAAAAACAGAAAACATGGCAGCAGCCGGAGTTTCTCCCAGTGCAGTGGCTTCAATGTCACCAGGGAAATGGGAGGGACAGGGAAGGGTGTTGTCCAAGAGGTGAGAGTAAGGCCCCTGTCCCCAGGCTCTCAGTGGCAATGCCAGACACATGGGCTAGAGCCACAGGATGAGGGCTGGGGTCTGCGCTAAGGTGTGCTCGGCGGTCCAGCGAAGTCAGCAGCAGTGGCTTTGGGGACGTGCATGGGCAGAGTTGAGGAGGATGCGGCAGGATGTCCTGAGCAGGAGAACCAGAAACTGGCTGGATGGAAGTGTGATGTGAGCAAGACGCCAGGTTCAGAGCAGCGGCCGAGAAGCACACGCGGGTGCTGAGGGTCCCTGCTCACATGGGACGCTCCCTGACATGCCCAAGCTGTGTGGTCCCAGCTCCTACAGCCACCTGCCCCCCTTGGACTTGTCCCACACCAGGAGCTGCCAGGTTCACTCTGGCACTTTAGAATCTCTCCCCCAGCACAACAAAGGGATGGAATTCTTTCAGAATGTATCAACAGAGTCAATACAGCATTTTATAGAGAGTCTGGAAAATAGAGAAAATATCTGCCTCCCATTCCCTCTGACACACTATAATTTTTACTCTTGCACAATCTCTCCTGGTCCTTGTCCTCATTGTACAGTGTTAGGATGAGGGCCCCTGACTTTCCCATGTTACTGCGTCCTCCCCTGACAGTCATTTTAACAGATGTCTGGATTGACTTTACCTTCCCCTTACTTTGAGACCTCTTAGGTTATCTTTTTTTTCTGGTGTAAATAGTATTACCATAATGAATATCTTGGTGCAGATCACCTTTCCAACATGTTGACTAGATTTTCCTTAGGGGAAAATTTCTAGAAATGGGCTCACTGGGTTAAAGCGTCCTGTAAAATGACACATCTCCCCCATTAAAAAAAAACATGTGAATGATTGCTTCGCCGCACCTCGAACAGGACAAGCTGTTCTTTTTCTTCCTGTTTAATTTTGTCTCATTTCACAGATGAGAGGTGGGCCCTTGCTGTTGCTTTAATTAGTCTCACCTCCCTTAATTCACCCCCAGCCAGCCAGGCTCCTGCTGGGCAGGGGCTGTAGTGAAAGATGAGTGGATGCTGTGCTCTCCCCAGGGACGGGCCGCCCACCCCTCACGGCTCCTTCCCCGCTGTGTGCAGGTTAATCGATGGGGCCAACATCACGATGGAGGACGAGCACATGTGGCTGATTCCCTTCTCGCCGGGGCTGGACCATGTGGTCACGATCTGCTTCGACAGAGCCGAAAGCATCGCGGGCCTGCGCTTCTGGAACTACAATAAGTCTCCCGAGGACACCTATCGAGGGGTAAGGGTGAACACAGTGGCTGCGCTCAGCCCACTGTCAAGGAAACAGGGCCTTGATGAATGGCTAGTGTGGCTGCCAGAGAGGAGCATAAATCCTCCAGAACTTTCCAAATGGCGGTGGGGGTTACAGTCAGGCGGAGAGCGTGCTGCTGTCTCCTTCTCCTGCAAACAGCACACGCAGGCTAAAGAGCCCAGGAAGAAGCGGGAAATTGCAGCACCTCATCTCCTCTGGGGGTTCTGGGGTCCTCAGGCCCAGCCCTCAACTCGTGGTGATCAGTTGCTACCCTACTGTCCTCTGAGCGCTTCGGCGCCAGGCCCTGGGCTATGAGCTTCTCAGGAATTCACCCTTTTATCGGGCCATCGTCCCAAACCCTGGGAGGCAGCTGCTATTGCCCTCATCTTTCAGGGTATCAAAAAGTGAGGTTCAGAAAGGTCCAGTCACTCGCCCAGGGTCGCAGAGCTAGAGCCCTCGTTCAGGCTTGCAGGGCTTCGAGACCCACGTCCCACACTCTGTTCTTCTCCAGCTGGGTGTGAAAAAGCAGGCGCTTCTGTGGGAATGTGGAAAAAAGCAGCAGAAGTGCCCCTTTTCATGGGTGTCTGACCTGTGTGACTACGAACTGTAAAACACTTGTCTCCTTCCGCTACATGGATGTGATGACGATAAGGTCACCTGAAACACAGCAACGCAGTCAGCGCTGAAGTCACAGGGCCCTGCGTCTGAATCTCTGCGCCAGTCCTTGCCAGCTGTGTGACCTCTGGAGAACGGCCTGCTTTCCCTGACCCCCAGTTGCAAAATGATGAGGAGGGTAGTACCTGCCTCGGGAGGGTGGCCATCACCCTTCGCCACATGGAAGTGTGCCACAGACTTCTTCTGCAGGGCTCGTGGTTTACACAGAGGGCGGCAGCCCCCAGGCCACCGGGCACTGCCCCTGCGCAGCAGCTCCAGACCCTTTCCAGGCCGCTCTGTCTGTGGAAGTGCGCTTTCAGGTTCAGCACTTTTAAAAAGTCTGGTATATTGATGTTAAAAAAAAACAAAAACTTTATGCTTCAACTCATGTCTCTGGGTCTCTACCTTCTCTTGAGTGAATCGGTCTCTTCAGCTGACCTTCTGTGACCTTGATTCATGTTCTGAAACGCTGGGCCCAGAGCCCCAACTTCCCGGGCGTGGCCCCCTCCATCATTGGTGCCAGTGCCAAGTGGCCACTGTGGGGTGTGGGAGATGGGCCCAAGGGGCGAGGGCAGGTCCTGGAGCCCAGTGTGGTGGAATCTGTGCCCCAAGACAGCAAATCTGATGGCTGCCCCCATGGCCCTATTGGGCGCCCCGCTTGTGGTTGGAGCCAGGCCTTACACTCCTGTAGACGGGACATCAAATCCTTCCTGTGTCCGTGGGCAAATTGCTTAACCTCTCTGAACTTGAGTTTGCTTAGCTATTAGATGGAAGTGATAATAAAAGACACCTGAGGGAATGAACAGTGGCTGGGGGAAGTCAGGGGACACTTCCTGGAGGAGATGGGAGCCCTGGGGCCAGGGACTTGCTTCCTGGGCCTCTGCTTTGCTCTGTTGCCAGCTTCACTTTCGGGTGGCTTGCTCCACAAGGGGCACTTGGCAGCTCTAGGCTTGTGTGAGCTCCAAGTCCAGCAGAAGAGAGAACTCCTCTTCTGAGGTGCACCAGCGACACCCAGGAGTCATGCTCCTCATTCTGGCTGAGTCCCATCAGGCTGAATCAGTCATGTGACCAGTGGGTTAGCATTCTGTTTGGCCGGGCCAGGGTCACAGGTCCAGCCCTGGGGTCAGGGTGGGAATTAGGTTTGAAGCAAGCAGAGTGGAGAGATAATGACAGTATTTGGGCCCCCATCTCCAGCCACACCTGAAGCCAATGACCCTATAGTCTTCAGGCTCATGTGCCCTGTGGCTGACTGAGTGACACGGTGGGGGCTCCCTGAATGCAGAGGAGCACAGGAGTCACTCACGAGACCCAGGGCTGGCCCCCTCCTCTCTGCACGGAGGAGCCTCTGCATCTTCCCGAGGTGAAATTCCACCTGGTTGGCCAGCAACTGGGCTCATACTGCTAACCACGAAGGTGGGTGAAGTGCCAAGGAGCCTTGATTCTGAAACGTGTGGCTGGAGAGAGGGTGCTGGCTGAGCCACCTCACACCCTGCCATTAAGGCTTTGCGATTTACTGTGAGATCCTGGCCATCTGGCTGGCGAAAGCTGGCCTAGAACAGGAGGGCCTGTTGGCTCAAATCTACTCCATTCAGCAAGCTCTTAGGAAGCAACCATTGTGTGTCAGGCCCTGAGGCAGGTAGAGAGATGGTCCAGCTGGGGTCTCTGCCACCAAAGGAGACCCACAAACCACCAAGGCCACTGCTAGGAAGCATGTGCCCTCAAGGACGAGCAGAGAGGAGGAACGGCAGTACCAGGACCGGTGGTGGTGTATGAGCCAGGGCTTAGGGGAGAAGCAGGGCAGTGCGTATTTTGTGCCAGGCACTGTCTGTTCTGGATGCTTGACATAAGTTAACTCATTTTTGAGCCCATTTATCAGCAGATAAGGACACTGAGGCGTGGGAAGGGTCAGTAACTTGCACAGCTACCACTAATGGATGTCAGAGTACCTGAGTTCATGCCCCTGGCTACCACGCGGTATCACCTCAGGCCACTGACTTAGTGGACTGGAAACTGTATGTATTCACTGTGGCTGGGGCCTTACCTGCCTTGTCTCCTGCTATCAGCCCAGACCCAGCACGGTGCCTGGCACAGAGTAGGGATGACACTGGAAAGTGGTCCTGGGCAGGTGGTTCTGGTCTGGGAGGAAGGCTGAGGGTCTGTGAAGGCTCTGTCATACATGCCAGCTGCCTGCAGCACCAGCCATATCGGCACACACTGCCATCCTCCACACTGGCTTCTCTCTTCAGGCATGTTTTTTCTTTTGTTTGCTAGGCCAAAATCGTGCATGTCTCCCTCGACGGCCTGTGCGTCTCCCCTCCAGAGGGCTTTCTCATCCGGAAGGGGCCAGGCAACTGCCACTTTGATTTTGCTCAAGAAATCCTCTTTGTGGACTACGTACAAGCTCGACTCCTGCCCCAGCCGGCCCAGAGGTGAGGGAGCACCCCCACGCACGTCCCTCCCTGTTCTGGACACAAGCTCTGCACCTGCTCTGAAGTGTCCACCTAAAGCATTTTGAAATGGTGATCAAAGGCATTGCTTTTCAACTTGGCTTTTTCTAAAGCTCGGCCAAGCCTCTCCAGAAGCCTGTGGCAAGTACCCACCTTATCTGGGTGTTTGGGATTCTCACAGTCTGGAGTGCTTGAGATTTTAAATGCTTCATTATGCGTCCTGCTGGGAAGAGAGGACCCCAGCTGCCTGATTCCAGAAATGCCCACTGGCTGGTTCAGGGAAGGGCCTTCCTTCTCCTGTTTCTATGTTCCTGACTTAGAAAGATGCAAAGAGAAAAATAGGGCCTAACATTTCATGGATTCACTGGGGTTTCTTGGCCCCATTCTCAGCTGCATGAAGTTCATAACAATTTGTAAATGTCACATTAAGGTCATTCATTTAAACCCCTTGATGTCCAAATGCCAGAGGCCAAGTTCTCAAAACAAAATGAGTTTCCTTCCGCTGTAGCTGGGATCACCTCTTGGGCTGGTCACTGGGTGCAATCACTTAATTATAACATTGCCCTTGAGATGGACGGGAAGTGGGCCAGGGCAGGAGGGCACTGGCTGCAGACCTGGGACAGAAGCCTGTGGGGAGGAGTATGGAGGAGAGAGCTCTCCCTCCAAAGCACCTGCTCTGTTCCAGGTGCTTTATATTCATTCAGATAGGGATTGCTGTGCCCTTTTTCCAGACGTGGCAACCGAGGCCCCAGCTACTGAAATCACTTGCTCAGGATCAGGAAGCCAAAGCCTTCAGGCCGCTCCCCACCTTCCAGCCCCCTCTTTCTGCCCTGCTCCCACCCAGTCCCACATGCCAGCCCCTCTGGCTGCTTTCTGTGGCAAACAACAACCCCTTCCCACCCAGGGGCCTTTGCTCTCGTTGCTCCTGTGCCTTCCTGCAGCGCCTTCCCCACAGCTCAGAGGTCGCTTTCCCGGCCACGCCTGGCATGCCGCCCTGTTGCCCACCATGTGTCTCGCTCAGCTCTCAGCAGAACACGGACTTCGCTTGTTCATGAAGGGGCAATAGAGTGGGCTGGTTAAGAGAGCTCTGGAGCTGGACAACCTCAGATCATGTCGCAGTTCTGCCTCCAACTAGCTGTGTGACCTTGAGCGAGTGATTTCACTGGTCTGCGCTCCACTTTCCTCATTCACAACCTGGGGAGATAAGAGTGCTGTACGGCCTACCAGGTGGTTACGAGGCATAGAAGAGCTCGTATCTGTCAGGTCCTGTGCCCGAGTTGGCCGTGACTGAGCCTCCCCGGTAGAGTGGGATCTCCACGCCTGCAGGAGCTCCTGCTGTCTTCCCCGTATTGCCTGCCTGGGAATGTTACACCGCCGTGTGTCCTCAGAGTGTATTGCACAGGGAGTAGCTGACCGCCCATTCAAGCAGTTGTGTTCTGCTTACTGGTGCTCTTTTGTTTTTTTTAGGTTCAACACAAAAAGCCTGGAGCAGGCGAGCATGGACTACGAGGCACCGCTGATGCCCTGTGGCTGTATCCTTCCTCCACCGCTTCCACACACCCTTGGCCACACCCTTGGCCCCAGAGAACGGGCAAGGCCCTTGTGGCCGCCTCGCAGGCCCGAGGTGGGATCTGGGCCTCAGCTCCCAGCCAGGGTTTCAGGCAGGCCTCAGGCAAGGCAGCCGGACCACCATGCAGGGAAACCTAGGAGAGGACGGGAGCGCTCCCTGGTGCTCAGGCCCACTGGGTGCTGCTGGGACGGGGGCGGCACAGGAGATCCAGGTCCTATCCCCCTAGTGGGCTGAGGTTACAGGAGGCAGCACCAAGGACTCCAGCTGGGAGGCACCAGAGAAGCTGGAACTGACCCTAGGGACTAGATTGGGGGCTCTCCTTGGGCCCAGGTGGGGAGGAGCTGAAGACACAAGGAACAGGAGCTCAAATTTACTGTGCCTCTACTGTGGGTTGCCTGCAGGAGCTCACGTATTAGCCCCATGTGGTGGGTACTGCTAGCATCCCCATTTCACAGCTGGGAAAACTGAGGCAAACGGAGGCTAACTAACTGCCCCCCCCCCCCATAGCTGGGAAGGGACAGGCCCGGGTCAGTGAACAAAGGCAGCCTGGGTCTCTCACTAGCCTGATCTGGCAGAACTGCCTCTGGCTCTGATATCCCCCCAGGAGCTGCCCTGCCACTTCTCAGGCGTCTTGCCCTGCCTGCTTCTGGGGATGCTGGGAGCGAGTGGTGGACGTGCTGGGAAGGGCTTTATGCCTGGCTGTGCGATGGTGGATCACGCTGCCACAGCCCATCCCCCTTGATGCTATTAAAGCTCATGTGCCCCCCTCCCCCTGCAACAGCCACATACTTGAAGTGGATGAAGGATGGAACAGGTTTTCTGTTCTTGTCATTTTACAATCAGGGAAACTGAAGCATGAGACATGTCTTTTTGAGTCCTGGTCAATTTGTTCAGCACCATGTAATGAGTTTGTGACACAAATGTGTCCCCGTTCTTCCAGCTCCCTGGAGAGCACTGTCCCCTCCTGTCCTCCTGTCTCCTGGGGCCTGGAAAAAGGTTTTGCATTCTTAAAACACACACACACACAGTTTAAATTAAAATCTGATGCCACATTATATTTTGAAGAGGATTCAGTCTCAGTAAGAGAAAAATCATTTTTTGCTCTTGTTCATCTATATAAACCCCCAAATTATATCCTGTGTTATCTTTGTCACTGTTTTACTTTGTTCTCAGGAAATTATGCCTGTTTTTCCTTAATAGCATGTCCTAGTCATTTTTCAGTTTCAGCTCCTGACCAGCTGGGGTGACCCCTATTACATCGGTCTTACCGGCCTAGAGCTGTATGACGAGCGGGGAGAAAAAATCCCTCTGTCAGAAAACAGTATCCTTTCAGGGCAGAAGGGGATCCACCCAGCCTGCGGGAAGCATGAGGGGCAGAGGGAGGAGCAGAAGTTTTGAACATAGAGGGAAATGTCCCTATAGGAACCATACCTGGGATTTAAAATGCCAGTGGGCTCTGCCTAAAGTCAGATGCTGACCCTTGGGGTTGGGCAAAGCAGCTCCCAGCCATGCCCAACAAAACTCCAGAACAGGAGATCCACAAAACAAGGAATCCTGTGGTCTAGGGAACTGGGAGAGGCTACCATGTATGGCCCCCCTTGGAGAACACGGGCCCTTTGGAATTCTAAAGGCTTTGGCAAGGACTGTAGGGAGCAATCTATCACAGTGTGTTCAACTCAATGTGTCCTGAATTTATTGACCATGGAACCTTTCGTTTATGATCAGGACTTGTCACATGGTACCTCATTTGCCCTCATAACAATCTTGTGAATTGAGTGCTGCTGTTATCTCCATTTACAGATGAGGAATTGAGACACAGAGAGGTTGAGTAACTTGCCCAAGGTCACACAGCCAGTGAGTGGTAGACTCCAGAGACCATGCTCTTGACACTGAGCTACCATGCTTCTCTGTTTTTAAAAAAGATTTTATTTACTTTTTAGAAAGAGGGGAAGGGAGAAACATGTGTGAGCATCGATGGGTTGCCTCTCACACACCCCCAGCTGGGAACCTGGCCCACAACCCAGGCATCTACCCTAACTGGGAATCGAACCTGTGACCATCCTGTTTGCAGGCTGGCACTCGATCCACTGAGCCACACCAGCCAGGGCACCATGCCTGTCTTTGATGCAACCTGTCTGACCCCTCTGGGCTCTTTTCTTAAAGATTTTATTCACCTTTTTTAGAGAGTGAGGAAGGGAGGGAGAAATAGAGGGAGAGAAACATCAATTAGTTGCCTCTCACAAGTCCCCAACCCAGGACCTGGCCTGCAACCCAGGCATGTGCCCTGACTGGGAATCAAACAGGTGACCTTTCGGTTCACAGGCTGGTGTTCAACCCACTGAGCGACACCAGCCCGGGTGACCCCTCTAGGTTCTTGATCTGTGATCCTGACACAATAGTTAGGGAGCTGCCGAAGCAGGTCAAACCCCAAACCTGCCTTGCTTCTCTTTGGGGTCCCCACTTTTCTGCTGTCCCCTGGTGACAGCATCCTCCTCACCTGTAGTAAATGATTCTTGGTGGTTTTAATCATTTTCATTGGTTCCCTAGCTGTATAAGGCTCCATGGTTTTACCAAGAGAGCTTGTATGCAGGGTCCTTTGACATCTTCCCATGAGTTCTTGGACATAGGGATTTTTATACCCATTTTATAGATGAGGAGCCAGGCCCAGAGACATCCTGTGACTTGCCCAAGGTCTCAGGTCAGAATGGCAGAACCAGAACTGGAGTTGGGTTCTCTAGCCTCGTGTTAATGCCTGTCAGGGAGTAACTGTAGCTGGGGCAGGCCCCTCCAGTCCTTCCAGTCTTGGCAAAGGCAGAATCCAGCCATGACCCTGTCCCCTTGTGAAAGAAACCCTTTGCAGAGTTTGCCCTCCTCTCTCCAAAGTAGCAGCAACATATTTTGCCCCTGCCTCTAAGAGTTCCAAGAAACTCTTTTTCAGCATCTCTCTGTGTGGGTGCCTCCCCTGGCCCTGGGACTGGCCACCGTCCTCACATGCAGCCTCAGCCTGTGCTCTCATTTTCCCCAGAACCTGTCTAACTTGGTTGTCACTCCTCAGGCTGCCATAGCAGCAGATGGCTGTTCGGCCTGCCAGCCCCCACCGGCCCCACAGTCCCCTGAGCCCCGGGCAGTGTGACGGAGGCTGGCAGCCACAGGGGTGGGGCGCGGTGCCGAGCACACTGCCTTGAGTTATGACAGCTTAGATGCCTCCTCAGACATTGCTGCCTTCCCTGACAGCATGAACTCCCTGGAGGGCGTGAGTGGGGACGTCCGGACCCCTGACAAGCTCATTGACCAAGTGAATGACACCCGTGACGGCAGGCACATGTGGCTGGCTCCCATCCTGCCTGGCCTGGTGGGTTTCCGGAGGCTCTCACCCCTGGGGTGGACTGGAAGACTTTCTGTGCCTGGGCTGAGTGGCACGACTTTCTCCCTGGCCGAGCTGCTCTGGAGCAAGTCAAAATGCTCGGAACCTTCAGGAAGGCTTAGGTGTGGGCCCACACATGTAAGGGGGCCGGCTTCTCTGGGCCAGCAGTGCTTTATCTTTGCTGAGGGGGAAGGCGGTTGTTCTAACACTAGGGAGACAAAGGGCCGCGTGGGGCTTGGAAGCCAGCAGCCCCAGTGCAACAGGCCCGCGCGGGGCGGGACACCCACCCGTCCCCGGACATCGTTACCTGGTTCTCTTCCGCCTCCGCTCCTCTCTGTAGCCCACTCTGCCCTTTTCCTCCCAGCTCCGGTCCTCTCCATGTTCCCTCCTTCTGCTCCTTCCGTGCGTCACTGGGCACTGGCCCCCAGTCATGCCCTCCCTCTGGCACCAAGTCTGCCCGGTCATCTCTGCTAAACAACCGATTCCGTTTCGCCAATCTCAGACTCTGCCAGTGGTCCTGCTTTTCTCCAACATCTGGGGAGAGCCTAGGGGTGGGCCTTCGCCTGCCCGGACCTGGTTGGGGTGGCAGGGGGGAGGGAAGAAGCCAGGAGAGGGGATAGGTGGGCTTAGACACTCAGCCCCAGGGCAGGGGCCTGGGTGGTGATGTGTAGCGGTGTCTGCAGCATCCGTGTGACCATCGAAGTGTCCCCTGTTCCACTCCTTGGAATTGGGCAGGAAGATAAGGGGGTACGTTTTCCTCTCATAGCACTCACAGGAAGGGGCAGCATCAGCAGTTCTGTGAAGGATGTTTTCCAAGGGCCCTTGCCCCAAATTGCTCCCCACCTGGCCCATCAGCTTCCCTTGAGTGGAGGCCAGCCCCTCCGTTGCAAAGGGGAGCACATGGATCTATCAGCTCTTCGACCTGGGGCCACAACGCTGTGGACCCCATGCCAGGGCAGCCTGCTGCCGTCTTGAGCCTGGCCAGCCGCGCTTGCTGTCATCTTCACTGGGGTCCTCTGAGGGTGGCCACAGGCTGAGGACAAGGGCAGAACTGGGCCAGGCAGCCTGCAGCCTGCGGCCAATCCTGAACGCTTGCCGCTTTATTCCATCTCGCAAAGAGCCCCCTAACAGGAGAGCATCTTTGTTGGGGAGGGAGGGTGGGAGGTCACTGGGTCCCGCTGTACTAGCTGATTCTGTCCCTGATCTGGACCATCCCCTCCACACTCCCCTGGCAGAGATTCAGAGAGGAGTGCTGAAAATTACCCAGCAGTGCCTTCAAGGGCCTGTCTGCTGCGCTTTTCATTTGTGGTTAGGGGAACGGACAAACGGTCAAAGCAGTGCTGATTGCCGGGGCCGTGCTCCTTGACTTGAGAGTTGAGACCTGTCCACATTGCCCCAGACTGTGTTTCTGGGGAAAGGGAAGGGCACACCCAGTTCTCCACGGGTATTTAAATAGGGGCCACTTCAGGCCCGAGAAAGCAGGCCCTCCAAGAGCCAGTTCAGCTGTTTGTTGCAAACGCAGCCACACGTGACCTGACTCAAGATGGGCTTTGAGATGAAAGGCAGCGGGAACCCCCAGTACCACGGCCCTGAGCAGCTCAGGCCAGACTAGTCGGGCAGGCGCTGCCTCGGGCCCCCAGCGGGCTTGCCCCTGCCCGGGCCCGGCACCCCCACCCCACCCAGAACCTCTGTTTGCAAACATGCATGTTTGAATTCGTTCTTCTCCCTGACAGGTGAACCGGGTTTACGTGATTTTTGATCTGCCTACCACCGTGTCAATGATCAAACTGTGGAATTACGCAAAAACACCCCATCGAGGGGTGAAGGAGTTTGGCGTAAGTACTTAGTAGCTGGGTTTTTTGAGATAATTATGCTCAATGGTAATTAGGCCCCTAGCAATTATCATTCGTAGCAATTTGATTGACTTCTCTCTGTTGCAACCTTAGACACAAGTGCCTGATCCTCCATGCAGGGAAATTTGCCATCCAGCCGTGAATTCAAACCTCCTCTGAGTGATTTGAATCATCACCCTGAAAAAACAAAATGTGGCTTTTATTTCACCTTTTCTTCTCAAAACGTGCTGATTTAGGGAGTTCTCGTGCCAGGGGGTGACTCTGGGCTGGGGAGAGTAGGTCCCCCAGGCTCCCCAGCTCTGTCTCAGGGGTTAAAAGTATTTCCTCCCATGGAGCTTCAGCTTCCTCGTCTGGGACACGAGGCTAATGACATGTGCCTGCCTGATGGCTGTGAAGATCTAAAGTCAGGATGCTGGCCAGGCACAGTCGGTCAGGCTCTGTGCAGTGACACACTTTGCCCAAGGTCACGTGCGGGAAGGAGGAGAAGGGCCGTCAGCCGTACCGCAAAGCCCTCCTCTGTGTTTGTTCAGCTCCTGGTGGACGACTTGCTCGTGTACAATGGGATCCTGGCCATGGTGGGCCACCTGGTTGGGGGCATCCTGCCCACGTGCGAGCCCACAGTGCCCTACCACACCATCCTCTTCACCAAGGACATGGACGTCAGCCACCAGGAGAAACACACCACCATCAGGTGCGCTGCCCAGACCTACCCGCCAGCCCTAATGAGAACGGAGTCAGGGACACTCGGCCTGGCGCCTGATCGCATGTCTGTCATTCCCTCCCTGCAGCAACCCGGTGGAGGACCAGGACGTCCAGATGATGAACGAAAACCAAATCATTACCAGCTCGAAAAGGAAGCCAAGCGCCGTCGACCCAGGTCAGCTTCCATTCACTGCTTGGCGCACCCCTCAGGAGTCCGGGCTGAATAGAGGGGGGCTGGCAGCAGCACACACCCTCTCTTGCCCTGCCTGCCCTCAGACCCCGCTTCTCCACCCAGGAGCCTGACTGGGGGCTGAGGAGGGGCTGATGGAGGCAGAGCCCAGAGCAGCTTGCTGCCATCCTGCAGGCCCCTCGGGCCCAGCACTGCTTCCTTGAAGCCAGGCCTTTCGGTCACAGAGGGGAAAGGCTGTCAAGGACAGAAGCACATTATCAAGGGGGTTGCTGTAGGCCACATCAAACCGGTAGAGGATACACAGGTTGAGGGTGAGGAGGTGGTATTTGAGCTGCAGCCTAAAAGATGCGTGGGCTTGGCCAGGCAGAGGGCACAGTGTGGGCAGAGGCCTGGGGGCGGGGTGGGAGGAGCACAGAGCCTGCTGCAGGTGGCCGGGGGCCCAGTGCGCAGGAGTGCCGGCTCAGGGGCTGCTGGGGGCTGCAGGGGGGCCAGGTCTCCGAGGGCCTTGGATGGAAACCTAGTCAGCCTAGATTTCAGCCTGAGGGTGTGGGCAGCCCTCCAGGGTTGAGGCAAGCAATGCTCACCCCTCTGTGCTCTCCATTGACAGCCTTACGCCCCAAAACCTGCATAAGTGAGGAGACAGCAAGGCGATGGCGGTGCTGACGGTGAAGGGGATCGAGTCGGGCATCTCAGCCAGCCTGGGGCTCCTCGCTGGCCCCATGCAGCACCATGTCCCCCTCAGTCCTCAGGGTCTGCCAGCCCAGACCCTGGGGCTGGAAGAGAGCTGTGGTGTGGGGGAGCCTTCTGGGGAGAAGGGGCTTGAAGGGGAGACGGCCCTGGGAAAGGCAGGAGCTGCAGGCGGGGGAGGCAGGGCTGCTGCTGCAGGGGTGCTGCGGCCCCCGCCCTGCTCTGCAGGGAGCCCCGGACACCTGGCTTGCTGCCTCTCCCATAAGATCCAGCAAAAAAGGGCTGGCACCCACTCGGCCCTGTCCTGCGTTCCCTGAACCAGGTCTGACTTGGGTCAAGACAGGGGGAAGGGCTGGAGCGGCCCCCACCCGGCCCGGAGTGTGGCCAAGCAGGGCATGGGACCAGGCCTCTAGCACTCAAGGGGGTTCCACCCTCAGGGTCCCACGCTGAGGCACCAACACCCCCTCTCCCCCATACACATCCCTGCCTCATTTGGAGGCTAGCAGAGCTGCCTGAGATGGTGGGACTTTTCCCTGGACCCCCAAATGTCTTGCCAGAACTGCTATAAGCCCCTCACTCATCCTGGCTCCCACCCAGGACCAGTTGAAAAGGACAGATCCCCTCAGAGGAACTGGTTCTGCAGGCATCTCTGTCCTCTAATCAGGGCTGGCCAAGGGCATGGGTCCTGCTGAGGAAGGGAAGGGAGCTGCGCCCACTCATGTAGACCCGGGCCCACCCTGGCGTGCCAGGCGCTCAGCTCTGTGGGCCTGCCGGGCCCAGGTAAGACCAGCAGAGGGGGCAGCTTCAGACCCTAGAGGCCCTGTGGCCGAAAGGAAAGGGAGACCCGGGACCATTGCCACTCCCCTGCCCTCAGCCACTCCCCTTCCACTTGAACTCTGGACAGAGGCAGCCCCGCTGCACCCTGGAGGCAGCTTCCCATGCTGCGTTCTCCCTTTGTGTCCATGTCTGACGTCCATGCCCTTGGAGCCAGGCAGTGAGGGTCTCGCTGCCCAGGCCCCCACTCCTCCCTCTTCCAGCAGCTTCCCAGCAAGTTGGAAATGTGCCTTGCACCCCTAGCTGAGCAAAGCCCAGAATACATCTATTTCCATCTATGTAACAAGCTCGGATCAGGGACCTAATTGGTTTCCCAGTGGTGGGTAATTTCTCGTTCCTAATATTAATCCGTTGTTCTGCTGGCGCCCAGCCCAGCCGCGTTACTGTACTCCAAGTACGTTCCTATGCAACCAAGAGCCCAGCAAATGCTTTATGAGCTTTGCCGCTTCCGCGGGCAGCTATGCAAATGCACATCTCATTTGGAGCGTGGGGTCAATGTGCAGATAAGGAATTGTTTCTCCCCAAGACGATCCATCATTTCTGTAGCCTCCAAGACCCGAGCTTCTCTGCACACCTCCCAGATGTGGCGCTCCTCCAGGGCCTCAGCTCCAAGACAGCTGACATCTGGGGAAGTGAGGGCTGATCACACCAGCTCTTAGTGACCAAAACCACAACTGTGGCCTTAAAGGGAGCCAACTGTCCACTCCCACCCGGGGCAGGGGCCCAGGTCAGATTTGTTGGGAACATCGCACAAACACCATGCGCCCTCGCTCCTGGAATCTCAGCTGATGTTTATAATAATTGCATGCACCATGCAATTTCAAAAGAAAGAAAGGCTGTACAGGCACTAATCTAAAATAAATGTCTATTTTTTTTCTCTTGCAAAATCAATAAAAGATATTGTTAAGGATATAATTTGGTACACTGGATCAGGGGTCAAAGACAGGCCATGCTGTCTCCAGCAGCTGAGTCAGAGTCCGCCAAAGGCTGGCCAGGTGGCATGGGGGATGTCCCCTCTCTGAGCGTCACTTTCCCCATCTGCAAATGACCTGGCTCTGTGTGAAAAACAGACGATATAAGCCCATCCGTCTATCGTGGTTATTTTGTGCCTGGCACCACCTCATTTAACCCACATAGCAACACTATGGGGTCGGCACTATAATGATCCTCCTTTTATAGGTAAAGAAACTGAAGCACAGAGAGGCTGAGTAACTGGCCCAAGGCACACAGCTGCAGAAGCTATTAGTCAACACATAAACCCCAAGATAAGCACAGGAGAGCTGAGGTGGTGGTGAAATCCCTGGGTCTTTGGCTTTGGGGGGGGTCTCTCCATCCTGGAGGCCCACACCCAGATGTCTGATTCTTGGCCTCCCGCTTGGGTTCCCACTCCTCTGCTTCCTCCTGGCAGCCCTTGGCACCTGGGTGAAGCAGCCTGTGAGTGGAAAGAAGGTTCAGTTGAAAGGGTGGGAGCATCTGGGCTGCAGCTTGGGTGCCAGCAGTTGCCTCGGCAATGGATAAGAGGGCCCTTCGGAAACCCACCTCCCTCACTGCCAGGCTGAGGAGTGCGTCCTTCTGTCTGTCCCCTGCCCCCAGGGAGGGAAGATGGAAGGGCCTCCAGCAGCCTTTCCTGCCCGCTGCTTCTTTCTACCTCCCTGGGAAGACAGAGGGGCCCTGCCCTGCCCGGACACCCTGGTGTCAGAGAGCCACCCTCGGACCGCCCTCCGTGGCTGTATCCCTGGGTGGGGGGCTGAGTGAGGCACCCCACTTCTCGGCCACCGGGCCCCTGGCACGGAGGGACCAGAGCTTGCCCGGGAGGGCCTGGTCAACGGGGCGGCACAGCGCCAACAGCCCAGCAACACCACGTCTTCAGTGTTTTTAAGAGAAGCCAGAAATTCAGGTGTTTTATTTATTTTTAATGTATAAAGTGTAACTTTTAAATGTTGGGTCAACCAAGCAAACAAATACCCAAGTGCCCCAGATAAAACTGGTTATGAGTCCTGTGTAGCACCCCCCCTGACTCCCACCCTGCCTCAGCATGAACACCAGCACCCCTCCCTTCCTGGCCCCCCGAAGGCTGCAGTCCCCAACCTGCAGCTCCACAAGTGACCCCGGGCTGGTTCCTCCACCCTCCTTGTCTGTCCAGGGAGGTAAAAGGAGGAAGGAGATCATTCCTGGACCCATATCCTGCCCCTCAGCCCTCCATGGACAGAAAGGCCGGGGTCAGTTGGGTGACCTTTGCATGATAGAGGTCCCTACCCTCAGCCCTGGTGGGAGAACAGAGGCTTCCCCCTTCAACTCCTTCATCCCCACATCACGCCGTACACACAGGGTCAAATCAGCTCAGAGCTGCAACTGCCAGGGGCCCTTGGTACCAGCAAGCCCAGGCGTGGGTTACTGGAAATGAATCTCAGCCACAGCGGATAAGAGGCTTAGAGAAGAACAGGCCTGGGTTCCCAGAGGAACCTCTCCTCAGACCTCTGTCCCCTCGGTGATTTGCTTTCTCTGTCTAGCAGTGGGAAGGGCCTGCTTCCATCTGTCCATCTGTCTGAGTGCAGACAGGCACCATGAGCTCAGAGGACCCAGAGCCTGCTGACAGGTGGCAGCTGCCCCACACCCAGGCACACTTGCCCAGTTGTCCTGGGTCCCTCCTCAGGCCTCACCTTACACCCCACCCGGGTACAGAATGGTGCCCTTCCGAGGCTCTTGGCCCCACCCAGCCTCTGAGTGAACTTCAAGTCACAATCTGGTGGCTCAGCCACTCAGGGTGGGCTGGCTGTGCTGGTCTGGGAAGTTTCCTGCTTTTTTGGAAAAACTGGAAGATCTGGCAGCTCTAGTCCCACATTACTGGAAGGCCTCTGAGCCGCAGTCCCCACCAGCCCCAGCTGCCTCACACTGACTTGCTTCCCTCACTTGCATGCTGTCACAGCCCCGCATATATCCAAGTCTGCACCCCTGAGACAGGCAGGCGATGAATGGGAAGGGCAGGAGGGGGTGGGTGACACTGCTCTGGGGCCCGGAGTGGGTAAGAACTGTACCCCTGGGAATCAGGCCTGCCACTGGGGCATGTAGAGGGCTCTCCTGGGGCCCTGAGACTCGATCAAGCCTCTGGCATCCAGTCAAGCCAAAAGTGCAGGCTGGGGTCTGCAGGAGGCAGGGTGGGCCTCTGTACAACGGGTCATATGTCCCTATGTCCCCGTGAGCTGCGGGGCTGTCTGCATGGCTGTGCGGCACGTCCCTGAACCTCTGTGTGACGTGTGGCATTCATGACACCACTTCCAGGCTCCCAGCTCTGGAAAACTGCCCCACTCACAGCCCCTGCTGCAGGGACGGCCTTTGGCAGACATATTTTGTGATAACAAAACTAATAACAGCCCCCAATAGTGAGCCCTCCCCCACACCGGACGCTCTGCAAGTTTTGTCACTGGAGGTGTATATCAGTGCCAGACACTGAGACCTTATTCGGCAGGTACCCCTTCCCCAGCAAGTCAGTGATGGTGAACAGTGGCCCTGGGGCTGGCTGGCCATGTTCAAGTCCAGCCTCCACCACCTCCAATGGTACAACCTTGGAGAGGGACTTGACACCCTGCGCTTCCCTTGGCTTCCCTACCCAGCAGGGTGCCGGCAGTGCCTGCTTTTTAGAGGTGCTCCTGGGAGGGGACACGCACTCCATACGCTTTATGCTCAGTTTACAGGTGTGAACACTGAGACTTTCGGAGTAAGTGACTTGGGAGCTGAGAGGTGACTCCAGGCCTGCCCAGCTCCAGGCCTGAGCTCCACAGCAGAGCAACACAGCGCCACCTCCCTGCCAACCCTCCTCGACTTCTGTGATGCCTGCCAGCCTCAGCGGCTTGGTCCGGGAGGGGCACTGGCCTCTGTGCCGAGGCTGCTGTCCCCTCTCCTCTGCAACTCTCGCCCCCACTCTGCTGTTTCACTCCATCCCATGCCACCTCTCCCTCACCCAGCCCGCCTGCACCTCTGCACACCCCTCCACACCCCCGCCCGAGACATCCTCAGGGCGGGCCAGGAGGTTTGAGGAAGGGTGCTTGCGGTACAGACTCGCCACCCAGGCCTCATGCCAAGGAACATCTCTCAGGCAGAGGCCCCTCCCTCCCCCAGGTCCTGACCAGTCCTGGTAGCTGCTGGGCTCCTGCCAGGCCTCTGGACGGCAGCCCGGCCCCCAGCCTCCCCGAAGGTAGGGGCTCAGGCAGGGTCAGTCCAGGATGAAATGTGGCCCAAGAAGCAATTACCAGGGTAGCCCGGCCCGGACAGCACCGGGGAGGGCAGAGGCCCCGTGCCAGATTTCCCTCTGTCTGCAGTAAATGCCTGCATGAGGGAGATGGTTTCCCGCATGACTGGGGGTCCTCGGTCCCATGCTCCCACGGCCAGCGGCCCCGGGTGCGGTGGTGCGATGTGTGCTCTGCCCCTCCACCAGGGGCGAACGGGGCGCGTGAGCTGAGCTCTGGCTCTCCAGGCTGTGTGCTCCGGGCTGCATCTCCTGTGCTTTGGGGACGGGAGCTTTTTTGAGTCAATCGCCCAGAAAGCACCTTTTCCTGATTTCCACCAAGACCTGGTGTGGCTGTGTCCCTGCGGCACCAGGTCAAAGCCCAGAGAGGAGCCTCAGGCAAAGCCCAGCCCAGCCCAGCGCCCCTCAGCCCCTCGCTCTCTCTCATCTCCCAGCCACATTGGTGCGACTTCTCTCCACCCCAGAGCCACCCTGGTCCCCGCCAGGACCTCCCCTGCCTCTGCCCACTCCCATCTGCCAGGCCTTCCCCCCAACACACGCAGGACCACTTCCCAGATGTAGAGCAGGTCGTGCCCACCTCTTAAACCCCCTGCCACCACTGTCATTAGACGCCCTGTGCGGAGCTGATACTGAGCTGTCATTCACTTTCCTTTGAGATTCTCTTAACATACGTCTTTCTCTCTTTCTTTTTTTATTTTTCAGTATTTTGGTTTAAAATACAATACTGTGGCTGCAAAGAACAAAACAAACAAACAAAATATCTCCTACCAGTGGCTCCCCATGGCCCGTCACTGCTTGTTACAACCCACAAGGCCTCCCCGCACACTGTGCCTCCAGATGCACACTCAGCAGCAGGCCTGGGCTGCACGCTGCTACCAGTCTGTCCCGTCATAACCACAACGCCACGACGCTCCTCGCAGCCCATGGCCTTCATCCGTGCTCTGACCACTGCCCACGCACCTTGCCACCACCCTTGCACCCTGCTACCCCTGCGCAGCGGCTCTGCCTCTGAGGGGCCTGCCCGCACCGCTCCCATTTAAATCAGGTATCTCCTTGGTTCTCACATTCTGACACAACATTTATGTCGTTAGAATTAGCTTGGCAGGCCAGATGCTTTCCTTCATCCTCGCTTCCTCCTAGGCAAGGGGTCCGCACACTGGCAGCCGCGGCTTCTCCCTGGGGATGAACCTCCCAGCCTGCTTATCCTCAGGCCTGGCTGCAGCAGACGAGAGCCCATGAATCAAGTTGACGTTTCCATTACTGGACCCGGGGCTGGCTCTGGTGGTGGTGTTGTGTTGGGGGGTGGGGGTGGGGGGCTGGAATGACTGCTCATCACAGCCACCAGCTGAGGAAGGACATCAGCCCAGTGATTGCTGCTGCCTGGGTCTGCCCATCAGCCTGCAGACTGAGGAAGGACCATGGCCCTGAGAGCTCTATGTGTCTGGGGGAGAGGGGTGACGTGGGCAAACAAGAGGGCAGAGCCTCATTTCAGGGCACCGTGGGGCAAGTGCAGACACGGGTCCAGGGCTGTATGTGTCCAGGGCCAGCACAGGCACACATGAGTGTGTTTGGTCCACCGGGAGCACATGGGCATGATGAATGCCGAGGACACATGTTAGCATGTGTGCACGTACGAAGTGTTATCTTGAGCTTATACAAGGTCGAGGTTGGCATGTGCGCTCAAGCCCAGGGAAGGTAACTACAGGGTCACTGGGTGTGGGTGCCCAGAGCAGAACATGAGACCTACTCTGGGCTGTGGATCAGGCTAATGAATGGGGGCCAGATGAAAGGCACATACAAGCCAACGAAGGTAGAATGTGTCTGCTCAGCACAGGAGATGGAACCGGGAAAGCTCTTTGCAGGAGCAGGAGGAAGGAGCCTTTGTATCTCCATCCAGGCTTCTTTGTGCTCACCCAGGCAACCCAGCCTGCAATCAGGTGATTCTCCCTCCTCTCAGATCCAGGCAGACAGTGGCATGTGCTCCCCACATGAAGCCACCTCCCAAGTAACTCTCAGTAGGGACCCACTAGGATCACCCACCCAGCCTGCCTGGAAGTGCTTCCTTTTATCTAACCAGCAGCCTTCTTGCTGCAGGCTCTGTAAGACTGAAAGACAGCTAGTTCTCACACCCTGGCTGGCAGGTGCCCAGGAACAGACAGAAGGACTTGAAGTGTGAGTGGCCATGTTGGCCTCCTACCCACTGCCCTTCCCTCACTGCCTGTGCGGGGAGTAAGAATGGCCCTGCTTAAGCCGTCCACATATCATAATCACATACACTTGCACAATCATTTATTTAATAATATTTTTCTTTCAGCCGACTCTGTCTTTTACTTGAATGTCTACTGTGAACTCATGGCACTGGTGTGCCCGTTATCTATTTTTTTCCTAATACACATTTACATAAACACAGCTATTAAAATAGATTAAAAATTTGCCCATGTGCCAATTAAAATCTTGTCCTGGACCTCTGTGGTTCACTTGCCAACTTCAGAAGGAAGTTGGGGTGCGAATAAGCCGCTCAGAGACGCCTGGTGCCCTGGGCCAGGCTCCCGTCCCGGGCATCACTGTCCAGTGCCATATCGGCAGTGGGTCTTCTTGCCCAGAGGCCAAAGTCCGAACTCCTGTCCTGACAGTCAAGGCCTTTGTCACTGGGCCCCAATCTCTCTCCCAGACCAATCTCCCACCCCACATTGTAGGTCTAAAGTACTGAACAAATGAAAATCACTCAATTAATCAAGGCATGAATGAATGAATGAGCATACACCTCCATCTGGGAGTCCCTCAAGCACCTGAGACTCAAGACATCATGGACTTTCCCTTCCTCCCACATCAGTCCACCCCAAGCCTGTAGATTTTCCCCTCCTGACTAGCCCCTGAATCTGCCCTCATTGTCCTATATCCCCAAGGCCACACCCTCTTCTCTCTCTTCGAGTATGGTCAGGATGGGGAGGGAAGCCTGCCTTCCCTGTCTATTCTCTGCCCACAGCCTCGGTGACCTTCCTAGATGCACAGCTGGGCACTTCCCTCTGCCAGAAGCGACCCAGCTGCCGCTGGCCAGACGACATCTCAGCTTCCTAAGAGGGCTTCGGGCCCTCTGGCTGGGCTCCACTAACCCCCACAGCCCGTTTTCTCACTGCCTTGCTGCCCTCCCTTTTCTCCACACCTGCTGTCTAGACTATTCTGAATCGTCTACAACATTCCCAACTGTCTTCTTCTCTACACTCTTGCCTGCCTGACACCTAGACAACCTTTATGTCTTGGCTTAACTGTCATCTTCCCAGAGGAGCCTCCTCCACCACCACCACTCCCGACCCTCCCCCCCACCCCCCGCAACCCAGCAGCCCCTCCTTGCGGTAACAGCAAACACCGAAGCACTTACTCCGTGCCAGGCTCTGTTCTAAATGCTTCACGTACATTGGCTCATTTAACCCTCAGAACAGCTTTAAGAGGTAGTTATAATGATCAGCCTCATGTGCCAGTGGGGATGAGGCACAAGAGAGGTCAGGTTATTTGTCCAAGGTCTCAAGTGAAGGGGCTGGAATCTGAACCCAAGCAGCCTGGCCCACAACTGAGCACCACAGGGCTTCACACACTGAGCTATATAATCGTCTGTCTAAGTATCTGTCCTGCCCACCTGTGATTTCTGCGAAGACAGACACCCTCTCTGGATGGTGCAACATCCTATCTCAAGTGCCTACCACAGTACTTGGCCCATAGGAGGGGCGCAATGAATAATATCATTGGCTAGATGAATATATAGATGGATGGTTGAATAATGAGGATGGGTGATGCATGAAAGAATGATGAATGGATGTCTGATGCCGGGGACAATGACAATTGATGGGTGGATGATGGATGGGTAATGGATGATGAATGGATGGATGGATGGATGATGGATGGATGGATGGATGGATGGATGGATGGATGGATGGATGGATGAATGGAAGGATGGAGGGATAATGGGTTTATGGAAGAGTGAAGAACATTCTCTGCTTGGGGGAAAGCTCTAGAAATCCTCTGGGAAGAGATGAGATCTCTTAGAGCCAGAAATCCTGGTTCAAACCCCATCTCTGCTATTTCCTAGCTTTGTGATCTTAGGGGCAAGTTTCTTTAGCTCTGTGACCCTAAGTCCTCTTGTCTTTGTAATAAGAATCTATTCCCCCAAGCATCCAAGCCCTAGGATTTGATATAAGGTGTCTCTAGACATAGGGTAAAGGGTCCCCAATGGGGTCAGGCTGGCTTAGGATGTGGGTGTGAGGGCTTCTCTCTTGCCCACCCCACATTTCTCATCTGCCTGGTGCCCCAGCTTTCCCACCATCTGGAATCCAAGGCAGCCTGCCAGCCTGACCCCACCCCAGACCCAGCTTGGTTCTGGGCTTCCTCCCTGCTGCACCTCAGCATCTAACCCTGACCGCAGCACACTCGGGGCTGCCTCGCCTTCAGGCTCCTTGAGGACCTGATAGGGTGGAGGCCTGAAGGGCAGCCCCAGCCCAGGGAGCAACTGGCCTCCACACACAGCAAGAAAACAGGTTCAACAAGCATTTATTGAGCCCCTGCTGGTGCCTGCTGTGTGACCCCTGCGGTGCCAGTGCCGCTGCCCCTCCTTTAGGCAGCCCCACCCGTGCCCTCCTGGACTTCCTAGCCAGCTCAGGGACCCCAGGCTCGCAATGGCTGAAGTCCATGGCTTTCCTGGCATCCCAGCCATACCCAGCAGGGCTCTGCATGTCGTAAGAGTTAGAAGTTGCTGTCCCAGTGTTGCTCCGAGCAACCCTGTGTATTCCTGCAGGCCTTGCCAGCCTCACTGCTGGGGCCCTGAGATCCAGGCGGCGGTGGACAGGGCGGGCCCCGTGTCTCCCATGCAGGCTGGCTGAGTTCAGAGCACACAGGCCAGGTTTCGGTGGGTGCCAGACCAGTGGCCTTGTGGCGGGGGGTTTGGGGGGACTGGTGGGGACAATGGCCTGAGGTCCGAGGGTCAGGCTGGGTCTTGGTCACACCCAGTGCCCCAGGACCCAGCACTGGCGGTTCAGCTCTGGTGCCTCGTGTGCAGAACTCCGGGGCCAGGAGTCTCCCATGTGCGGCTGGTGTCCTGCCAAAGGACAATGCGGTCATTGCTGACAGTTACCTTTCTCTGTCCACACCCCACCTGCCCCTTGCCCCACCAGCTCACAGCCCACCCATTACTCACCCCCCACTCAATAGGCCTTCCACCTGCGTTCCAGCACCCTTCCCACCCCTCTGTCGCCCATACCCAGCTCTCCACCCACCGTCCCACTCACTGCCCACCCTCGCCCCAGCTGCACACCCAGCTCTCCACACCCTCCCACACCCCCATTCCCCACCCGTCTGCCCACCAGTCCAACAACACCTAGACGGACATCTGCCGATACCCACAGCGTCCAATACATCCATCACCCCACTCACACACTCTTCCCGCCCACAACCCATCAGCCCTGAGACCCACTCATGCACCTCCCACCTACCCACACACTGGCCCACCCACCGTCACACACCCCCACCTCCCTGTTAACACACCCACCAGCCCCGCTTCCCACACACACATCTACCTACAACCCAGACAACCTCGGACCCGCTCACCCACTCCCCTGCCTTCTCATTTACTTCACAGCCTGCGGACACTTGCACTGATTCACCAAGTCCCCAACCCCCATGCGTGCACCCACCAACCCTCCATCCTCCTGCCCCCAACCCACCAACGTGCCCACCCAACGATCCACCACTGTGCCCGCCCCCAGCCCTGCACCTCGCCTGTCCTCCCATTCACCCCCAACACCAGCCCCCCCCCCCACTCGGGACATCTACCACTCACTTTCCTTCCTCCCTTTCCTTTCACCTGTCCATCCCTCAGTTAAGCACCAATCCCTTCCCTGTATGCCCACCCCTCTACCCACTCACCTGTCCCAGTCAACCTGTAACCACCTCTCCACCTTCCTATCTGCCCAACCCATCGGCTTTCTCTGAGCTCCACTGTGTGCCTTCAAGTGCCAATAAGGAGCCATGGGAGGGTGAGAATAAGTGCGGACTGGTCCTGGGCTCTGGTCCTTCCTTGGCCCCAGGGACAGTGAGAGCATACGAAGAGGTTCCAAGCTGACTCTGAGCAGCCCTCTGGGCCAAGGTATCAGGCAGAGACTCTACCACCCTCCACCACCCCCCACTGCTCTTGATGGTTGGGCAAGCAGGAGGGTTGGGAGGCTTGTCTTGAACCAGTGTGCTCACTCTTGTGTCCCTTGATTCTCAGAAGCTTGCTCCTTGCCTTTGAGCAAGTGCCTCCTTGGTGTCTTTCTAACATGCCAGAACCATTTGCATCTCTGCACTGTGATCCGAAGACCTACAATGTCCGTGTACCTACTGTGGATCAAACCCCAAGGCCCAGCTCAAGTCTCTCCTCTCACAGGAAGATCACATTTTTTCCCCAGCCCTTCGGGGTCTTCTTCATCTTGGAACACCCACCCTGAGTGGCTTCACACCCGTTAGACTGGGAGCCCAGGAGAGCTATGGCTCAACCCAGGAAGGATGCTCCATGGGGGATTGATAGAGGTGGAGCCAGAGCACAGAGGCAAAGGGAGGGCCTCACTGGAGGACAAAGGAGAAACTGACAGTGACCGAGCACTTACAGACAATACACCACACAAGATCCTAGTCTCAAGCCTGGCAGGCAGGCAAATTTTACCAAACATTCAAAGATGAAGGACTAACTCCTATTCTTTTCAAACTAATCCAAAAAAAAAAAAAAAAAAAAAAATTCAAGAAAAGGTAGGAATCATAAGCTCTTTTTTTGAGGCCAGTATTACCCTAATTCCAAAACAAGGTAAAGACACACAAAGAAAGAAAATTACAGGCCAATATGTCTGATAAACATAGATGCTAAAATCCTCAACAAAATATTGGCAAACTGGATCTAGCAACACATTAAAAAGATCATACACCATGATCAAGTGGGATTCATCCCAGGGATGCAAGTATGGTACAATATTTGCAAATCAATAAATGTAATACATTACATAAACAAAATGAAGGACAAAAATTACATGATCATATAAATAGATGCAGAAAAAGCATTTGATAAAATCCAGCACCCATTTATGATAAAAACACTCAGCAAAGTGGGAACAGAGGGAGCATACCTCAACATAATAAAAGCCATATATGAGAAACCTGTGGCCAGCATCATACTCAATGGGAAAAAACTTTTCCCTTGAGACCAGAAACAAGACAAGGTTGTCCACTTTCACCACTCTTATTCAACATAGTGCTGGAAGTACTAGCCACAGTGATCAGATAAGAAAAGGAAATAAAGGGCATCCAAATTGGGAAGGAAGAAGTAAAACTTATTATTTGCAGATGACATGATAGTTTACATGGAAAACCCTATCATCTCCACCAAAAAACTACTCAACCTAGTAAGTGAATTTGGTAAAGTAGCAGGATACAAAGTCAAATTCAGAAATCAATGGCATTTTTGTATGCCAGCAATGAACTATCAGAAAGAGAAACTAGAGGGGGAAATCTAATTTATAATAGAAACAAGAAAAATAAATTACCTAGGAATAAATTTAACCTGTCCATACTACCCAAAGCAATCTATAGATTCAATACAATCCCTATTAAAACACTAATGGCATATTTCATTGATCTAGAAAAAATGCTCCAAAAATTTATATGGAACTGGAAAAGACCCAAATAACCGCAGCAATCTTGAGAAAGATGAATAAAGTTGGAGGGATCACAATACCTGATATAAAATTATACTACAAGGCCACTATAATCAAAACAGCCTGCTACTGGCATAAGAACAGACACATAGATCAATGGAACAGAATAGGAAGCCCAGAAATAAACTCAAGTCTCTATGGTATTCAATATTTGGCAAAAGGGGCACAAGCATACATTGGAGTAAAAATAGCCTCTTCAATAAATGGCCCTGGGAGAACTGGACAGGGACATGCAAAAAAATCAAACTAGACCACCAACTTATACCATACACCAGAGTAAACTCAAAATGGATAAAAGACGTAAATGTAAGTTGTGATATCATAAAAGTCCTCATGGAAAACATAGGCAGTAAAATTTCAGATATTCTCCCCTGACTGCTGTGGCTCAGTGGACTGAGCCTCAGCCTGTGAACCAAGTGTTGCTGGTTCGATTCCCAGTCAGGGAACATGACTAGGTTGCACGTCAGGTCCCCAGTTGGGGGCACGTGAGAGGCAACCACACAGTGATGTTTCTCTCCCTCTCTTTCTCCTTTCCCCTCTCTCTATACATAAATAAATAAATGAAATTGTTTAAAAAAATTTCCGGTATTCCATGCAGCAATATTTTTGCTGATATATCTCCTAGGACAATGGAAATAAAGGAAAAATATAAACAAATGGGACTACATAAAATTAAAAAACTCAGCATGGCTAAAGAAACCATCATCAAAGTGAAAAGGGAACTGACTGTTGGGAGAACTTATTTGCCAATGATACAACCAATAAAGGTTTAATCTCCAAAATATATATAGAACACATGTGACTCAACACCAGGAAGACAAACAATAAAATTAAAAAATGGGCAAAGGACTTGAACAGACACTTCTCCAAGGAGGACATACAGAGGGTCCATAGGCATATGAAAGAATGCTCAACATCACTAGCCATCAGAGATGCAAATAAAAACCACAATGAGATACCACTTTACACCTGTCAGAATGGCCATCCTAACAAATCAACAAACAACAAGTGCTGGAGAGGATGCGGAGAAATGAGAACCCTACTGCACTATTGGTGGGAATGCAGACTGGTGCAGCCACTGTGGAAAACAGTATGGAATTTCCTCAGAAAACTAAAAATGGAACTGCCTTTTGAACCAGTGATTCCACTGCTAGGATTATACGTGAAGAATCCTGAAACCCCAATTCAAAAGAACCTATGCACCCCTATGTTCATAGCAGTGCTATTTACAATAGCCAAGTGCTGGAAACAGCCTAAGTGTCCATCAGTGGATGAGCGGATCAAAAAACTGTGGTACATTTACACAATGGAGTACTATGTAGCAGAAAGAAAGAAGGAACTCCTGCCATTTGCAACAACATGGATGGAACTAGAGAATATTGCACTGAATAAAATAAGCCAGTCGGTGAAAGACAAATACCATGTGATCTCACTTATAAGAGGAATCTAATGAACAAAATAAACCAATAAGCAAAATAAAACCAGAGGCATGGAAACATGGAACAGACTCACAGTGGTCAGAGGGAAAGGGGAAGAAAATAATGGTGGAAAGAAGGGGAAAGGACCAGTAAAAAACATATATGAATGACCCATGGACATGGGCAACAGAGTGGGGATTGACTGTGGGAGTGGGGGCGGTCTGGACGGAGGAAGGCAAAGGGGGAAAATTTGGGACAACTGTACAGAGTAACAGTTTTTTTAAAAAAGCCTAGGAGGCACCACTATTTTACAAATGAGGGAACTGAGACTCCATAAAGGTAAGTGGCCACGTTAGGATTCACAGCTATAGTGGAACTGGATCGAATCAATTTCTTAAGCTTTCATGTTAAAAAAAGTTTGTTCCATGTATTTTTTCCTAACCTGAGCTCCAAAGGATGCTCAGACATTCTTGTCATCTTTAGGGTCAGACAGGTTCTTTACAGCAGCCTTTGGGGGTGGAGATTCCTGCTGAAGCCAGGAATCTGGCTTGTGCTTGCACACCTCCAGGGACAGACAGCTCATTACTCTTTCTCTACCCCCAAAGCAGCTCCGAGTGTTGGAAAATTCTTTCTAATAACAAAGGCTGAAGGCAAGAGGCAAAAATGAAGATGGTTATGCCAATGATGGGTGCATGTATTTCTTTCCCTCTGGCTTTTTTTCTGTTCTTAATATTCTTTAATGTTGGTTGGTGTTTTGCTAATTTTACTATATATTTTAAAGGAGTGGGAAATGTTTGGCAAACATTCTGAATCACTTGGCCTTAGGAAAAACATTTGTTTTGGCTCCAGTCACTGAAACAGTGGCAGTTCTTCTAAAGTGTTTACTGCCAAGGCATAAGAGTTTGAGATTTTTTTTTTTAAACTGAGAAGCAAATATTTGGTGCAAAAGAAGGTTTGATTATTTTTCTAAATGAGTATTTAAAAGTGATTGTAGTTGTTCTTATCTTTGCTAACAGGCAGAACCTTGGAGAGTTCTTTAGAACAGAGAAAAGTGTTCATGTATTTTTAAGGAAAAGAATGGCCATGATCTCCTATTCCTTGAGTTAAAATCAGGCTCCTTGTCCCCTGGATACAGAGGCCAAGTCAGTAAGGACTGGGGCCCTCCTCCCCTCTCCAGCCTCCAGGAGGGGCTTGCAGCCGAGGGCTAATTAGAGTGGTTGGAGGGATCTGTCCTCACTGTGCTGAGAAGTGCCCCACCAGTCCATGGGGACTCCCCATTCTCTTCCCTCCTTCCGGTCCCTTTAGTTTTACAAAAACAAACAAACAAACAAGAAAGCAAACAAACAAACCAACAAATGGACTTTACACTGTAGAGTGAGGAATTCTACCTCACAATGCCTGCCGGCCCTGGCAGTGCCATAAACGGGCTGGGGGGTGGGGGGCACTGGTCAGAGCAGCCCTTCTCAGCTCTGGACAGTGGTTGCTGTGAGGAATGTGGGCTCAGATCTTCCAAAACACTCAGAAAAACTGAACTGGAATTTCAAAACAAAATCTCCACCCAAGTAATCTGTGGGTGAAGTGCGATCTCCCAGGCTGGACTTGGCCCGCATGGCCACCTCCAACCTCTGACTGCTCCCCTGCATGCCTTTGTTCCCTGAATCTGTTCCATGGTCTCTTGGCCAGGGTGACCTGTCCTGCTGGTCTCTGGCAGTTGACTCGCCCACTCATCTTTGAAATATTCCCTCTTCTGTGTCCCACAAGATGCTGCACATCCCCTCTCCTTGCGCTTGCCACTTTGTGTTGCGGGTGTCTCCCCAACTAACCTGGGGATTCAATGCAGGCAGAGAGCGGGTCAGCTTCTTCCGGAGCCCTCGGCCCCCAGCACCTAGCCGGGCATGGAGCAGGTCCTGGCCTTATAACAAACGCAGACACGTGCAGGAGGAGGATGGACTGGCTCCTGAGTTGGGGGGATGGGCTTCTTTGGCCCGTCCTAGCCTGAGATTTTGTACACTGTGAGAAGCTCTTTGCTCAGCTCTCCTTCTTTGGGGGGGGGGGGGCAGGGACAACTGTACTTGGAGTCTGATAGTCAATTGTTCAAATCCAGGCTCTACCACTTATAAGCTGTGTGATTTCTTTTTAAGCTCTGCGACTTTTGACAAGTAACTTCACCTCTCTGAGTCAGCAAATGGATGTGAATTAGAAAGGAGTCAGTAGGCTCCCTGCATAGAAACCCTTCATTATCCAATTTCAGATAAATGTGAAAACAAAATATCAGAACTAGGAGGTGGTGGGTTCAACCACCTCTCTTCAAAGATGGGGACGCTGAGGCCCATAGGTGGGAAGAGATCTGTCTAAGGTCCTACTCAGAGGGTTGTTAGCAACTACTGTGTTTTAAGTTTCCTTGAAACTTCCCAGGCTCAGCAGAGTGTTTGGCACATACGAGGTTCTCAGATGCGATTTCTCTTCCCTTTTTTAATCCAAATATCAAAACATGAACATATTTAACATCGGTCTCTTTCAGCCTTAATTTCCTAATCCTTCAGTGGAAATTCACCGTATTGAACTCTCCCCAAGGCACCAAGATCTGGAGGATCAGCTCTTATAGCTCTGCTGAATTGACTGAAATCACATCTAAGATGGATTCACTGAGTTGGGAGGGCCCTTCAAAACCAAGAATGCCAATGCCCCCACAACATGCAGATGGGGACACAGGACCCTGAGAGGGGATGTTGCTTGTCCAAGGTGCTCTGAAGCTGGTAGAGGAATTAGTGAGGGTGGGCAGGCTTCGGGGGTGGGCAGGAGGCTGGTACTGGTGCTCCCGACCCCACAGTAGCCCAGCCTGGCACAGAGGAGCCATCTGTTTACAACGGAGAGCCTTCTGGAGATGGCCCGCTGTCCCAGGAGCTGAAAAGCTCTCCAGGACTCACAGCCCATCCAGAGCCTGCAGTTCGGCTGCCCACCTTGAACCCTGGCCTCTAAAAAGAGATGGAATGTGGGGAGTGGTGGAGAAATGAGTCAAGGTAAGCACCGAGATGTCTGGTTCTGGAGACCCTTCGGCCAGTGACACCATCATCCTTCTTCCGTCGTCTAACATGTCACCGCCGTGGCAAGGGGCACCCATGACTACCTCTCCAAGTTGACACTGCTCTGTAAATCTGTACCCTGAGGGGGCCTAGAGACTCTGTCAGATCTGGGAATGTTGCTTGCTTTTCTCCTCCCAGTTTCCAGTCTAGGCTGGATGTAGCACAAGGACACAGACCAGCTCCGCTTTCCTCCATCGCTGTGTCCCTGGCACTGAGCGCCATCCCAGGAGGGTACTGATAGCACAGACCTGTTGAACAACTGACTTATGCAGGATTTGGGAAGAAGATCAGGTTTGTGTGGGATCCCTATGGAGGTAAAGGTCGGGTTTTCTGCTCTACCTTAGGGCGGCTTCTCTTAGGAGACTGAACGGGGTCCCCCGTCCTTCTGCTCCCTGGAGTCCATCTTCTGGGACTCCATGTTTCTGAGGCCTTTGGAATTCAAACCCAGGCAGTCTCACTCTGAAACTGGGCTACGACATTGTGCCTCAGACTGAGAGCCAGGACAGGAACACACAGAGATGAGCATGACCAGCTCTGCTGGGGGGAGGTGGGGAGGCGCTGGTGGGCATTCCCACACATCGAGCTGGACTTGGAAAGCGCTCGCCAAGCTCACAGTTCCGCTGGAAGGGTCTGTTTTTTTTTGCCAAATGGAGGCAGGAAGCAGGTCACTTCAGGCAGAAGGAACAGGGTGTGAAGTAGGTGCTTGGCAGGTAAATGAGGTTTTCAGGAGGCGTGAAGCCTGGCAATGCGGGTGGATGGGGGAGCCAGCAGCCTGGGAAGCAGGAGCACAGGATCTGTGCACTGGAGGGGGTGCACAGGAGTGGGGGGGCAGGTGTAAAAGACCCAGCAGGTTTCCCCGGGGTGCAGGGTGCACCCTGTATGCAGACTCCTGGCCTGTCCCGAACCAAAGCACTGACACTTCCAGCAAAATCTGCATTTTAACAACTGCCCCCAAGTGTTTCTTGGCATCAGGAGTGATGGGAGGAGCACTGCCTCAGGCAGAAATGGGCATGAGGAGGACACTGGCACAGCTTTAGTTTGGAGTCACCCAGACTTGTGGCCCAGGACACATGGCTTTGTTCCTGGGAACCCAAGGGCCATCTCCTGAAGATGGGACTGCTCCTCAGAGCAAACACTGAATGAGGACTAAGTGAGCTAAATCAGTCACCAGAAAGGTAGTGGCACCCAGTGCCAGGCACTGGGGCTGCCAGTGAATGTGGCCACAAGGTCCCTGTCCTCATGACATTTCTGTGTTAGTAGGGAGAGAGTTAGCAAAGAAGGGCTCGGAGTGGTGAGTGACTGAAAGAAAAGTGAAGCCAGGATGTGCCAGAGGGAGAAGGTCTCTGCAAGGACCTGCAGGAGGGGCTGGCCCAACACCTGGCGCCCACCAGGGCCCCGTCACAGGACGTGGTGGAGCTGGGAGGGGTGAGGAAGACATGATCAAGTCTTAGGAGGGCGGACTGGTGGGGAAGTGGCTCTAGATGCAGCAATTTCCAGCCAGAAGCTGCTGAATGGCCCAAGCGAGAGGCACGCGATGCAGACCTGCCCCGGCGGCAGCCTCACAGGGGCCGGCGCTGGCCCAGGCTGAGCCTGCTCAGAACGTGGTCTGTGGAGCAGCAGATGCAGCATCACTGGGAACTTTTTGGAAATGCAGAATTCCAGGCCCTGCCCAGCCCTCCTGAGTCTGCATTTTAAGGAGCTCCCAAGGAGATCCTGATGCTGGTATTGGCTTGGGTCCCTCAACCAAGTGCCAGGTGTCTCCAAGCTGCAAGCCCATATCTGTGCCCAAGTTAGCATTGATGCTTACTTCAGAAATATTCTCTGTTTCCATTTTAATAAAGGATCAGACTAGAGCAGCACTGCACTGGATTTGATTTTGATCTAATAAGTATGCCAAGATGCTCTGGGTCCAGAAATCCTTCCTTGCAATCCCCTCTGCTATTTTGAGGGCAGCAGTGGCAGAGATCTGTCTAGACAAAGCTCCCCAAAGCCACCTCTGTACCCAGAGAGTGACAGCCTCTCACCCAGCTCAGCATTACAGACACATATGGCAAAATCAAAAGCTCATCTTGGGCATTGAACTTGACAATTGCAATCAGCTGCAAACCCCTGTTGCCCCTGAAAGGAAGATGCAGACACCTGGACCATAAGGCAGCATCCTCCCCATCAGATGTCACATCTGATATGGTTCTGAGCTAGCTGGTAGCACTACAGAGCCCCAAAGCAGGTTTCAAAAGAAAACTCTTTCCTCAGGAAAAAAAAAATTGTGGCAGAATCCATATCACAGTTGCTCAAGAAAAAATAACAAATTTGGAACCGTTAAGATAACTGAAAAATTGTGTCATTGATTATGTAAAAGTGGCTGCGCAGGTGGGAAAGAGTGGAGGAAATTGGAGGTTTAGAGTCAGTAATTGAGCACCTACTATGTGCCATGCATGTTCTAGGCTGTCAGGATACAGATGTGAACAAAAGAAGACAGTGTTTTGGAATGGAACCTAGTGGGGAGAGACAAAAAAGAAATCAAGTTTGTAAATATAAAACATAATTGCAGAGAGGGACAGACACTGTAGTAAACAGAAAAGAAGGTGACATGAGGGCAGCTGGGGAAGCTTCTCTGAGAAAGTGGCTTTTGGCTGAGGCTTAAAGACGAGACAAAGCCAGTCATGCAAAGGTTTAGAGGGACAGCATTCCAGGCAGAGAGAACAGCAAGTGCAAAGGCCCTGTGAAGGCAATGTTTTGTATGTGAAAAAAGACTGGATGATTCCAGACTTCTAGTCAAGATGGAGGCATAGGTAGACATGCTTCAGCTCCTGACACAAACATAAGAAGGATCACAACTAACTTCAAAACAAAAATCCACCAGAACTGCCAGAAAATCAAACTGTATGGAAGTCCAACAACCAAGGATTTAAAGAAGAAATATTCATTCGGACAAGTAGGAGGCGCAGAGACAGAGAACTGGGGTGGAGAGGACACAGTGTGGTGGTAGCAAGGTGGCGGTGACCAGAAAACGAGCGGTCCCACATTTATGCGTGGCAGATAAAAGCCAAGAGGGACACCTGGGGAGGGATCCCAGCCCCAGGCCAGACTGTGCGGCTCACGGTTCCAGCACTGGGATAATAAAGCCTCATAGCTTCTAGCTGTGAAAACCAATGGGGGTTTGGGCCACAGAAGAAACTGCCTGTCTCTCAGGAGAGTCCATTTAGAGGGCCCCCATGGTCCTAGAATGCACACAAGCCCACCCACTCTGGGACCCACCACCAGGCAACAGCTAGAGGGGTGCCAGTCTCATACAGGAAGTGGATGAAGTGACTGGAAACATGTGAGTGCCAAGCAAGAGCAAGCGACATTGTTCCCTCTCTGACCCCTCCTCACACACAGCACCACAAAGCAATGAAACAGGTTTCCCAGCCCTGGCGAATACCTAAGGCTTCATCTCTTACAACATAACAGGTGCACCAAGACTGGGAGTCAAAGCAGCTCTACCTAATACACAGAAACAAACACAAGGAGGCTGCCAAATTGAGGGGACAAAGAAATATGGCCCAAATGAAAGAACAGATCAAAACTCCAGAAGAATAACTAAGTGAAACAGAGATAGTCAACCTGTCATATGCAGAGTTCAAAACACTGGTGATAAGGATACTGAGAGAACTCATTGAGTACGGCAAACACATAAGGGAAGAAATGAAGGCTACGCTAAATGAAATAAAGAAAAAATCCACAGGGAACCAACAGTGAAGGGAAAGAAAGCCTGGGTTCAAATCAACAATTTGCAACATAAGGAATAAATAAACAGTCAACCAGTACAGAATGAAGAAACAAGAATTCACAAAAAAACAGGACAAAATAAGAAGACTCTGGGACATCTTCAAAAGGGCCAACATCTGAATCATAGGGATGCCAGAAGGAGAAGAGAAAGAGCAAGAAATTGAAAATTTATTTGAAAAAATAATGAAAGAAAACTTCCCTAATTTGGTGAAGGAAATAGACATACAAGTCCAGGAAGCATAGACCCAAAGAGGACCACACCAAGACACATCATAATTAAAATGTCAAAGGCTAAAATAAAGAGAGAATCTTAAAAGCAGCAAGAGAAAAGCAAAGAGTTACCTACAAAGGAGTTCTTGTAAGACTGTCCACTGATTTCTCAAAAGAAACTTTGCAGGCAAGAAGGGGCTAGCAATAAGTATTCAAAGTGATGAAAAGCAAGGACCTACAACCAAGACTACTCTATCCAGCAAAGCTATCATTTAGAATGGAAGGGTAGATGAAGTGCTTCCCAGACAAGGTAAAGCTAAAGGAGTTCATCATCATCAAGCCATTATTATATGAAATGTTAAATGGACACATTTAAGAAAGAGAAGAACTGTGAACAGTAAAATGCCAACAAACTCACAACTATTAGCAACTGAATCCAAAAAAAACAAAAACAAACTAAGCAAACAACCAGAACAGGAACAGAACCATAGATATGGGGATCATATGGAGGGTTATCAGCAGGGAGGGGGAAGGAGGAGAATGGGAGAAAAGGTGCAGGGATTAAGAAGCATAATTGGTAGGAACAAAATGGACAGGGTGATGTTAAAAATAGTAAAGGAAATGGAGAAGCTAAAGAGCTTATATGCACAACCCATGGACATGAACTAAGGGGGAGGAGGTTGCTGGAGAGAAGTGGGATATTGGGCAGAGAGGGGCAAAGGGAAAAAATTGGGATGACTGTAACAGCATAATCAATAAAATATACTAAAAAAAAGAAAGGAAGGAAGGAAGGAAGGAAGAAAGAAAGAAAGAAAGAAAAAGAAAGAAAGAAAAAGAGAGGAAGAAAGAAAGAAAGAGAGAAAGAGAAAGACAGACTGGTGTGGCTGGAGCAAAATGAGTGGGGGTGGGGGAGAGTGAGAAGAGAGGAGTTTGGGGGTTCAGGGGCCAGCACAGGAGCTAAGGGGAAAGATCTACATTCCCACAAGCTGTATCCCCAGTGGACCAAAGGTCTCAGCAAAGTCTGTTTGCCTTTCAGCTCTTTAGTTTTTCCATATGCACAGGAAGAGGCCTCCTTCTGTCCCAGGGCTGCCACCACCACCCCATGAGATGGCTGTGAAGTGCTTAGCAGAGACCTGCACGCAGTAAGTGTTTAATAACACAGGCTCCCCGGCGTTCCTCCTCCCCAGACCCTTGTGCCCAAAAGTCAGCCCACCCACACATCAGAGCAGCTGCTTGGTGCAGAAATATTGCAAAACTTGTCCAGGCATTTCCAAAATATTTTCTTGGCCAGAACCCCACTCACAGCTAAGAGACTGCATTCTGGAGACAGCGTTATCTCCGTGGACCATCTGATCAGGCTGCTCTTCCAGCCCGTGTGCTCTGTGAGGGTCAAGTCCACGGGGCTATGTCCCCACAGCTGCCCAGGCCTGGCAGACAGGGTGTGCCCAGGGTTTGGCCTTGGGTGTCGGACGGGCTGTGTGCAAATCCCAGCTCTGCCATCTCCGGGCACAGCCGTGACTTCCCTGGGCCTCACTTTCCCTGTCTGTATTTAGGATGGAATGAGTGGATAAATGTGAAGTCCTCAGAACATACACAAGGCTAAGATATTATCATCCGACCTGGTGAGACTTAATTCTTCTCATTGGTTATTATCTTCATCAAGGCCAGGTATCACCATCACAGGTGTGGAATTCTACCAGGTTGCATCACCCCTGGCTAAGTGCCCTGGCCCCATGCCTCCTTCTCCAGCACCCCACCCTCACCCTGGGCCTATGAGGCGCCTCCACGGACCCCTGTGTAGCTCTGGCCCCAGTGTACAGCGGGGGCTTGGGAGCTGCCTGGCCCGGGATCATGCCTTATTTCCCTCACCCAGGGAAGCATCTTTAATAAGGGCTGGTTGAATTAAAGGAATGAATAAGTGGCTTTCATGTGGCCCCAGAAGCAGCCCACGTCAGGATAATTAAAGTGGCCGAAGCTCTGAGGCCGGCATGCCAGCCCACGTTCGGGCGGCTCCTCCCTCCATTCTGATGGCGATGTGGTCCTTCTCTCCCTCGTTCTTTTAACGGAGTCCCCAGCACCTCCCTTGGCCCCTTGGGAAAGACAGCCATCCTTGCCAGCTCAGCTATCTGGTAAAGGGCACACCTCGCAGAGGTGCTGTGGGGTGTGAGGTTCTTTTCTTTCCCGAGAAGCTGGGCTGGAAACCTCAGGGTCGGCGGCCAGCCCCTGCCTCTCTGCCCTCCGCGCCCGCCTGGGAACCCCAGCGAGTTAGGACCCCAGCGTTTCACTGTCCTGCCCCCCACCCCTCCGATTCTCCCTGGAGGATCTCAGCAGTCCCTGCGTTTCAGCTCTCTCCGTCCCCAGCGTTCCCCCCACCTCCCCAGACTGAGGCAGAGCGCCGCGGTGCCCACAAACCTGTCCTCCCCCCAGCGCCCGGGCGGACGCACTGCCGACCCCCACCTGCGCCTGGGCTCTCCCCACCCACCCCGAGAAATTCATGCGTCCACCCCACACAGCGGCCCTTGCGCGGGGACCGAGTGCGGCTCCTGCCATGTCTGCGGGGTGACGCAGACGTGTGTGCCTGGCACTAACTGCCCAAGTCCCTCGCAGCACCGGCGCTAAGCGGCCAGACAACACGTCTTTCAGAGCCATCTGCCTTTTCGAGCTTAGTCCCTCGCCTGCGCCCGCCTGGGTTTTCTGAGGTCGCCCAGCGAAGCTCTTTGCTGTCGAATCTGTATCTCAGGCCCTGCGTCTGGGGGAGCCCGAGCGGAGACACTGACAGCGCTTCCCGCCGAGGGTCCCGGAATTCGCCCGCTTTCATCTCTGTTTTACCTCCGGCCACCATGGTCTCTCCCCAGACGACAGCAGCACCATTCAAGCTGGTCTGCTGGCACCTTGTCTTGCTCCCCAATCCGTTCCCCACATTGCAGATGGAAGGGAGATGGATATGGAGACAGATAGATATTTAAGTGACTATAAAGGCGTGGGCACACGTAGGTTTACAACGGCGAGTAGGCGAAACACGTAGTATAGATGCAGGCACATAGACACAGATGTAGCTACAGACACGTACGGAGAAATAATCCTGATAGTGCTTTCCCTGCTCAAAACGCCCTAGGCTCCCCAGCGCCCGGCCTCCTCTTCCCACCGCTGCCCCTGCTCCTGCGGCCCATCTCCCCCACTGTCCACTGCCCTCCCGCCACGCTGGCGTCTGACCAGGCAGCTCCTGCTGCCGGACTTTGCACCTGCAGCCCCTCTGCCTGGAAGGCTCTTTGTTTGGCTGACTCCTCTCAGCCTTCATGTCCCGGCTCCTCCGAAAGGTGGCTCTAAAGGAGCCTCCGCTTTCCTCTTTATCATCACATGTTCCCTCCTTGGCATCTGAGATGGTCTTGTTTGTTCCTGAGTTCACTTCTCACCTGGTTCTCTCTTCCCCTCGACTGCCGGCCCCACAGTGCAGAGGCCTTGCTCTGCTCCTGCTCACAGCGGCAGGTCCAGCACCCAGCACGGGGCCAGCACAGAGTAGATGCTCAACGGATATTTGTGGAAGAAATGCAAGATGGAATTTTGCACCGGCTGTTCACCTGGAAAATACAGCTGATGCCTATTTCATGCTCAGGAGATGAAGTGGGTAACAGGTCGGGTGAGGCTTTGGGACCAGTCTGGGGGTGGAAGGCTTCTGCAGTCCCCAACCCTGAGTTTCCTCATTCTCAATTCCAGGCCTTACTGTTGGGGCCGGACTGACTCCCCTTGCTTTCGCCCTCACACCTCAAGGAGTTGGCCTTTCCTCCTTGCAGCTTCCTAGCTGCCTCCAAACAAGCCCCCAGCTTCTTTCCACCCAAGGTGTTCTGCCCACTCTGCAGGGAGCTGGGGGAGGCTTTGCCCCAGCAGGGGAGCCGGGGGCACTGCACAGTGGGCCAGGGGCTCTCAGCCTTTGTCCCTGTCATGTGCTTCCTCAGCCCCCTGGTGCGTTTCTGTTCCTCTGTGTTATCCCTGAGGCAGGTGCTTGCCAGCTGTCTCCACACCCTGGTTCTTGACCCTTTCCTCCAGGAAGCCCTCCACTCTAGCACATGAAACCATGGTGTGTGAGCCCAGTGTCCACAGAAGAGCCACCTCTTGTTTGTTGGGCAGGTCACCTTCCTGAGCAGGTGCCTCCTACAGGAGAGAAGGCCGGACCCTCTCCTCTCCTCCAGCCAGGCCTTTGCCCACACTCCTCACCCCGCTCTGTCTTCTCCCTCCAGGTAGAGCCATTTCTCACTTGGTTACTAGAGTCACAGGGTCTGCGGTCAAACAGACTGAGTTTAAAATGTCACTGACTTAGTTTGGGTCTCCCCAGAAGCAGGCCCTGAGGTGGAAAGTCAAGGGAAGAGCCTAAGGAGATACAGGGACTCTGGGTGGAGAGAAGGCAAGTGGCACAGGCCACCCAGGGTGAGCTGGAAACCCCGGTGACACCCGACTCATGCCCTGCAGAGGACGCAGAGGGGTCCCGCTCCAGGGGCGAGGGAGCTTGGTGTGTTCTGAGGGTGCAGGCAGGGGAAGCCCCAGGCACAGAGATGGGGATGCTGGCGGCAGGAGGGTGCTAGAGCTCCCTACAAGAGCTGGGAGAGGCGGGTGGGGCACTGCCAACTCTGCTCAGATTGCTCTGCTGAGCTGTGCGGCCTTAGGCAAGTTACTCCACCTCTCAGAGCCTGAACTTCCTCATCTGTGAAATGGGGGCTGCAATTTCTGCAGGGGTTGGGGATCAGCAAGGGTGTGAGATCAGGCATGAAAAGCCCTTCATGTGGGGTGGGGTGGGCAGGGAGCACGTGGTGGGCATTGCGCAGGTTCAGCTGAGATTCTGCCATTTTAACTTTAATCTCCGTGGACTTTCTTTGTCTGGAGCAAGCCCCTCTCCCCCCAGTGAGACATATGAAGTCAATGCATTCTAAGCTGCCAGGAGCGTCCCCAGCTCACACCAATCTTGCCCACTGTCACCTCCCCGGCTGGGCAGTGCCACACAGCTGCCGTCTCCCTTTAGGCCCATGGCTGGCCGGGTGGGACCCCTGCTGCCATTCACCTGCCTGTCTTTAAGTGCTCCCGGCTCCCTCATGCTTGTTTTGTGTCCCGCCCCACTGCAGGATGCCACATGCAGAGGATTTGTTACTCTAAGACACCAGCCTCAGTTTCCCCATCTGTAGAGTGTGTTTGCAGGAGAAAGGAGGAGTCCAGGGACACGTTCGCTGGGCTCATCGCCAGGGCTCTCTATCGGCAGATGGCCCAGGATCCATACACGGGCTCCTGAGGACGAGGCCACTTACGGGCTGGGTGTCTCTCATGGCGGCAATCTAAGCGAAGGTCTTCCTCCTCATGCCCATCCCCCTTCTCGATCCTGGAACGAAAAGAACCCAAAGGCTGTGTAAGAAAGAGCAGGCTGAGCTGGCAGAGGCCCAGGGCTAAGAAGTGCGGCCTCTCCCCTCACAGAACATTCTGCAAAGCAGCTTTGCTCTGCTGCTCCAGGAGACCCTTACCACCACCCGGTGATGGGCATCATTATGTCCACTTTGTTGATGAAGAAGCAGAGGCATCGGAAGGTGATGTGACCAATAAGGTGCTACGGAGCTAGTAAATTGGAGGCAGAACCCGGATGCAAACCCAGATGCTGTCATAAAAAGATGTTATGTTATGTGCTAACGGCAAGTTACAAAAGAATGTTTATGGTTTGATCTGTTTAAAAAAATGATGTGCTGGTATGCACAGAAAGCTGTTTGTCTGGATATATACACCAAAAGCCCAATGGCGACTAACCCTAGATAATGAGAATATAGGGGGTTAAATCAGGCACCTTCTCTTTCAACTTACCTGCTTTCTGACTTGGAGCAATGGCTTTTATTAGCTGTGTCACTTTGCTTAACCAAATTAAAACACTTCCTAAAGCCATTTCTACATATAAATGGAGCCCTGGGTGCCTGCCTTCCAGCACGGTGCTTGTTCCCACCAACAACTGTGAGAATTTCTCCCACATGGCTTCCTTCTCCTCTGGCATCTCAAGATCCCCGCAGTTCTAGAGAGGCTGTCTCTTCTGGTGTGGCTGGGGCTGAGAAGCCCCAAGCAGAGGCTGAGGCGTCAGGGTAGAGGTGGCTGCAGACTCTCTGACATGGCCCTAGACTGAGACACTCAACCCCACGCCACAATGACCAGGCCGGGAGTGGGTGAGGCCCTATGCCCGCCTCGCACTCACCTGACTGCCCAGTGCACATGTGCCTCACCTGAGAGAAACACAGGGTGGCCCCTGCAGCACAAACCATTGTGCCACTGTATCTCCTGGGAGCACAGAGAGAACCCCCAGCGCCACCTCAGTGGCCACGTCCTGATAGCTTCCCCCTTCCTCTCTGCCTTTCGCTTGAAGTGCAGCTGTCCTGCGACCACCCTCCTCATGTCTCACCTTCAGTGCCTCCTCCAAGGCTCTCTCCAGCACCCTCTGTCTGGTCTCCCCTTACCCCACCCTGCTCTTCTTCCACCGCTACCCTCTTTGTTCACATGCCAAGGAAGTCTCAATCCCCTCCAAGCAAAAGCCGATCCCCATCTTCTGGTTCTTTCCATCACCTCTTATTCTAGTTGCACAGCCATGTCCAGGGGCTGGGGGAGACATGGGAAGGTGGTGAGGGATAAGTGAGCAATGGCAGAAGTGGCTTTAGTAGAAGGGGAGACCTCGTCAACATTGGTTGCTCAGGTTGCTCATTCATTCACTCAGTGGCAGTTTCCTGAGGTCCTGCTCTGTGCGGACAGAAAAGTCCTCTTCCTGGTCTCTGTCCTCAGAGAGCTTCCCGTTGAGTAGAAAGATAGGCTTGCACTTGATTTAGAACAGGACAGGTGCTGACCAAAGGCCGCCTGAGGATTGCCCATACTGTCCTCACTAAGGTACCAGGCCTGGGCTTCCAGGGAGCAAAGTCAAGATTTTGTTCTTCTTCACAAATATCTCTGTGGCCCGGGGGGCCCCTGGTGACAGAATGAAGGCCTGAGTGTTGTTGCTATGGAAAGGTTCACTATAAGGGAAGATGTTCCCTTTTCTGTCTTTTAGTGGAAATATCTTTGCTACTTTCCTGATAGCACAAGTTTGTTAAAAAAAAAAAAAAAAAAAAATCCAACCTCATTAAAAGAGCAGAAGTCCCCCTATAATTACACCCCTGTGTAGTAGTTCTGGTCATTTTGTGTCTACCTTTTCAGCATTAATACTTATATAAATAGCCTCAGGTTAAATACGCCATTCTTGTAACCTAACTTTTTTAACTTACCATAAATTTCCACATTTTTCCATGTCAGTACACATAAATCTCACTCATCTTTTTTCATGATAGTTGTTTATGAAGAAAATAACTAATATTCAATACCCTATTGATAAACGATTAGGTGTTTTTCAAGTTTTTTCCACTGTTCCAAGTAATGCTGCATGTGCATCTAGCAAGGTGTTGAGTCCCCCGTCCACAGAGATGCTCAAGGCTGGGGTATCACCAGTCATGAAGCTGCAGCCGGATTCAAACAGCTGGGCCAGGTGACTGAGTCCATCCTCATTCCTGAGCGCCACCTGCCTGGTCCCATCACGTCTAGTGCCACAGAGTCGATCAATACCAGCCCTGTCATGTCCACCTGCTTTTCATAGCCTTAACCTTGAACCCATTCCCTGATTGTCCCAGGCTCCCGGTTCTCAGGGCTTCTAATCTTGGGATCACCTTCCCCCAGGCCTCATTCTGGGCACCTCCTGGGGCTCTGTTGAGTGCCTCCCCTGGGGGAGGGGCACCAGTGAGCAGAGGATTTGATGTTTAAGGCAAGAACCAGCCCTGCCTGGCATGGCCCCTCCTCTTCCTGGTCACCCAGACCTTGCTGCTAAGACACCCAACGTTCGATAGTTAACATATCAAGAATCACCTGCCAATGAGTGAGCGTCTACCGTGGGCCAGGCCTTGGGCTGCCCTTGGGGGCCACAGGGACGATGATTCAGAGAGGTCCCTGTCCTTGATAAGCTCATGCATGTTGCTCAGGTGAAGGCTAGATGTTATTAAGAAGGTTGAATAAGGGTGGACGGTCTAATCCAGGAGCTGGCAAACCTTTTCCATAAAGGTGTAGATGGCAAATATGTGAGGCTTTGTGACCATATGGTCTCTGTCACAGCTCCTCAACCGCCCTCATAGTTCCTAGCAGCCACAGACAATATGCAGATAAATGGGCGTTGTTGAGTAGACATGTTTACAGCAGGTGGTGGCTAGATGAGGCTTGCAGGAGAGAGTGGGTTAACCTCTGGCCCTGCCAGTGCTTCTCAACTGGGAGACCCACTGAAGTCCCCTGGGGGAGTTTTAAATTAGCCAGTGACTGGGACGTGCAGCCAGGGTTGAGAACTGCTCCTGTCGGTTGGGACCAGTAGAGGCTTCATGGAGGAGGGGACCGGGAGCAGCACAAAAGCCCACGTGACGTGCTCACGCCTCAGAGAGGGAGCCAGGACCTGTGGCTGGGTCTGCTCGTCTCTCTGCTGCATGGGGTTGCCGTTCTGGAGGGAGCGGGTTGCTTGCACAGACACAGCCCTCACCACCAGACTCGCCAGTGAAAGTAACAGATCTGCAGGATCTGGCAGCCCCCTAGTGAGTGCGAATGTGACGATGGTTATGGCAAAGGCCAATGACCCTCTGGGGAGGTAGCTGGGGTTCCCCAATGTGCTGAGCTTTATGTAGAAAGAAACGGAACAACTGCAGATGCCACTAGGCGGCAATTTCCTTTGAACTGGAATTTCCTACAGAAAATGTTATGTGCTTCCTGAAGACAGGCCGTTTGTTTTTTAACATGATAATGTGGGAAATTACCCACACGTTTAACTAAGTGCCTTGAAGGGTTAATGGGGTGCTGGGGCGAACAGCGCTCAGGAGGGGCAGCGGGTGGGACCCTGGGCACCTCAGCCCCTTGTGCACGCGCTGTGCCGCCTCCTCCCTGGGGCGTGGGCGTCTCCTCTGTGAGCTATTTGAGTCTGGACACGTCCCTATCGTCTTGAGTCTTGATTTTCTCATCTGATTAATGAGCACAATAATGTACCCATCTCTTAGGGTGGCTGTAGGACTGAGTTAAGAAATGTGTTAGCTCCTGTTTATAGCTCTCAGGGCCCTGCTTGGCACTCGGCACTGTCTTCATTGTTATCAGAGCCTCATCATCATCATCCTCGCCTCTGGGGCCTTCATGGTCGGACACCCAGTGGCTCCACCTCATAGTTCCTGATGAGGAAGGATGTTATTTTAACATACTAATCGATACTCCCCCAAACTTTGCACACTCCTCCTCTATTCCACCGTTTAGACCTGACCCACTTGCTGCTTGAGGAAAAATGATGCTTTGGAAGAAACAGAAAAGGCGTCGAAGTATCAAACGCTCCCGGATTCAGGGCAGAGGAAAACCAGGGGGGTCACAGCACAGCCTTCTGCCCCAGAGAGACAGTCACCCCCTTTGGGGACCAGGAGAGCCAGAGCAGAAGCTCAGAGTGAGATGACACCATGGGACCCAGGGAGCTGAGCGGGCCCCAGGGAAAGGTGACAGTAACCGAGGTACCTTCCCACACTTCCAAGTGAGCAACAAATAAGCTGGTAAACTGATTAAATCCTCGTTATTGTGGGTCTGTGTACACCCGCTCAGCCTGTATCCCAGCCAGAGTCCCCACCATCACCACCCTCATCACCGCTGTCATCCCACACTACAGGTGTGGGACAGAAGCTGAGATCCCATGCACCTGCGAGGGTGAGCAGTGCGCCAGCAACGCGAACACCGGGCTTTCCGTGTGCAGTGTCTGTGCGCTTCCATGGGTGACCACTCCTGCACGGCCCATCTGAAGCTGCTGATGTGCAGCTGGTTAGTGGCAGGGCTGTGACGTGAACTCGGGTTTATCGGCTCCTGGAGTTTGGGCATGTTTGCCTGTGTCCCGCAGATTCGTCTCAGATGCCCCCAGGACGCCTGCCCTGTGAGGTCCTCGTAGAAAGCGGGGCCAGCAGATATGCAAGCAGCTGTGTGGGGTATGGCTGCACCGCCACCCCATCATTGCCCCTGGGACCCGCGATCTCTGGAATCTGACAGAGGCCGGGTGTTGGCTCTTTTTGAGAGAAGAAAAGGATGCAGGCAAGTGCTGGAAGCAGGGGCTCCAAGGATTGGAGGGCTTGCGGGTGGCCCAGAAAGCAGCGTTCTGCCTCCCCAGTACCTGCGCTCTTCATTCTAGGGCCAGATGTGGCCACTGCAGGCAGGGGAGTGGGCAGGGGCCCCACTGGGTTTTGTCTCTGCCAGCCCGTTCTCCGGCCCTGCGTCCTCCTGCAAGCCACCCCTCCCTCACCGGCACAGGCTGGCGACTGTGTCCCCCATCTCCAGCCACTTCCTGGTCTGAGCTGATGGTCTACATGCCTTGCTTCTCCAATTATGTGACAAAGGACTAGGTTTTTCTCCTTAATTTTCAATCTACCTTGGACCAATTTTTAAATAAAATACAATAAAAATGAGTTACTAGAAAATGAAATTAAAAAGCAAACAAACCACATACAAAAGGCCAGCTTGGGTGTGTCAGCAATATTATTGCTGTGAAAGTGTCCACACACATATCTCAGTTTCTGTCCTTGCTTCGCTGTGGCTTTGCAAACGGGGCCCAGGCCCGGGGACCATGCTCTGCAGCTCTGGTCTCCTGGCCTCCTCCTGAGTCCTGAGCAGCACTGCACCTGCTCTGTTCTCCAGCCCAGTGATCCACAAACTCAATAGCACCCACAGATCATCTGAGCAGTTTGTTAAATGCAGGTGCTGATGGCGCAGGTCTGGGGTGGGGCCTGAGATTCTGCATTTCTAACAGGTTCCCAGGTGAGGCCCATGCTGCTGGGCCCCGGATCACATCTAAGGAGCCAGGCACTGGAGCGTGGCTTGGCCGTGTGGGGGCCTCACTAGGTTTAGGCCCGGACGTCCTCCCCTCAGCTCTAGGCTGCTGTCCAGCAGACCCAGGCCTGCAGTGTGCTCGCCACCGCCCTGGCTATGAGTGGGCATTGCCAAGCAGCTCACAGTAGTGACAGTGGGGCATGAGGCTGCCCGGAGCCCTCCCAGCCAACGCCCCCCTCTCCCGTGTCCCCTCTGCTGCTGATATTGAGGAGGAAGCAGGGAGTGGCTGTCCTTCCACACATCCTTCCCACTTCCCTTTGATCAATTTCCACCTGAAGGACTGTGCTTTTTGCTTTCCTTTCACAACTAATGAATGTAATTGTGGGAGCTGGGTGAGGGCCCTGCATCTCCGCGTGCCAGCTCCAATTTCTGGGCTCCGCACCCCTCTGGAGGGTAGATGGGGATCTCAATGGACCTCAATAAAGAGTGACAAGGAGGGTATGAGGGAGCTGCTGTTGAATGAGTCTCGGGTGAAAGAACTCAGACACAGTTGCAAGGGACAAAGAACATGGTGATTTCTCAGTGATCCATTTACAATAGAATAAAGGATGGGATTAAAAGGAATGTTGGCAAATAAATGACCACAGGTAGAAAATTAAGATTCCATCCATCACACGTGCCATTATAAGATTGGGGGGAGAGGATAAATGGATTTTTAAAAGGATTTCTTTTTTCCCTTTCCCATTTTATGAGTAATATCATCGGACTACAAAACATCTGGGAGATATAGAAAAGATAAAGCTATCCAGTGTTAGCACCCTCCCCTAATCTTCGTGTAGTTGACAGTTTTGTCTCCATTTCTTCCCATCAGGTTTTAAAAAGAAATGTCGAGATATTATCACCTTGAGATTATTTCCAGAACTGCATGGGCTAAGAGATTATTTCTTAGAAAAACAACCACTAGCATTAGTGAAGCCCCGCCCTAACCCCACCCCCACCCTCAACAGCCACCAAGGGGGCCCCAAGGGCCCCAGCACAACCTGAAAACCTCCAGACTTGGTTTCTTTCAAAAGGTCCTGCCATAGCCCAGCCTTGGCTAGAGGAGAGGGAATGGGCGAGCCAAGTCCCAGGAGTGGGCACAGCTAAGCATGGTAACGGTCATGTGGCTGAGGAGCAGGCTGTGGGCTGTGCGAGCCAGAACCCTGGCAGGCACCAGGGGGCGAAGGTCACCTTGGCCTGATTGAATAGCCAGTGACATAGCCCAGAAGCACCTTCCAAGAGGCCTTGCTCTCTGCTCCATCACTCTCTCCATGTCTCCCTGTGTTCCTGAATAAAGGAGGTGCGTCGGCATGTGTCCTGCCCCGGAGGAGCTGTAGGGGCAGTTGCGGGGCTAGACTGGGTGAGTACGGGGAAGGAGGCCCCACAGGCTGGGAGAGCACAGGCAGGGGGCCTGGGCGAGGGGCTGGAACCCACATGGAGGTGTGACCTGAAGGCCCCGCATCTAGGCGAGGAGTGGCAGCAGGCACTGCAGGCAGAGAGCCTGGCAGGCGGGAAGCACCACGGAGCCAGGCGAATGGCCCATCTGGGGAACTTGGTTGGGGGTGGGGCAGTGGGGAGCCGCTCCATACAGCAGGATCCAGGGTCCATGGCGAGGTGAGGCAGTGGCAGGGCCTTGAAAATGATGTCAAGGAGCTAGACCTTCGTCCTGGAGCTGGGGGAAGTCGCTGCGTTGTTTTAAGCAGGAAGATGGGCCTACAGGTGCCTGATCATATCAGCATGATGAAGCTATAGCACTCTGGCTGCTGGGGGAGGACAGGCACGGGGGCAAAGTCAGATGTGGGATTAGTGACATCAGACCTCCAGGCAAGAGGGAGGGAGCCGAGGCCCAGGCTCACTGGGAGCGTGCTGGCTTTGGGTGGACTGCACATGGGCGTGTGAGGGCCTGCAGATGGCTGGCTGGTGCAAGCAGGACCACCATGGAGAGAGACGCAGAAACAGAACTGGGTTTGGGGACGCTGCCATGGGTGGGTCCTGGCCATGCTGATTCTTGTTGCCCTTGAGAATACAAAGAGGAAATGCTAGAGAGGCAGCTGGATTTGGAGTTGGGCATCTGGATGAGACTAAGAAAGCGGGAGTCCTGGCCCAGGTGTGGCCATCGAGGCTAATGTCAATAGAGGAGAGAGAAGAGCCCAGAAGTGACCCTGGGATATTTGCCCTGTGGCGGAGCAGAGGGGGAGCAGCTGGTGGGAGAGGTGCAGGGAGGAGGGTGAGTGTGGGCAGTGGGCTGCTGGGAGCTCTGGGGAAGTGGGGGTGGCGGGCCACACAGGGTTGAGCTGTGAGTGGTGGGTGAGGAAGAGGAGACTGGCCCCTCCCCTGTCTGAAAATGTCCTTACAACAGACAGGAGAGAGGAGCTGGTGAGGCCTGGGGTCTTTGCTCCCCTTTCTGCACCAGCCTCAGCAGGTGGGGGCTGGCACCCAGGAAGGGGGATGGAGCGGGTACCTTCTCTACCCCTACATCCCAGCTGCTGCCAGCCCCCACCCCAAATGCTGTAGGAGGATGAGAGAGATGAGAGGCTCAGGCACACCTCCCACTGCTCCTTAGTCTCCAGTCACACCAAGCCTCTTCCATTTTCCTCAGCGCGCCAGTGCGCTCCCCTTCCCGGCCTTTGCTCACCGTTGCCTGTGCCCAAGAACACCTCCTGCACACACCGCCCGTCTGCCTGGCGAGCGCTGTGCGTGTCTTCAAAAACTGGGCTCAGGGTCTCATCTACAAGGCTTTTCTATGCTCTGCCCCCCTGAGGTGGGCCAGCAGACTCATCACGAACACAGGACCCTTTGCTGCACTCACCAGCCCCAGAGCCAGCCCCCCGAAACCCGCAGGTCTGTGAGCGGGGTAGGTGCTCCCCTCTCAGCTATTGGCACCTTGTAGGAACAGGGGCCCAGTGTAGCCAGACCCTCTGCTTTCTCATCACAAGACAAAAACCTTAATATTTTTTAAACATGAAATCTCCTGATTTTTAAAACTCAGACAAAATTTAAGATTTTTAAAAGCACCACGGGATGCAAACAAAGCACATCTCCAGGTAGGATTCTCCAAGGGCCTCCAATGTGCATGTGCACTGTGACCTTCCTGGGGGGCAGGGGTGTCTTCCCCACACAGAGGGGCATTTCTGGCTGGGGGGGAGAAGGGGACACCGGCTTTGGGCAGGAAACTTCATTGCATTACCTCATGTAATTCTCACAACAAAGCTTTGAGAAAAAAAATGCCAGCCCACTTTCTAGCCAGGAAATCTGAGGTCGAGAGAGGTGAAGTGACTCACCTGGGCACCCCCAGCCAGTAAGCTGCACTTAGTGCCAGCCCTGGTCTGTGTCCTCGTGTCTCCCACAGGAGTGGGTGCGGGCAGGCACGGCGCCCGACCCGTGCAGCCACAGAAGGCACTGTACAACTTTGTGGTATAATTAGTAATATCATTATTAGGAATAAGTAATGGAGCCCTAGGGTTCCAGGTACCAGTGAACGAGTGGAAACCAAGAAGGACAAGCTCTCAAGGTTGTACGTGGGAGGAGGGAGAGGCAAGCAAGAAAGTAAATGAATTAACAAGTAAGTTCAGAGAGGTACAAGCTGCAGAGCATGGGAAGTGACGGCAGTGACCTCAGAGAGCAGGGGCTGCCCTCTGTCCTGGCCTTTGCTCCCCACCCCCAATCCCTGCGGCACTCCCTGGGAGACAGGGTGTGTGTTCAGTATGGCTGAATTCCCCTGGAGTCCAGCCCAACAGGTCTCATTTTCTTCCACACATTGTTAAACCAGAACTGAGTTTTAACCTTCAGGAAAGCCCCAATCTGCAAATATTTACCTTTCAATCACCATCTTCCAATCCTCTCCTCCCACCCTACCCCCTTGGGAGTCCCCATGAGGATGTCCTCCTTGGGGACAACCCACAGGGCTTAATTCCAGAAGTTTCGTCTAGCAAGTGAGGCTGCTCAATCAGGAGGTGGAGGATCCCTCCACCCCAAACCCAACCTGTGTGCACACTAGCCCCACACACGTGCACACATGCCCCCTTCTTCCATTTGCCACCCCCCACCCAAAGCCCCTGAAAACCTTCCAGAATCTGCCCACCTGCTCCTCAGACCTGCCATAGGCTCGGTCCTACACAGGAGAACCCAGCAGGACCCAGGTGGGGTGGGGCAGCGGTCGGGCAGGACAGCAGGAGAGGCCTGGTTGCGGTGGGTTCCACCCATGCCTCACCAGCTGACAGGAATGACGGCGGCGGCTGGGGACCCTGCACCTTCTCCCAGGGCCCCCATCCTCCCACACCCCACTCTGCATTCAGGGCCTGCCTTGCAACTCACCTGCCCTCATGCTGTGAGCCTCAGTGGACTCCCGTGAGTGCGGGGCAGAGACTACTGATCAGTCCTGAGCAGTCACACATTATGGACTTGCCAGCTGTGTGGCCTTGGCGCAAGTCACTTCACCTTTCTGTGCCTTGATTTTGCAACTACAAAATCGGATACATTAAGACCTACTGCCTCACGGAGGTGCTGTGGAATTAACATCTAAAGCATTTCGAGGAGTGCCTGGCACAGGGCAAGCACCGCACAAGTATCAGCTGTCGTTAATACGGCTATTCAAGTCCTAATACCTACAACGCCACCTCCACCCCATCCTGAGCTAACTGTTCCCGAGCTTTATATTTTGCATCAGTGGCAGAAGGGACTGGAAGTCACACACACAGGACTCTCTCCATGTGCCCAGAGCTGCCCAGCACATTACCTGCCTTATCAAAGGTGAGCCTTCCCAGGATGCCCAGAGCTCTGGCTCTCCCATTGTGGGTCAGAGGAAACTGGCCCAGAGGGGCTTTGTGCTTTGCCCCAAGTCACACATCAGCAAAGCGACAGAACTGGAAAACTCACTGAGGCTGGGGGTCTCTAAACCCCCTGCTCTTTCTACCGTACTCCAGTCCCCCACGGGGTAGGAAACATGGGCAGGTGGGACCATGGGTCTCTTCCCTGTGTCCCTGGCTGCAGTTGAGGGATGCTGGCCACTGCAGGATTCCAGCTCTGCTTCTGGGCCACCTGCAAGCCTGTGCAGAGATCTGCTGTGTGCTCTGATCTCTTTGTAAAGATGACCCTCCTCCACCCACCCCCCCAAAAAAAGGAAAAGGAAAAGAAAAAATTTGAACAGCCCAGGTAAGCTGAAATGCTTTCCTCAGAGAAGGGAAATAATTTGATGGACCTGTGTGTAATGTTCAGGTTATGAATGTGGACAGTGATATTCTGCACATCTGCTGGGAAGCATTCTCTCCCGCATCACTGGGACCATTCAAACTGGGGCACCAGCAAATTGCAGCTTCTTGGTATGAAGCGATCCTCTTTTTTGCCTCAGTGAAACAACGTTGCCCATGATGTCCCAGGCTTTCCCATAGCCAAGGTGACAACTGATGCAGTGTTAATGGGACGTTTTAGACATTAGACTGTTTATATGGCTTCTCTAAACATTTCCTGGGCACCTATCATGGGTCCCATGCTATGCCGGTCATTGCCTCCTTCCTAGTGAACATGCTGTGGCCACAGCTGTGGGCAGGGTGGGCCGGTATGCCAGGTTAGCCTGACCTCCCTGGCCACAGCCAACTGGACAGGTCTGAACACCTGACCTGGGACTTGGGCGTGGGGGTGTTGGGATGCTAAATCTGCCCGACAATAGTGGGGATTGAGCTGAAAGGACATGAAGTAGTCCAGGGCTGAAGTCTCCAAAGAGAAGAATTCAGTCAATCACGCACACAGAAAATTTAATGAGCACCTATTAGGTGCCTAGCCCAGTTCTAGGTGCTCAGAATACAGTGACAATACAGCAAAGCCCTTCTATCATGGAGCCTACAGTCTACAAGCTATCAAACAGATAAACAAATAGAATAACTTTAGATTGTATAGGTGCTATGAAAAAAATAGCAATGGGTTAAAGAGTGGCTAGGACAGGGTGTTTGGGGGTGTGCAAAATTAGACCAACTGATTAAGGAAGACCTCACTGAGCAGAAACCTGAGTGAGCCATCAGGTGAGTATTTCAGGCAGGGGTACAGCAGGTGCAAAGGCCCTGAGGTGGGGTTGAGCTTGCAGTGGTCAAGAAACAGAAAGGAGGCCCATGTGGCAGAGGAGAGACAATGGCATCAGAGAGAGGTCCCTGTGTGTTCCCCACCATGTGAGTCCTGGGATTAAAACCCTTCCACGTGCCCCACAGAGAGTCCAATTCCGCAATATTGCTCAGCCTCACAGCCTCCTTTTCCTCCTCAGACTCAGCCCTGAGAACCTTTAGCTTCCCTGCCACTGAAAGACATTAGAGCATGTCCAATCACTCCCCAGAAGCTAACTCTGTGATAAGAATTTGGGTAAGGTAGTGCATTTAGGAGGTGGGCCCAGGAAATATGCTAACCAGCTGCCTGTCAGTTCTTCCACCCATCCATCACCCATCCATCCATGCATCTATATATCCATCATCCATGTGTGCATCTGTCCTTCCGTACACCCAACTATTCAACCATCCATCCACCGTTTACTGTCACCTGCTCTATTCCCAGCTGGACACTGAAGACTCAGGAGATCAGACTTGGTCCCTGACCTTGAAGGGCACTCCTCCAGCAGCCATCACCAGCCCCACCGCTGGGTCTTCTTGTCACTCAGAGCTGTGACAGAGTTTAAGATGGAAACCTCGGTTCAGCCTTTGTACATCCCTGTCTTGGTTCTAAGAAGCCTGGGGCTAAATGGCAAACACTCCACCTTGATTCCCTTCCTAATTTCTCAGGCTCTGATTACCTAAGCTCAAGGCAGTCACGTGCACCATAAAAAATTTAAATGCCCCAGATAGTCCAACATAGTGGAGTCCAAACTCTTTCTCACCCAACCTGCCCCTTCCAACCCACATCCACCCCGGCACACTTCTGTTGGTGGCCAGAGGTGACCCCATGTGCACTGACCTCTCTCGGAAGTACTTGATGGCCTCAGGGTCTATGAAGGTCGGCTCCTCCCGGTAGCCCTGCTCAAAGACCTTGCGCTTGTGCCGGAACTCAATGACCGTCTTGGTGTAGGAGTTGAGCGTGGTGACAGAGGCTGCCATGCAGCAGGTAAAGGAGCCCCACGCCAGGCTGCCGAGAGGTGAGGAGAGAGGTGCCAGTGAGGGGGCGCAGGGGACAGGAAACCCCACCCACCACACATCCATGCACCCTGCACCTTCTGGGCCAGACCTAAGCAGGTGCCACCACACAGAAGAACAAGGGTCCCTGCCCTATTCACGGTCCAGTGTGGGAGACAGCATTATCTGTACATTGTGATGCAGATATGACAGAGTTTATTATTAGGAGGCAGAAAAAGAGAAAGTCATTCCATCCAAGGGGGCTGACAACAGGGAAGGTTCCCGCCATACAACTGTGTTTGTGCTGGGTCTGGGAGCACCAGGAAGGGTTTGCCAGAGGAAAGGGCATTCCAGGAAGAGGGAAGAGCATGCACAAAGGCACAGAGGCATGAGGCGTGGGGAACATTTCACAACCTAGGGGGGATTTGGGATGCTGGAGTCAGGGGATGTGAGGAGATTAGTGGAAGTTAATGATGAGAATAGGTGGGGACCAGAACCCTAAATGCTGGTTTTCTGTGAGAGTTAAATGACCTTTGTTCATGTGTGACCTTGGGCAAGATGCCTAATCTCTTCCTCATTCCTCACATCCATTTTAATATGCATAATGATAGCTCCATTCCAGAAAGTTTTGCTATCATTACTATCACCACAGAGAGCAACCTTTTTACTGCCCACTTTTACCTTACTCCGTTTCCAAGCTCTCCCTCTGAGAGACTCAATGATAATGACCTTCGTGGCTCTGCACTTCCTCTGGCCCTGCTGGGGACTCTTGGCTGCGCTTGCCTAATGTTCATGCTGAGCCAGCCAGGGTTGGGGAACCTGTCCTACCCACACCAGGAAAGCAGGGAAGGATGGAGTGGGGCCAGGAACCTCAGCTGGCCAGCGCCTGCTCTAGAAAGGGCCTCCCACCTGATTCTTCTGAGCAAGACTGAGCAGCAGCGTTTATAACCAGGGGTGCTGTGCCCACCACGCTCCCCTTACACCTGGTCTGCTTCCTGGGTCCCTGTTCCCTAGCTTCTGCCTTGATGACAGGTTTCCTCCAAATCAAGGGCTCAGTTTTGTCGTTGCCCACCCTGCCCTGCCTCTGAGTCCCCAGCCTCCCCTTAGGGTCTCTCCACATCCCCGCCCCGCTCTCCTCAGGCGAGTGCGGCCCACCTTCCACACTGTGCCCCGCCGTGTCAGCCTCAGAGCACCCAGAGGAAAGCATGGCAAGGTCTGAGGACCCAGCCTTTCTCCCAGGGGTCCCAGCCACCATCTAGCCCTTACTGCCCAGCCCATGAAAGGAGTTCCCTGCTCTTTCATGATAAGGAGCTAATTTAGATCTTCCAGAAGCTCTGACTATCTATAATAGACAGCCGTGGGGTGTCAGCCTGACCCCTCTAAGAACTGCCCTGTCCACCAAAGGGTCCAATAGCTGACTCCACCCTCTGCTCATGGATGATTGGAGAAGGGCTGAATGTCTGACCAAAGCTGGTTTAATCAGATAATCCCTCTTCTGAGCAATAAAGTTCAAGATTCTAGTTCAATCTGGGATGTTGTTTGGGCCCGAGTGGCGGAAATTGAGAACCCGAGGACAGAGAATGAAGAAGCAGACTTTTTTCTGGGATTCTATGAGTATGCATATGTTAGTTTTGCCAGAGCCGCCTCCACTCTGTTAAGGGTCCCCTCCTCAGCTCCTCTGGGCCCTGTGGTTTGTGTGGGGCTGGACTCACCCCCAGCCTTTAGGAATGAGCACGTGGCCTAGGCCTGGCCAACAAGGGTGTCGCTTCTCTTTGGCCACAGTAATTGGTTCAGGACAGGCACGCAACACCAACGTTAGGCTAATGAGACTCAACCCCAGGACTTTTGCTGAAATGATGAGAAAATAGGGCTCATCTTTCATCCAGAGTGGGAGCCAGGAGCCTCTGGAGACTGTGTTGCCAGCATGCCAGCTGAGAATGGAGCTGACTCAGAAGAAAGGAGCTAGATCCCTGAGCTGAAGCCATTATCCCTGAGCTTCTCAGTTGTGAGACCTGACTTCCTGTTTTGGGGTTTTTTCCCCCCTTCAGCCAGTTTGAATTGTGTTTCTGTCATTGCCAACCAAGTTCTCATCTCTACAAGCAGGGATCTTATCTATGACCAGGTTCAACTCCCAACTCTGATGACCCACCCAGAGGAGAAGCATCGCTTCCCATCGCATCCCATCATGGCCCTCATTACACCTTGGGATTCTCTTGTTTATTATTCTTTGTTTTTAAATTAAATGTTTTATTTCAAGATAGTTATGGATGCAGATGTAGTTGTAAGAAATAATACCGTGTGCCCTCTACCCAGTTTCCCCCAATGGAAACATCTTGCAAATACAATAAACAGCCAGGGTACCGACACTGGTACAGTCAAGGCACAGGCCATGTGCATCCATTTCCACAGTGACCCCTCTGGCTGCTGTTTTTATGCCACACCCAACCCTTGGCAACCACTTCTATAATTTTGTCATTTCAAAAACGTTATAGAAATGGAATCACAGAGTATGTATGTTTGGGATTGGCTTTCCACTCAAAATAATTCTCTTCAGAGTTATCCAAGTTGTGTGTATTAACAGACATTCCTTTATGCTGCTGAGTAGGGATCCTACCAGCAATGTATGCGTTTCTCCACATCCTCACCAGCATTTGGTGTCATCACTATTGTTTCATTTTAGCTATTCTGAGAGACATGCAGTGACACCGTTGTGTCCTTAACGGCTAATGGTGTCGAACATGTTTTCATTGGCTTATTTACTGTCTGTGTACTGCATTGTCTCTGACAAAATGTCTGATCATGACTTTGACCACCTGGCTGCTGTTGTTGTTATTGTTGAGTTTTAAGTGTTTATTCATCCTAGATAGTAGTCCTTTGTCAGATATGTGGTAAACAAATATTTTCTTTCAGTCTGTAGCTTGTCTCTTCAACCTCTTAACAAGATCTTTCACAGAGCAAAAGTGTTTAATTTTGATGAGATCTAATTTATCAATTTTTTGGATGCTTTTGATGTTAAGTCCAAGAACTCTTTTTCTAGGCCTAGATCCCAGAGATTTTTATCCTAGTTTTAGATATTGTTTACAGGTTTATATTTTATATTTAGGTCCATAATTCATCTTGAGTTAAATTTTATGTAGGGTATGAAATTCAGATCAAGATTGATTTTGTTTTTGTTTTTTGCCTATTAATGTCTAATAGCTGCAGCACCATTTGTTGAAAAGGCTATTCCTGCCTCCACTGAATGGATTTACCTCTTTGTCAAAAACCAGTTTAGCCTTGGCCAGTGTGGTTTGGTTGGTTGGAGCGTCGTTCTGTAACTAAAAGGATGTGGGTTCAATTCCCAGTCAGGGCATATACCTAAGTTGTGGGTTTGATCACCAATCAGGGCAGATACTAGAGGCAACCAATCAATATTTCTTTCACAACAATCTCTCTCTCTCTCTCTCTCTCTCTCTGTCCCCTTCTCTCTCTAAAAGCAATGAAAAAATGTCCTTGAGTGAGGATAAAAATTAATAAATAAATAAAAGTTGGGCATATTTGTATGGGTTTATTTCTGGGTTCTTTATTCTTCCCCATTGATTTGGGTGGCTATGCCTCCACCAATGTCACAGAGTCTGATTACTATAGTTACACAATAAGTCATGAAATTGAGTACACTGATTTCTCCCACTTTATTCCTTTTTTTCAAAATTGTTTTTAGTTATTTTAGTTCCTTTGCCATTCCTAATAAGTTTTATAATAATCTTGTCTATTATCTACAAGAAATTACCCTGGCATTTTAATAGGAATTGCATTAAACCTGTACGCCAACTTGAGGAGCATTGAAATCTTTACCATAAACACGGCATATCTCTCCATGTATGTAGATCTTCTTTGATTTTTTTCCATTGGCATTTTGTGGCTTTCAGCCTGCAAATCCTGAAGGTGTTTGGTTAGATTTACGACTAAGTATTTTGCTTTTTTCAGTGTAAATGGTATTGTATTTTTACTTTTGTCCAGGTGTTCATTGCTACTTTATAGAAATATAATTCAGTTTTATGTTGTTATCTTGTATCCTGAGACAGTATTGAATTCATTTATTAGGTCTAGGCAATTTTTTATGTGTAGGTTTCCTGGATTTTTCTGCATAGTCAACCATGTTATCTACAGATAGGTATAGTTTACTTCTCCCTTTCTAATCCGTATGCCTTTTATTTACTTCTCATGCCTTATTGCACTAGCAAACACCTCCAGCACTAAGTCTGGGGAGGACGGTGCTGTTCCCAACTGTAGGGAGCAAGCACAATTGTTCACCATTGAGTCTGATGTTAGTTGTAGGTATTTGGGTAGATGCTCTTTATCAAATTTTAAAGGTCTCCTCTATTTTTAGTTTTTTGAGAGTTTTTACTTAATCATGGATGGATGTTGAATTTTGTCAAAATTTTTTTTCAGCATTGATTGATGTGATCATGTGATATTTCCCTTTATATCCCTGTGTCCTCCCCCATCAGTAACATGATTGCCTTCAATATTTCTTCTGTTCAGTTAGAACTGTATCAGACTGCATTATAATTTTGCTTCAGTCATCAAGAATGATTTAGAAAACTTAAGGGAAAAGTAAAATTTTCTTTCTTCTTTCCTCCTGTTTCAAGTTTGCTTCTTTAAAAAAAATTTTTTTTTCTTTTTCTTTTTCTGTTTAGAGAACTTCCTTTAGCCCTTGTTTTAGGGAAAGTCTGCTGGCAACACATTTTTTTAAGTGTTACTTCATCTGAGAACATCTGGATTTTGCCTTGCCTTTCCTGGAGGATATTTTTGCTAGAAATAGAATTCTGAATTGACAGTTTTTTTCCTTTCAGCACATGTAACACACTGTGCCACTTCCTCTAGCCTCCATGGTTTCTGATGCAAAATCTGCTGTCATTTAAATTGGTTTCTTTGTAGTTAAGTATTGTTTCTTTCTTGCTGCTTTCAATATTTTTCTTTGACTTTAGCCTTTAAAAGTTTGACTATGATGTGTCTGGTATGGATTTCTTTGGGTTTATACTGTTTGAAGATTCACTCTACTTTACTCTGTAACTTTCAGTCTTTTTAAAAAATTGGGAAGTTTTCAGCCATTATTCCTTTGAGTGTTTTTTTGTACCTTCTTTCTCCTCTCCTTTTGGAATTCCAATGTTAGATTTTTTATTGGAGTCCCAGAGGTCCTGAGGCTCTTTTCATTGACCCAGGAGGAAGGTTTTTGATTACTGCTGGGCAGGGGTGGGAGTTTTGGCCCCTGTAGCCTCTGTGGATACCACCCTGGCTGGAAGGGGCAGGCGTGCCTCATGGCTGCACTTCCAGTTGCCTCCACTGATACCACGGGGAGGAATGTGGGCTCATTACCACTGGGCAGTGGTGAAAATCCTAACTTTCCACTACTCCTCTGATACCAGCCAAGCAGGGAGGGGGAGTGGCATCCACGCAGGGCATAATTTGAACACCCTGGGGCCAGAGCACCCGCTGATGTTTGCAGCTTGCACTTTAGAGCTGGTGCACTGAAGTACGTGGGTGGCTGACCTGGTTTTTAGAGCCAAGAGCAGAGTGGACACTGTGGGGAAGAACAGGTAGGGTTATGAGGGTGGGGGTGTGGCTATCAACCACTCTCTATCCTTGGGAGCTGCAGGGCAGAGCAGGAGGCACTGGGTGAGCAGATTCAGAGACACATGGGTGTCACTGGAAACCTACCCCAGGCCCTACTCAGTGGGGAAACTGACTGATCGCTGAGAATTCTGGCCCTAGTTCACCTGCAAGCCAGATGGGCACAGAGTCGCTGGGCCACCCTTAGTGCCCAAAGGCTGATAGACCCAGGAGTTGATGGCAGCAGGCTTGGGGGCCCAGTTCATCCATCATTGGCCAGCAGGGCACTCTTGGGCAACCATATCTCTTCTTTCCTTCCCTGGTCTTAGAGAAAAGGAGGCCAGAGCCACCTGCCTCAGGGGGGATGAGAAAGAGCCAGAGCTTCCTGCTAAGCACACAGTTGCTTCATGGTAACACAAGAAAATATATCCTTTCCAGTGGTTCTTTCTTTCTTTCTCTCTTTCTTTCTTTCTTTCTTTCTTTATTTATTTTTGCTATTTAAGCATCTTTTATTGATTACATTGTTACAGTGGTTCCAATTTTTTCCCCCTTTGCTTCCCTCCGCCCAGTACCACCCTTCCCTCCAGCAATTCCACCTCCCTTAGTTCATGTCCATGGGTCATGCATATAAGTTTGTTGACTTCACCCTTTCCTATATTGTTCTTAACTTCCCCCTGCCTATTTTGTACCAACCAATGACGCTTTTTAATCCCTGCACCATTTCCCTATTTCTCCCCCATCCTTCTCCCAGCTGATAACCCTCCAAATGATCCCCATACTTATGATTCTGTTTCTATTCTGGTTTGCTTAGTTGGATTTTGTTTTTATTTTTTAGATACAGTTGTTGATAGTTGTGAATTTGTTGTCATTCTAGTGTTCATAGTTTTGATCTTCTTTTTCTTAAGTAAGTCCCTTTGACATTTCATATAATAATGACTTGGAGATGATGAACTCCTTTAGCTTCACCTTGTCTGGGAAGCACTTCATCTGCCCTTCCATTCCAAATGATAGCTTTGCTGGATAGAGTAATTCTGGTTGCAGGTTGCTTTTCATCACATTGAATACTGCTTGCCAGTCCCTTCCTGCCTGCAAAGCATCCTCTGAGAAATCAGCTAATAGTCCTATAGGCACTCCCCTGTAGGCAACTCTCTGCCTCTCTCTTGCTGTCCCCAGGACTCTCTTTATCTTTCACCTTTGGCATCTCAGTCATGATGCATCCTGTGTGGTGCCTTCTGGGTCCAGCTCGCCTGGGACCCTCTGTGCTTCCCAGACCTGCATGTCCATCTCCTTTGCAAAATTTGGGAAGTTTTCCACATTTTTTTCAATTCTTGCTTCCTCATTCTGTCCTGGTTGACTGTTTTTTTCTTCCTTATGTTCCAAATCATTGATTTGAACCCCGGTTTCCTTCCCTTCACCACTGGTTTTGTGTGGATTTTCCTTCACTTCACTTAGCATAGCCTTCACTTCTCTTATGTGTTTGCCATACTCGAGCATATCTGTCAAGCCTGTGAGCATCTTTATCACCAGTATTTTGAATTCTGCGTCTGTTAGGTTGTCTCTCTCCTCATCTGTTAGGTTGGCTATCTCCTTGTCGCTTAGTTCTCCCACTGGAACCTTGATCCGTTCCCCCTTTTGGGCCATACTTCTCTGTCTTCTCATTCTGACAGGCTCCTGTGTTTGTTTGCCTCTGCATCCCAGGTAGAGCTGTCGTTCCTGTTACATTGTAAGGGGCAGAGCCTTAGGGATTTGTCAATACAGGGCGACCTGTTTCACCATGTTGTGGCACTGTAAGGGGGGGAGGGGTCCAAGAGAGAACAATGCTGCTTGCTCAGCACTCACCCCTTTTTCAGGAACTTCTCCCACTTCCACACTGGACTGGCGCCCCTCTAGCTGCTGCCCTGGCTGTTGTTCCCATAGTGGGTGGGTCTGCGGACGTTCTAGGACCGTAGGGGCCCTTTAAACAAGCGGATTCTGCTGAGACCGGCAGTTTCTGCCTCCACCCCAACCCCCACTGGTCTGCACAGTCAGAAGCAACGAGGCTTGGTTTTCCCTGGTGGTGGGACCGTGAGCTCTGAGGTCTGGTGAGGAGCTGGGAATGCTCCCCAGGTGTCCCTCCTGACTTTTTAAAACGCGTGATTGCACTTTCTGTTGGCCTGCCGCTGCCGCCACTGCTGCTATCACCACACCTCGTCCTCTCTGCCCTGGCTCCACCCCTCCTGCCTGTCTGGATGAGTATTTCTCATTTATAGCTTTGTTTTACTGGACTTCCATGCAGTTTGATTTTCTGGAACTTCTGGTTGTTTCTAGTTTTGAGGTAGTTGTATTCCTTCTTAGTTGTGGAGGGAGACGCAGCATGTCTGTCTATGCCTCCATCTTGGCCAAAAGTCCTCCAGTGGCTCTTTGGAGCCAAGGATCTTCTAAGGTCACAGCAGCAAACACCCTCCTACCACCCACCTCCTCCAAGGGGTCAATATGCTGAAAAGCTAGCTAAGCCCCGCAGAGAGGACAGGGTGGCCTGGGGTCCCCAGAGAGGGAAAGAGCCAGCCTGCTGTTTTCACAAGGTTGTGGAGGCTGGAACCTGGGGGAGGGGAAGTGAGAGGGCAGCAGTGAAGCTACTGTACCTCCCCAGGGATGGGGTTTCAAAAACAAACAGAGGCACCACTCTCCTGGAACCTGGCCCTACTCGCTACTCTAATGCTGTGTGGCCTCTCTGGGCTTCTAGCTCCTACATGCTACAACTTCGTAATGTCCCACTACCCTCAGTCTGCAGAGTGAATGCTCAGGGCTTCACTATGTGTGCTGCAGTAAGAGGGGCCCCTTTGCATCCATCTCCATTTTGATCAAATGCAAAACAAAAGTCCAAAGTGACTAGTTTTCTACTCTCTGTCATCATCAGGAAAACCAACATGTTGACATTCCAAGTAGGGGGTCACAGACTCAGATTTCTGCAGGGTCAGGTGGGTGACTAAGTGAGAAAACTGTGAGTAAATGTAAGGCAATAGGGAGCGGTGGGGAATGGGGAGAACTGGAGAGCATATTCCCCACTTGAATGGGCAGCCGCTATTCAGCTATCCCCATCTAAACTCAGTTGTCCCTGCTTGCTGCCAGGTGGCAATGCCAGTGAGACTGAGACATCTCTTCTAATGGTCAAGAGAAGCCAGAGACCTGAATCTTTATGCGAAATGTTTACCTTTGTAGGTAAACATTTAAATAACACTATGTGAACTTTTAAGTAACACTATGGCAGGCTGAGCAAAACATCTGCAGACTGGGTTCCGTCCTGGGCTGCTTGCAATTTACAGCCTCTGAGGGCAATTATGTGACTTGGGCCTTTGCTCTCTCTGAGCCTGCATCCTCATTGCAGCAGTGGGCACGGTAAGTCCTCCATGGGGGCCAATGGCAGGACTATACAGCTTGTAAAGCGCCTCCCACTGTGCCTGGCACAAAGTAGGTGGCACCAGGCTTAGTTTCATTCCTCGCCCCCCACGGGGAGGCTTGCCTTGGCCTTGTCCCAGGCAGGCCTGGAGAGAACTGAGCCACAGAGCTGAGGAAGGAGCAGGCAGGAAGGCTGGAGTGCACGGGACTCGGGGTGAGGATGGGGTCCCGAAGCTTAGGCAGGGCCAAAGGAGGGGGTAGGGGAGTGAGGGGAGACTGCAGCCAGGGCTGGAGCCCAATAAAGCACTAAAGTTCTGGTAACGAATATGAGCAGCAAAGCTGGCGGGGTGGGGTGATGACATCGGATGTCATCCTCTCAGACATTTGGGTCACGTGCCTATCAACAAGCAAGAACAGCATTACCAAAAGCCCGATGTCCTTATCGCCATTTATAGTCACTGCCACTGTGCACAAGCACTTCAGGAGCTTGGCCCCACACAGTCCTACCACAGCCCCATTAAACCTGCCCTACTATTATCCCTCCTCCAGAGGTAAGGAGTCTGAGGCTTGAAGAGTCTGGATGGCTTTTGCCCTTCACAGCCACACTCACGAATCAGACCCTCTGTCGTGCGCCATAGGCATCACGCCACGTGGCCCTGGTGGTAGTCTGCCCCCAGCGGCCCCTGTGAGCCACCACTCCTGGGGCTGACGTTTCATGCAGCCCCTTCTCCTTGAATCACTTGCTCTTGCGCGAGAGAAGACAGAAGTGACCCTGTGTGACTTCTGAGGCAGGACTGTAAAATAAACTTGTAGCTTCGTGTGGATCTCTGGGAATCCTTGCTCCCCCAGGGATCCTGGCAGCAGGCTGCAGAAGCTGCTCTTGCTGAGAGCGCTGGCTGAGCCCCCATGCCAGCCGTGGGGCCAGGCGCCATCTGGATGCCCAGCCCATCCAACTGTCATGGAAAGCCCCAAGCCAGGACCACCCAGCTGAGAGCAGTCAACCCACTGAACCAGAGAGATCATCATAAATTTTTATTTTACACCACTAAATTTTGGAGTGCTGTGTTATATACATCAGTAGAGAACTGGATCAGCATTTGCAAGTGTGGTGGAAACTCGGGTTATCCTCACATTACGGCTGAGGACACTGAGGCAGAGGGAGGGGAAGTGACCTGGCCAAGGGCGGGATCAACCAGCCCTCACGCTGCCCACCTTGGCCCAAAAGTGCACCGCAGGGTGCTGGCTAGCCTAACTGGGCTAGGTCAGACTCCTTCCTGAGCAGCCGCCCCTCCCGGAAGCTGCGCTCCCACCTCCAGCCACCCGCAGGCTGCTCTTCCCTGTTGGGCCAGGAGACAGAGGCTGGTGCTGTCTTCCTTGGACCCGGTCTCCTCCCTGGTGCCTGGGGCTCTGGGGCCGGAATTTTGACAAATAGCCTCACACATATTAAACAAGGAAGATGACACCACATAGCCCTGGCGAGGCCCCAGATGCAAGAGATGAAAAATGGGGCTGATCTATCTTGCACACCTCAGTGACAAGGAAGAATGGATCAGCCCTAAGAGGGGCTGCACATTGGGCCCTGGTCTTAAATAAGTCAGATGGGAATTCGCTGCCCCTGGGGAGGCCAGCCCTGAGGGGACAGAGAAGCGGGGCTGGAGGAAGTTCCCATGACTGACACCAGCAGGCTCGGCTCTATGTGCTGAGCGCAGGCCAAGGCAGAGAGCCAGGGGCTTCAGAAAAGAGAGGCCTGTGGGAGGAAGAGGTTCAGAGTCCTGGGTCAGTGATCTAACCATTCTGAGCTTCAGTTTCCACGTATGCAGCACAGGATTATGATCTGTGTTACATTTCATATCGATAACAATAACATTAGAAAGCCTGGTGTTTTCTGAGCACTTGCATGTGTCAAACTGTGTGTAAGCACATGTGGACTGTCTTACTATTACCCCATGCCCTCCCAAAGGCAGAATGTGGAGGTCAGAAGTATGGGCTCTGGAGCCAGACTGCCTGGGTTCGACTCCCAGCTCGGCCGCTCACAGGCTGGATGACCTTTGGCTGCATTGCGTAAGATCTCTGGGCCTCAGTTACCCTCCACAAGGTGCCCACCTCACAGCACAGCTGTGATAATGACACACCAGTGCTCAACACTTGTAAGAAATTATTACACACATGGTCAACACTCAAAAATGTTTCTTTCCTTCCTTTGTCTCCTTCTCTAGCTCAGCGTGGCTAGCTTCCAAGGTCAAGATCTCAGGAAGGAACTGCTGGTGGGGAAAGGAGGGGTCGGTAAAAGGGAGTCAGAGCCTTAGCTTGTTTTCCTGCGATGGTTCTCCTTAAAGGGAATCAGGGATGGTGGTGATGGGTCAGGGTCCCTTTAAGGCACAGGCCTTGAAGCTCGCAGAGCAAGCCCAAAGAGCCATGCAGAGAAGGCGGAGGGCAGAAGTGTAGCAGGAGTCCCTGCTGGTCTGCATTGGGGTCTTTTGTAGTCATAGCTCTTCCTGGTCCATTCTGACCACCTGTCCCCAAAGACCACCGAGTCTTTCCATCTGCTGCTCCCCCTCCAGCACACTATCCTTTCCCTCCTCTGCCAGTTTTCCTGACCAAATTCTTCCCTAACGCACTCCGTGCCAGAGCTGTGTCAGCAAACCCTTCTCTGTGCTCCCGCAGTTGTGTGTGGTGACCCCCCACACACATATCATGGCCTAAAGCATGGTCTCAATCTCTCAATCCCATTACAGTGCTGTCTTGATGCTGCTATAACCCCCACCCGCACCCCTACCCCACAGTGAGGACGGTGGCCAGCCCTAAGTAAGTGCTCAGCAAATACGTGTTAAATGACTGAGTGGATCAGTGGGCCTCAGCTCTCAGAACCAGACAGGTATTTCCTGGGTGATGGACAACTGTGGTCATTGTCTTTCCAGTACATATTCCTTCTTGTGATAACAGCCCACTCTAGCCCTACCCCCACCCCCATTTTCCACTGGGGGACCTCCCCTCCTCCTCTCTCTGTCCAAGGGTTTGGGTGCAATACCATGTGATTCAGGCCAGATCAATTCGAGTAGTCCAGTCTCCTCAGGGTCTAAACCATTGGTTGCAGGATGGTCACGTGACTAAAGCTAAGCCAGTGAAAGTCGTAACTAGGGTTTTGACTGGAAATATTGGAAAGAAATCCCATCTCTCTGCTGGTGTTGCTACACTTGTGTGAGGCCCAGAGCTGTGTGTGGTGGCCACCTTTGCTATCATTTGGGGAAATGCTACTTGTGGATGAAACCAACACAAAGGCCCTGGAGACCAAAAAGGGGGAGACAATGACTGAGTTCCTAATGCATCACCTGATTCAGCTCACTCAGCACCCACTGCCCCACTCACCATGTGAGTCTTTGACTCATTCCTGGCTCCAGAGGGGGACCTGGTCAAGCTGAGCCAATAGACTCATGACACCCTCTCGGTCATGGTGATTGTTCATGAGAGAGAAAATGACTAAAGTTGGGCTCATCAGAGGGAGGCTTGGGGTTTTAGTGAACACCGGGGAAAGAGAAGCCCTGTCTTTCCCAGTAGGTGAAGGAAGAAGCAACAGCCTCAGGAGGAGCTGTCTCACCACCAGGAGGGAAGCCCAACCACAGATAGAGTTAAAGTGTGAGGGGCAATGCTCGGTGCTCCTGGAGGAAGAGGACTCAGCCCTGATGCTGTTGGCAGCTCTGGATCAAATGTAACCTGACGTCCATACCACAGCTGCATTTCCTGTTTTCAGGAACCCGTGCATTTCCATATTGCTTAGACTAGTGTGGGTGGATTTTTTTCCTGTGTCAACCCACATTTCCCACCAGCAGATCCCCCTGGACGTTGCAGTTAAATAAACTAATACAAATGCTTGTTCACTTAAGTTGAGATTCTATCACTCACAAGCAAAAGAGTCCTGACTGATTCTGCCTTTTGCACACCATGCTCTGAGGGGCTGACTCCTGATCCCTGTGTGCAGGGCCCCTCCCTGGGGTCCTTCTAACCCTCCATGGCTCTCCTGCTTTCAGGTCTTGCCAGCTTCCATCTCCACATTCACAGCAGCCTCTAAGACAGGGGTTGGCAAACTTTCTCCATACAGGGCCAGATAGTACATATTTTAGGCTTTGTGAGTCATTCAGCCTCTGTCCCAACTGCTTACCTCTGCCGCTGTAGTGTGAAAGCAGCCATAGACTATACATAAATAATGAGTGTGGCTGTGTCCCAATAAAACTTTATTTATGGACACTGAATTTGAATTTCACATAATTTTCACATTTCACAAAATATTCTTCTTTTAATTTATATTCAAAAATTTAAAAATGTAAAATTCATTCTCAGCTTGAGGGCCAATGAAAACAGCTGGTGGGCTGGATTTGGCCCACGTGACATAGTTTGCTCACACTGGGCTACCCCGCCTTCCTCTGGCCCTCGACTGGGCTGAGTTGCTGAAGTCCCAACCTGCCTCGGGGACCTTGCGTCTGAAGATCAAAAGCCACTTACCAGAAGGACCACCCGTAGTCCCAGGAGTGGGGCCTCCAGTCTTCGGGACCGAGGCTCACGGTGACCTGGAACACCTGCGTGTACATCATGTGGGCTACCATTCCCAGGAGGCCTGTGGGGGGAACAGAGCAAGGAATCAGAAAGCAAAGTGGGGCTTTGTGCACCCCCCATGGGCCTGTTAGTGCTGGGGGAGAGCACGGGCCCCCTCCTGGGAAGAATGGTTGGCAGGACCAGAGCCCAGGAGGCCAGAGAGAGGCTGTTTTCTAAGCCAGCCAAAGAGCTTGAGTTTGAGCTGAAGGGCAAAGGGCAGCCCTGGAAAAATGTAAGCAGTTGAGCTAGAGTTAGATCTGTATATGGATGGCTACATTTTTCTCTTAAGAACCAGATAAGTAAATGTTTTAGGCTCTATGGGCCACTTGGTCTTGTTGCAACTATTCCACTCTACTTTTGTAGCGCAGAGGAGCCACGGACCTGGAGGAGCCCGTGGGCCATCGTTTGCTGATACCCGTGTTAGCAGGTCATTTGGGAGAAGTAGCCTAGGGAGTGTTTTTCAAACTTCAGGTCTTAACTCACCAGACTAGTGGAGCAGGAAAGGCAGCTTCATAGAGCACAACCAGCACTATAAAAATAAGAATCGAACGGGACAGAAATATCTACTACCTTCGAATGTAGCAAGAGTAAATGTTGTTCTGTGTGTGGTGTGTGTGTTGATTGTAATATGAACTATTTTTCTGTGGCTCATGGTCAAGCATCTCTGATCCCACTGGCTGGGAGAACTTTGCTGCCAAGGGGTCTGAGTGAGAATCCTCTTCCAGCACATCTCACCACAGAGCCCTGGGCAGGGCCTTGCACTCTCTGAGCCTCCGACCCTCCAGCCCTGAGCTGAGGATTATGACAGCTAAGGTAGGGAGTGGGTGAGAAGGCAGCCTCAGTGTCTGGTGCCCACTGGACACGCCATTGTAATAGCAACAGGGTTATTATAAACCTGGGACACTTCTCTGCATGGACTGTGGTCTCTGGAGCCCTCATGGGTACCTCAGTCTGTGGCTCGCTGGCACAGACAGGACTTGATGATGGAATGATAGCCTAGCTGGCACAGCTCAGTGAATTGAACGCTGGTTCGATTCCCAGTAGGGCACATGCCTGGGTTTCAGGCCAGGTCCCCGGTTGGGGGCGTATGAGAGGCAACCACATATTGATGTTTCTCTTCCTCTCTTTCTCCCTCCCTCCCTGTCTCTCTGAAAATAAATACAACGTTTAAAAAACAAAGATGGAGTCATATAGTATTGATGAGGAAAGAGTAGGTGACAGAAAAAAGAAAGGAAACCAATAATGCTTATGCCTCTACTGTGTGCCAAGCACACAGCCTGTTACTTCCATCATTATCTCCTTTAATCTTCATAGCAACAACACCTGGAAGTACATGGCCTTGATCATCGAGCTTACTTCAGAGGCTCCAGCAAAAGACCCCAGGCCTGATGGAGACAGAGGACTCAAAAGTGTCATAGAGGTGGTTGTCTGTGTCTTTGGGCCAAGGTCAGCCTCTCATGGACACTTCCACAGCTCTGACCTCAGATGAAGGCTACTCTCTAGGGCTGCTGGGGGGGCACTTGAGTCAGGAAATCCAGGGAGAGAGTGGCCTCAGGAGCCCTGTAAAGGCTCAGCAACCCCCAGGCTCTCTCTGCCAGACTCTGAGGACAGCCAAGACCCCATCCTCAGCGGTGCCCCAGCAGCCGTGCCGGAAGCCTCTCTGGTCCCCTCGGCCTTGGCTCTGTCGGAAGGAGGAGACAAGGAGGTCAACCATATGAATAGCTGATTTTTATTTACTTGATACTATTTTTGGTGAACTTGCCAACAAATATACCTTATTCTTTGAAACTGATGCATGGGATTCCTTGATAATGATGTGCCATGCTTTATTTATTGCATCAATTGATGGTATTGAAGTTTCTTCCAGTTTTTTCTGTATCAGCAGTGCTGCAATGAGCAGTCTTCTGCAAGTTTCATGCCAATCCTTACCAGTGCTCGAGGTTATAAAACACTAATTATTCTGTCCACTGCATGGTAAAACACATTAAGTTTCATATTTTCCTCATTATTAGTGAGCTTGGGCATTTTTTTCACATGTTTATTAATCATTTCTGTTTCTTCTGTAAATATACCTGTCTGTATCCTTTGTCAACTTTCTTATATTTTTTAATCTTTTTAAAATTATCAATGGGTAGGAGTTCTTTATGTATCTTGGATACTAATCCTGTCTGTTGCATGGAGTACCAGTACTTTTTACTGCTTGTCTTTCCCCATGTACAGAATACCTCTTTTAAAAAAAACTATGAGACTTTATGTTTTAGGGCAATTTTAGGTTTACAGAAAAATTGAGCAGGAAGTATAGAGTTGCCACTGCCCTCTCTCTCCGCCCCACCGTTAGCATGGTACATTTGTTACAATTGATGCACCAACATCAATGCATTATTAGTAACAAAATCTATGGTGTACAGTAAGGTTCACGCTTTGTGTTGTACATTCCATGGCTTTTGACAAATGTATAGTGACATGTATCTGCCACTGCTGCGTCGAATAGCTTTACTGCCCTAAAAATTCCCTGTGCTCCTCCTCCTCCTCCCTCCCTCCCTCCTTGCCCCGACTGAACCCCTGGCCACCACTGATCTTTCTGCTGTCTCCATAGTTTCCCCTTTTCTAGATGTCACATAGTTGGACTCATACAGTATGTAGCCTTTTCAGACTGGCTTCTTTCACTTAGGTATGTGCATTCATGTTTCCTCCATGTTTTTCATGGCTTGACTGCTCATTTCTTTTTATTGCTGAATAATATTCCGTTGTCTGGTGGACCGCAGGTTAGTCAGCCATTCACTTATTGAAGGACATCTTTGTTGCTCCCAATTTTCGGTAATTATGAATAAAGCTGCTTTTGTCATACATGTTGATACTTGATATAGTCAAATCTATCAGTCTTTTCATTTTTGGTTTGTACTTCCTGTGTCTAATTTTAAAAAGCCAATACCATAAACAGATTCTCCTGTATTTTTCTAACATACTTGCACATGCTTGTTTAATTTCTCTGGACTTTATCTCAGTGACTGGTGTGAGGTAAGGACCTAACTTAATTTTCTTATGAATAGCAAATTGCTTTCACCCCTTATAAAATAAACCAATCTTTCTCCACTGATTTTATTTTTTAAATTATATTTTATTGATTATGCTATTACAGTTGTCCTGATCTGTCCTTTCATTTGGGCCATGTTTCTCTGTCTCCTTGTTTCGGCACCTCCCTGTGTTTGTCTCAGTCCCTGTCTTGGTGGTGTGGCCTCATGTAGTAGGTGTCCTGCAGGTCCAGTGGCACAGCCTCCCCTACCGCCCAAGCTGGGTACTCGAGGTGCACCCTTCGTGTGGGCTGAGTGCACGCTCCTCTTGTAGTTGAGCCTTGATTGCTGTTAGCAGATCAATGGGAAGGACTTACCCAGGCCAGTCAGCTGCAAAGACTGGCTGTGACCACTGACCACCAACCACCACCCTCCGTGGAGGATCAGCTGTGCAGGGGCGGGGTGGTGGTGCTCCAACATGGTCTGTGTTCTATATTTTAGTTGTAATTTTAATGTGGTTGAGTGAAGAGGTGAGCCATGTCTGCCTATGCCTCCTTCTTGACCGGAAGTCCCTCCACTGATTTTAAATGACACCTTTATGCCATATTCTAAGCCCTACACATATATGAGTATATTTCCTAAATTCATCATTCTGTCTCAGGGATCTCTCTCTGTTCCTGTGTCCATACCAAACTGTTTTAATCAGTATAACTTGCAGTAGAGTCTGTTACCTAGAAGGAAGCGTCTCTCCTCCTCACTGCCCAGTGCTCGCTCCCTCTGGAATTGTTGCCCTACCCAGGTGGGACCTGACCCGTCCTTAGCCACTGCCAGCCCTTTCCTGAGGGTTGGACCTTGCTCTCCAAACCTCAGTTGTTGCAGTTTCTCTGGCTCCTTCCTCACTCTGCTAGTCCAGATGCTCTCTGAGTTACTTGACCTCTCAGTGCCTGCGTTTCCTCATCTATGAAATGGGGATAGTAGCAGTCATCGGCAATTTCAATGAGCATCCACTGAAGAAGGAAAACATTAATGAGAACGACCGCGCCTTATTTCAGGACAGTGGGACAGAACAGTGTTTTATCACGAGAACTCTCAACTAGACCCAGAAATTAGACCCAACCTTTTGGCAGAATAATTAACTTTCTAAATCGTTGGTTTAGAAAAGCATTGCTTTCTCAATTGCATCCCATTTATTCCCAGATCTGAAAGGCCACGCTTTAAAAAAATTCAATAAATAAAAACGGCAAATTACAATTGGTGAGATTATCGAATTGCATTGTAAAGATTCTGCTTCAAAAATCTGCTCCTCGCCCATGTTTTCTGGACGCGTGTTTGTTGTGTCCTCAGCAGAAGGAATTGTTTTCAACTCTTCTAAATTTTTTTAAAATGACCCTTTGGTGACCTACTGAAACTCCTAAATCAGAGGTGACTAAATGAACGAGGCTTCCCTGTGTGGCCCCACACCTCAGAGTCACGGCTGCACTCTCCGCCCCATGGTTCTGGAACCCCCCAACTCCTGACACTTGTAAATTGGGTAGGGTGCGGCAGGCATGGCCCTGCCCTGACCTGGGGGCCCTGGAGAGCGCCAGGGGCGGGTGTGTAGCTAGGGCTCAGAGCTGGGCTGGGCGCGGTGCCACCCAGAACCCAGAGCAGAAGAGCCGTGGCAGCCCCCAGGCCTGCCCTCACCGGCTGGACTGAGGAAGCTGCACTCCGTTGTCAAGCCCAGAGTGACTGGTGTGGGGCTAGAATTAAGACACGATGTCGGGAGGGTCAGAAGGGGAGCCCAGAGTAAAGCAGGGGGGAAGCAAAGAGAGTGTGTCTACTTCTGTCGCCAGTTATGTGATCTCACCTTTCTGTGCTTCAGTTTCCTCAACTCTAACATGGGTTCATAATAGCATCTACCTCATGGATTGGTATGAGGATCAGTAACACATACTTGTAAACACTTAGAACAGTGTTTGACACATAATAAACCCACATAAGTGCGTCTTGACTGAAAGAAGGACTGAGACTCACTGTGCAGGCCTGCTCTCCTCGGAATCCCCAGCTCCTAGCCCAGGGCCCGGCACACCATGAGTGTTCACTGTGTGTTTGTTGAATGACTAGGTGGCTGTGACTGCAGGGTGCTTGGGGGTGTCACGCTGGCTGGTGTGAAGGTCTAGGGTCTGGGATACGAGACTGAGTTAGGACAGGGCCAGATTTGAAAACTTTAGGGAGCAAGTTGCAGATGTGAGCAAGTGTCAGAGTCAACATTCATGTACTTATTC